>NC_090445.1:1449920579-1450235842 GCF_031143425.1 Pleurodeles waltl | reverse complement strand
AAGGTAGGTAACTTGTCCGTCTGATGAGACTTCTAACTGCAGATTTCTTACCCCAAGCAATACCATCCCCGGAGGTGGGTCTGTGAACCAATTTCAAACAAGAAAGTCCTACAGGACGGAACGGGCAAAGTGCCTGTCCCTACGGATCTGAATGTCCAGGCAGTAGTGTATGATATACGTGTGCACTCCCACATTGCTGCCTGACAGATATCCAGGACTGGAACTGGACTGGAGATGGTGTGCATCTGCACGACCCAACCTTTCTTCGCGCCCAAGTACCCTATGAAGAGTTGGTCATCCACCCAAAACCCTTTTCTACAATTAAGGTAGAACACCAATGCTCTTTTTGGATCCAGGTGGTTGAGTCTCTCCTCTTCCTTAGAAGGATGTTGGGGGTGTGTAAAAAGTAGGTAAGGTGATAGACTGGCCTACAAGAAAAGTCATGACCACTTTTGGCAGAAAAGAGGTCCTAGTGCAAAGCACCACTTTGTCAGGATAAGTGGAGAAGTAGAGCAGCTTAGATGATAAGGCCGGCAGCTCACTCACACTGCAGGTAAATATAATTGACGTGACAAAGACTGTTGTCAATGTGATAAGCCTGAGGGGACAGTTGTGAAGTGGCTTCAAGGGAAAGCACATCAAAAACGCAAGAACTAATGGCCAAATGTTCAAAGCTATTTTTTGGCTGCAAAATGTGAAAATAACCTTTTGCGACTGCAAAATGGACTTGTAGGATGTACTAACCTTATTTTACAAGTCGATATCCTGTTACCAACTCAAAATAAGGATTGCGACTCACTATTAGGAATGGGTGTTACAAGGGTGTCCCTTCCTAATAGCGACTCGCAGGCCTATGTACGATTGTTTTGTGACCATGAATGCAGTTGCAAAACAATCGCAGTTACCACCAATTTGAAATTGGTGGTAACCCATTTACAAATTTAGTATGAGGCAATTTGTGAATGGGGGTGCCAACATTTTTTCAGAGCAGGCAGTGGTCCCACTCTGAGCGGACCACTGCTTACTCTAAAAAAATTAAACTGTGTTGATTCATTTTTATTTTGGAAATGCATCCTGTTCTCCTTTAAGGAAAACTGGCTGCATGTAAAATTAAACTGCTTTATTGAAAAAACAATAACACTCATAGTGGTCTGTTGACCCCAGCAGGCCACTATCCCTGTGAGTGTGGCCATTCCCAAATGGGTTGCAATTTGAGACCTGCCTCATTAGTGTTAATGAGGCAAGTCCCTTGCGACCCATTTGGGAATCGCTAACAGTGTCTCAGATACTGTTGTACATTTTGTTTTGCGATTCACAATTTGTGATTCACAAAAAAATCGCAAACTGAGAGTCGCAAAAAAAGGGTTGTACATTTGGCCCCGAATTAAGATCCCTCTTGGGACATAATGAATAGGGATGTAGGAGGAGATGTGTGAGACCTTTGAGAAACTTATGTACAACAGAAGACTTGCACAAGGAAGGTTGATCAGGCACCTGCATAAAAAAAAAACAGAAATAGCAGATAAATAACCCTAAGCATGCCCAAAGCTGAGCCCTGCTGGGAAAGGGAAAGAATAAACAGTAGAACCTCAGAAAGAGGGACATAAAGGGTATCATCAGACTTGTCTGTGCACCATGCCACAAATTTCTTCCGGCAGGTGTATACCGTTTTAGTGGAGGGATGCCTGGTTGCCAATATCATGTTACGGACTTCAGGGGAAAAGTGAAATGCTGTTAACTGCCACCGCTCAATCTCCATGCAAGAAGGTGGAGAGTATACAGGTTTGGGTGAAGAACCCTCCCATGCTGCTGCAACAGAACATCCTCCCAAAGGGGCAGTCTGGTCGGAGGATTGATGGACATGCTCAGCAGTCATTCCTGATCTTCTAGAAAACTCTGGACAATAGTGGAATGGGCAGTAAGGTGTACAAGAGGCCTGAATTTCACTCAAGATGAAAAGCATCCCTGAGCGATTACTGCACTAAAAACTGCAGCATGCAAAACTGCAGACACACCTCATTCTTGGTGGAGATGAACAGATCTAACCAAGGCTCTCCCCACTGCTGAAGGAGACCTTGAACCACTGCTGGATAGAGATGCCATTCATAATTCATGAGACATTTCCGGCTCAGATCATTTGCTCTGGAGTTTAGAGAGCCCACCAGATGTTGAAACACCAGGGATGTGCCCTGCTGGTCCAGCTATGTCCAGCGGTGAAGAGCCTCTTGACAACGGGTCCTGGACCGCACCCCACCCTGCTTGTTGCAGTACCACATGGCAGTGGTGTTGCTCATGAATAGTTCCCCCTGAGATCTGGACTATGTCAGAGAGATTCCCCTGATACTGCCCCCCCTGGAACTTCAGATCCCACTACAGAGCTCACATATGTCATCGGGCATGGGTCACCAGCAGGATGCAGAAGGCTATGAGGCCTAGCAGCCTCAGAGTAATTCTCACTGAAATCCAGGATAGAGGCTGAATCATCGGTATCATAGCCTGAATATGGACTCGCCTCTTGGGAACATAAGCCCAAAACTGCACTGTGTCCAGAACAGCTCTGATGAAAGGGAGCATGTAAGAGGGAGTCAGGTGTGAATTTGGCATGTTTAAAATGAATACCAGTGAATGCAGGTGGTCTGCCGTAGTCTGGAGGTGGGAGATGACAGCCTAGGGCAAGCTCATCAAGCAAGGGGAAGACTTATACCCCTTGTTAGACCTGACAGCCTTAAGGTGGTCATTCCCCAACTTTTTACCTGCCTCCTTCACTTTTCTGACACTGTTTTTGCTGATTTTAGGACTCTTCGAACTTTACCACTGCTAATTAGTGCTAAAGTGCATATGCTCTGTCCCTTAAAACATGCTAACATTGGTCCATACCCAGTTGGCATATATGATCTACTTGTAAGTCCCTAGTCAAGTTCACTACATGTGCCCTGGGCCTGTTGACTGAATGCTACTAGTGGGCCTGCAGCGTTGGTTGCGCCACCCACATAAGTAGTCCCTTAACCATGTCTCAGGCCTGCCATTGCAAGGCCTCTGTGTGCAGTTTCACTGCCACTTTGGCGTGGCATTTAAAAATAGTTGCCAAGCCTTAAACGCCCTTTTTTCTACATATAAGCCACCCCTAAGGTAGGCCCTAGGTAACCCATAGTGCAGGGTGATGTGTAGGTAAGCGGCAGGACAGATACCTGTGTGTTCTATATGTCCTGGTAGTGGGAAACTCCTAAATTTGTTTTCCATTACTGTGAGGCCTGCTCCTTTCATAGGCTAACATTAGGGCTACCCTCATATACTGGTTGAGTGGTAGATTCTGATCAGAAAGGGGTAAACAGGTCATGTTTAGTATGGCCACAATGGTAATAGAAAATCCTGTTTATTGGTCAGGTTAGATTTTATATTACTATTTTAGAAATGCCACTTTTAGAAAGTGAACATTTCTCTGCACTTAAAATCCATCTGTGCCTTACAGCCCCTCTCCAGTCCAGGTCGGGCTGGTTGACAGCTCCCTTGTGCATTTCACCCAGACAACCACAAACACAGGATACTCAGTCACACCTCCATTTATCTGCATACTGGATGGGTCTTCCTGGGCTCGATGGGTGGAGGACCGGAAACTTACATTTCAAAGTCTATTGGCCTGCCCTCACACAATGAACTGACAGACCCTCTACTGGAACCCTGGCAGACAGATCTGCACTGAAAGGGGACCTTGTGCACTTTAAAACCACTCTTTAAACTCTCCTCCACTTCAAAGGCATTTTGGGGTATATAAACTGGGTCCCTGACCCCACCAAATCAGGCACTTCTGGACCAGATCCTGCAACATTTCAAGAGGAGATGCTTGGCTGCCCAAAGGACTCACTTGGACTGCTTTGCTGTGAAGGACTGTTGCCCTGCTGTTGCCCTGCTGCCTTGCTGGCCTCTGACTTTGATGAGAAGTGCTCTCCAAGGGCTTGGATTGAGCTTGCCTCGTGTTTCTGAAGTCTCAGGGCCAAAAAGACTTCTCTTCAAGGAAACTCCTTGTGTGGTGAAAATCCATGCACAGCCTGCCGGACACGATGCACAGCCTGCCCAGTGACGAGAAAATCGCTGCATCACCGAACTGGAATGATGCAGCCCGGCTCCCCAAATGAAGATTGATGCAGCGCCTGCATTGGCGACCGGAACTCCGTTGCACAGCCATACCGGATCGACACACAGCCAAGCTGGAACAACGCAGCCCAACTTCCTGAGTGAAGAATCAACGCAGCCCTGCCGTGTGACAGAAACTCCGATGCATCACATACAGGATCAACGCAGCACCTGTTACTTTGTTCTGCAGTGCCAGGATTTCCACGTATCATCACTGGGCGTCAAACACCAAGCATCACAGTGACGATCCAAGACTGCGTGCCGGAAATCAATGCAAAGCCCTTGCAGCGTGGAAAGAAATGACGCATCGTCTGTACGCGTCAGAAAATCCAACGCACACCTTCCTTTTTCCACGCATCTCCTCCTCTGCGGTCTCTGTGCATGTAATTTTGATGCAAACCAGGTACTTTGTGCATGCAAGAGACAGTTACTGATTTTTAAAGACTAAGACTTAACATTGCAAAATTGATATTTCAACTTGTGCTTATCAAATCTTGATTGGTTTGACCTTAATTTAATCAGATAAATATCTTATATTTTTCCAAACCTCTGTGGTGAATTTTTGTGGTGTTTTCACTGTGTTATTGCATGATTTATTGCACAAATACTTTACACATTGCCTTCTAAGTTAAGCCTGACTGCTCAGTGCCAAGCTACCAGAGGGTGGGCACAGAATGCTAGGACCACCAAGCTCTCAGGGTGATGTGTTGCGTCACGAAACTTGGGTCCCCAGGTGTGGGGCAACAGCGGTGGGCAATCATCCTAATCACCGGAGCCCATGTGCTGGGTTTGGACCAGGTACCCAGAAGGAAATCAGTGAGGGCATCATTGAACGGGAGCTGGGGTTTCGAGGTGGAAGCTCCCAGTTGCAGCACCTCTGATAAGGGATAAGTCTTGATGGCCACTGAGGATAGCTGAACATCCAGGATGTCAGCCGCTCTCCTCACCACCACAGCATATGAGGCTCCCTCCTCTGTAGCCAAGGTTGTGGGAGAAAGCATACCAGTATCTGAAAGTGTATCCAGTCCACTGGCTTCACTTAAGTCCTCATGTCAGGCCATTTCTTCATTCTAAGGCTCGCATTCTAAAGGGTCCAGGGACCTCTCCCATTCTTCTCCAAGGCCGGATAAGGTCGAGGTGGTACGACTGGGGTGCAGGTCCGGATCTAGGCACAGAGGCTGAAGCTGCCTGCGTGGAACCCAGTGGGGTCCCATCCTCCTCATAGGTTCTTCGAGTTTGGCACGGGTCGCTCCGGCTCCCAGAAATTCAGGGAGGCACAGAATCGACCCAGGTGAACAACAGACAAGGAGAAGCCAAAGATCGATTCAACTTCATACTTTTTTTCTTGTGCCTCAACTTACCCGATTTCCCAAGAGACTTGAAGTGAGGCAACGACTTCAGACTGCACAACCGGACAGTCCTGGGACCTTCTCTTAACCCAGACCTCGACCTGCATGGAGTCACGTGCCGGGACACCATCAGCCTTAGGGACCGCTACCTCAGAGCCTTGGGATGTATGGACCAGCTCTTGGAGCATGACTTTGTGGCATGGTCGTGCTTCATACACCACAAGCACACAAGGTGCAGATCCGTCATGGAAATCTCCTGATGACAGGAACCGCAGGGCTTGAACCCGACTTTCGAGACAACATCCCTCGACACACCAGTAGGGATTGCAAACAAAATTCAACAAAAAGTTTTTTTAAAACAGTCAAAAAGCTACTGAGGTGTAGCTCTCTTCAGAGCAGTGCTGACTGTAGTGGAAAGACAAAAACTGACATTGGCGCACCTGGGTGCCACCTATATAGGAACTGCAGCATTATTTCTGGCACAGATGATGCCGACGGTGGACGGAGGGCCAATCAATGGCACCTGCCGCTCACCGGAGTACTGCTCACAAAATATTTCTGGATTGAGTCTGAGGCCTGGGGAGAATTCAAAGGAATGGAATTAGCAACTAGAGGTCTCTATCAGATATAGAAAAGTGGAAAGAAACAAGAGGTGGAGGAGGTGAGAGAATAAGTGGGGATTCCATGCTCCCTAAAGCCAACATCTAATGACAACAGACATTTTTTTTTTAACCAAAGATCTTTTCAGTGTTATTGAGTACAGCCAAAGGTACTGCGCTGTGTGCTTAGGTCTCATTTTAAATTTGTCTTATTCTAGATAACATGTTTACTTCACTCTGCCTACAGGTTTAAGTGAGTTTCAAATTGTGTAGAAGTGTCGGGTAAGCAGCAGGTTGTCTTTAGGTCAGTAAGAATGTTCTTTCTGTCTAAGGTACCCAGGTATCTAGATATTTTGTATTTGTATTAATTTTCACATATTGTCTATAAACAAATTATTGAGCAAGATGATCTATTTGTGGTTAACCCTCCTTCATTTGACCTTTCTTTTGGTTCAAAACTTTGGTTGAAATGATCTACCTGTATGTGGTATAATAATTCCCATAATAGGATATTAACCCCAGAAAAATCACTTGTTATTGTGAGCCTCGGAGAACACCTGTGAGTCAAAGATAATGACCAAACTGTGAGCAGCGTGAAGGGAAAGGACGAAGCCCCAACATATCTGACCAGTTGCCCGAAGGCCCTGGAATTTGCCAGAAACCTAAACTTCGGTCTTCACTTCACTCAAAGTTAATGAGTTAGATTGCCATAACACCAACATAAGACTTAAACTGCTGCTGAAGCATTGGTAAATCACCATCTAATACAAGGATGATTTGTGTATCAGCCACATACGTAAAAAACCTCAGGCCAATTGAATCAATGAGGTTGGCCAGCAGCAAAATATAAGATCGTACAAGTGAGGGCATAAGGTCAAACTGTGAGTCCCTGCAGTTCTAATATCCCTGACAGAAGATAAAAGTTTTCCTAGAGATGCCATGTGTGATTGTTCCTTAAAAAGGATCTGAGCCAACTGAATGAAAGGCCCTCAATGCCAATGTCCCTAAGCCTATTTAATTAAATAACATTGGACATGGCGTCAAAGGAAGCAGATAGATCACAGAGAATTAATGCTGCCACACCCCCACCAATCAGAATAATGTGATTGCTGTTGGTAGCCATCACCAGGACCATTTAAATTGCCATAAAACAGATTGGAAAGGGTGTATTGCATGATGCACTCTCAAATATTGGAAGTGTTGCAGGTTGGTCACATGTTCTGTGATTTTCATTGCAACACATAGTAAGAAACTAGGCCTAAAATTAGATAGGATTTCAGGGTCAGCCTTCAGCTTTTTCAGTAGTGGGATTACTGCAGCTGATTTTCAGGAGTCTGGAACCAATCAGGTAGACAGTGAAGAGTTGCATAATAAGGCTAACTGCTTTCAGATCATCTCCCTTGCGCTGAGTCAAAGCCTAATGATAAAAGATAAGTCCAAGTCCCCAAAACGAGTACCAGCGACCACCAGTTGCAAACAGTGGCACAAATTAAGCACTGCTCCCACTGAATTAGAATGGTGGTAGCTGATTTTGTATCCCGACTCTCTCACCGCTAGCTTGTCCCCAGGGCTCTCCTGATGCTTCTCCCATGTTCTAAATATGTATACATACCACATGATTTTTGTACAAGAGTATTTTCCCTTAATCACTTTGCTTCTATCAATTCCACCATCTTCTTTCCGTTATGCACCCAAATTATAACGCCCAAGGTACCATGTTTCTGTAACTACGTACAACATTTCTTGTTAAAATGCTGCTGTTCTGACTACAAAAATAAATAAGTAAATAAACAAATGTGTGTGTTGTACTGGATTGGCGATAGAGGTTCAATGTTGTTTCTTGGACTATATCTCTACCAGAAAGAAAATTAAAATAGTGTTGATATTAAACAAGCTATATGAAAAAAGTACTTACGAGTACTCACTTTCACATACCAACAGATGCAAGTGATGAAGATATGAATATTTAATTGTAGGAGATGTTTCCGGATGCATCTTTACACGGTTCCCAGTAATTCTAATAGGGCCAATAATTAGGCTTCCAACCAAGCAGACTTACAAGAACTGAGATAACTCTACAGAAAGGTGCATTTCACCCTGAGATGTTGGCAAAAATAACTGCTTGAAATATGGGGGGAGGGGGAGGTGAAAAATAACTAAGGGAATTGTGCAGAATAAGCCCCATTCTCCTGGCATTCTGATGCATTTTTTAAACTGTCTGCCCTGACAATGTGCTATTTAAAATGGAATTTACAAGGTTCCACCCACAATACCCGGTAATTGCCCGAAATGTAGGAGGCTGGACTGGCTTGTAGTGAGTACCTAGGGGTACTTGCACCTTGCACCAGGCCCAGTTATCCCTTATTAGTGTATAGGGTGTCTAGCAGCATAGGCTGATAGATAATGGTAGCTTAGCAGAGCAGCTTAGGCTGAACTAGGAGACGAGTGAAGCTCCTACAGTACCACTTAGTGTCATATGCACAATATCATAAGAAAACACAATACACAGATATACTAAAAATAAAGGTACTTTATTTTTATGACAATATGCCAAAATTATCTCAGTGAGTACCCTCAGTATGAGGATAGCAAATATACACAAGATATAAGTACACAATACCAAAATATGCAGTAATAGTATTAGAAAACAGTGCAAACAATGTATAGTTACAATAGGATGCAATGGGGACACATACGGATAGGGGCAACACAAACCATATACTCCAAAAGTGGAATGCGAATCACGAATGGACCCCAAACCTATGTGACCTTGTAGAGGGTCGCTGGGACTATTAGGAAATAGTAAGGGTTAGAAAAATAGCCCACCCCAAGACCCTGAAAAGTGAGTGCAAAGTGCACTAAAGTTCCCCAAAGGACATAGAAGTCGTGATAGGGGAATTCTGCAGGAAAGACACAAACCAACAATGCAACAACAATGGATTTCCAGTCGAGGGTACCTGTGGAACAAGGGGACCAAGTCCAAAAGTCACAAGCAAGTCGGAGATGGGCAGATGCCCAGGAAATGCCAGCTGTGGGTGCAAAGATGCTGCTACTGGACAGTAGAAGCTTAGGTTTCTGCAGGAACGACAAGGGCTAGAGACTTCCCCTTTGGAGGACGGATCCCTCACGCCGTGGAGAGTCGTGCAGAAGTGTTTCCCCGCCGATAGACTGCCAACAAGCCTTGCTAGCTGCAAATCGTGCGGTTAGTGTTTTTGGATGCTGCTGTGGCCCAGGAGGGACCAGGATGTCGCCAATTGCGTCAGGGGACAGAGGGGGTGTCGTGCAAGACAAGGAGCCCTCTCAGCAGCAGGCAGCACCCACAGAAGTGCCAGAAACAGGCACTACGAGGATGCGTGAAACGGTGCTCACCCGAAGTTGCACAAAGGAGTCGCCGGAGAACAACTTAGGAGGTCGTGCAATGCAGGTTAGAGTGCCATGGACCCAGGCTGGACTGTGCACAAAGGATTTCGGCCGGAAGTGCACGGAGGCCAGAGTAGCTGCCAAAGTTGCGGTTCCCAGCAATGCAGTCTGGCGTGGGGAGGCAAGGACTTACCTCCACCAAACTTGGACTGAAGAGTCACTGGACTGTGGGAGTCACTTGGACAGAGTTGCTGGATTCAAGGGACCTCGCTCGTCGTGCTGAGAGGAGACCCAAAGTACTGGTGATGCAGTTCTTTGGTGCCTGCGGTTGCAGGGGGACGATTCCGTCGACCCACGGGAGATTTCTTCGGAGCTTCTAGTGCAGAGAGGAGGCAGACTACCCCCACAGCATGCACCACCAGGAAAACAGTCGAGAAGGCGGCAGGATCAGCGTTACAGAGTTGCAGTAGTCGTCTTCGCTACTATGTTGCAGTTTTGCAGGCTTCCAGCGCGGTCAGCAGTCGATTCCTTGGCAGAAGGTGAAGAGAGAGATGCAGAGGAACTCGGATGAGCTCTTGCATTCGTTATCTAAAGAATCCCCAAAGACAGAGACCCTAAATAGCCAGAAAAGCGGGTTTGGCTACTTAGGAGAGAAGATAGGCTAGCAACACCTGAAGGAGCCTATCAGAAGGAGTCTCTGACGTCACCTGCTGGCACTGGCCACTCAGAGCAGTCCAGTGTGCCAGCAGCACCTCTGTTTCCAAGATGGCAGAGGTCTGGAGAACACTGGAGGAGCTCTGGGCACCTCCCAGGGGAGGTACAGGTCAGGGGAGTTGTCACTCCCCTTTCCTTTGTCCAGTTTCGCGCCAGAGCAGGGCTAAGGGGTCCCTGAACCGGTGTAGACTGGCTTATGCAGAAATGGGCACTATGTGTGCCCATGAAAGCATTTCCAGAGGCTGGGGGAGGCTACTCCTCCCCTGCCTTCACACCATTTTCCAAAGGGAGAGGGTGTAACACCCTCTCTCAGAGGAAGTCCTTTGTTCTGCCATCCTGGGCCAGGCCTGGCTGGACCCCAGGAGGGCAGAAGCCTGTCTGAGGGGTTGGCAGCAGCTGCAGTGAAACCCCGGGAAAGGCAGTTTGGCAGTATCAAGGTCTGTGCTACAGACCACTGGGATCATGGGATTGTGCCAACTATGCCAGGATGGCATAGAGGGGGCAATTCCATGATCATAGACATATTACATGGCCATATTCGGAGTTACCATTGTGAAGCTACATATAGGTAGTGACCTATATGTAGTGCACGCGTGTAATGGTGTCCCCACACTCACAAAGTCCGGGGAATTGGCCCTGAACAATGTGGGGGCACCTTGGCTAGTGCCAGGGTGCCCACACACTAAGTAACTTAGCACCTAACCTTTACCAGGTAAAGGTTAGACATATAGGTGACTTATAAGTTACTTAAGTGCAGTGTAAAATGGCTGTGAAATAACGTGGACGTTATTTCACTCAGGCTGCAGTGGCAGGCCTGTGTAAGAATTGTCAGAGCTCCCTATGGGTGGCAAAAGAAATGCTGCAGCCCATAGGGATCTCCTGGAACCCCAATACCCTGGGTACCTCAGTACCATATACTAGGGAATTATAAGGGTGTTCCAGTAAGCCAATGTAAATTGGTAAAATTGGTCACTAGCCTGTTAGTGATAATTTGAAAGAAATGAGAGAGCATAACCACTGAGGTTCTGATTAGCAGAGCCTCAGTGAGACAGTTAGTCATAACACAGGTAACACATTCAGGCACACTTATGAGCACTGGGGCCCTGACTAGCAGGGTCCCAGTGACACATACAACTAAAACAACATATATACAGTGAAAAATGGGGGTAACATGCCAGGCAAGATGGTACTTTCCTACACAACCCCCGCCCCCCAAACGAAGGACAATAAGACTAGCCATGACCTGATGAGTCTTCATTGTCTAAGTGGAAATATCTGGAGAGTCCAACTGCATTGGAGTGGCTACTCCCAGGTCTATGTTCCACTGTATGGTCCATTCCCTGTAGGGATATGGACCACCTCAATAATTTAGGATTTTCACCTTTCATTTGTTTTAGCCAAAATAGAGGTTTGTGGTCTGTCTGAACAATGAAATGAGTGCCAAACAAGTATGGCCTCAACTTCTTCAGTGTCCAGACCACAGCAAAGGCCTCCCTCTCAATGGCAGACCAACACTTTTCTCTAGGGGTCAACCTCCTACTAATAAAAGCAACAGGTTGATCCTGGCCCTCAGAATTAAGTTGTGATAGGACTGCCCCTACTCCTAATTCAGATGCATCAGTTTGGACATAGAGTTTTTTAGAGTAACAAGGGCTTTTCAGGACAGGTGCAGAGCACATGACCTGCTTCAGCTCCTCAAAAGCTTTCTGACAGCTAGCTGTCTACAATACCTTTTTAGGCATCTTTTTGGATGTGAGGTCATTAAGAGGGGCTGCAATGGAGCCATAGTTCTTAATGAACCTCCTGTAATACCCAGTGAGGCCTAGGAAGGCTCTTACCTGAGTCTGAGTAGTAGGGGGAACCCAATCAATAATAGTTTGGATTTTCCCCTGAAGTGGTGCAATCTGTTCCCCACCAACAAGGTGTCCCAGATAAATCACCTTCCCCTGCCCTATCTGGCACTTTGAAGCCTTGATAGTGAGGCCTGCCTTTTGCAGGGCCTCTAAAACTTTCCATAGGTGGACCAGGTGATCATCCCAACTGGAGCTAAAGACAGCTATATCGTCCATATATGCTGCACTAAAAGCTTCCAGCCCTTGCAGGACTGTGTTCACCAACCTTTGAAAAGTGGCAGGTGCATTTTTCAATCCAAAAGGCATTACTGTGAATTGGTAATGGCCTCCAATGGTTGAAAATGCAGTTTTAGGTTTAGCATCTTCTGATAATTTGATCTGCCAATACCCTGCAGTCAAATCAAAAGTGCTTAGATACTTGGCAGATGCCAGTGTATCTATGAGCTCATCTGCCCTAGGTATAGGGTGAGCATCAGTTTTGGTTACCTGGTTGAGACCTCTGTAATCTACACAAAACCGCATTTCCTTCTTTCCATCCTTGGAATGAGGTTTTGGTACAAGTACCACAGGAGAAGCCCATGGACTTTCAGAGTGCTCAACCACTCCCAGTTCTACCATTTTCTGCACCTCTTGCTTTATGCAGTCCCTGACATGGTCAGGCTGCCTATAGATCTTACTTTTGACAGGCAAACTGTCTCCAGTATCTATAGTGTGCTCACACCAAGAAGTGGTACCTGGCACAGTAGAGAAGAGTTCAGAAAACTGACCCAGGAGATTTATGCAATGGTCTTTCTGCTCAGCAGTAAGACAATCAGCCAAAACTACACCTTCCACTAGAGCATCTTGTTCTGTGGAAGAGAAGAGATCAGGTAGAGGATCACTGTCTTCTTCCTGTCCCTCATCAGTTGCCATGAGCAGGGTGAGATCAGCCCTGTCATAGTAGGGTTTCAGGCGATTGACATGGAGCACCCTAAGGGGACTCCTGGCAGTGCCTAAGTCAACTAAGTAGGTGACTTCACCCTTCTTTTCAACAATTATGTGGGGTCCACTCCATTTATCTTGGAGTGCTCTTGGGGCCACAGGCTCCAAGACCCACACTTTCTGCCCTGGTTGGTACTGAACCAAAACAGCCTTCTGATCATGCCATTGCTTCTGGAGCTCTTGGCTGGCCTGAAGGTTTTTACTGGCCTTTTTCATATACTCAGCCATCCTTGATCTGAGGCCAAGTACATAATCCACAATATCTTGTTTTGGAGCTTTTAAAGGTTGTTCCCAACCCTCCTTGACAAGTGTTAGTGGACCCCTAACAGGGTGTCCAAAGAGGAGTTCAAAGGGGCTGAAGCCCACTCCTTTCTAGGGTACCTCCCTGTAGGCAAAAAGGAGGCATGGTAAAAGGATATCCCATCTCCTGCGGAGTTTTTCAGGGAGTCCCATAATCATGCCTTTGAGAGTTTTGTTAAATCTCTCCACCAGTCCATTTGTTTGTGGATAATAGGGTGTAGTGAACTTGTAAGTCACACCACACTCTTTCCACATGGCCTTTAAGTAAGCAGACATGAAATTGCTTCCCCTGTCTGATACTACTTCCTTTGGGAAGCCCACCCTGGAAAATATTCCCAGGAGGGCCTTTGCCACTGCAGGTGCTGTAGTGGTCCTTAAAGGAATTGCTTCAGGATATCTTGTGGCATGGTCCACTACCACCAAGATAAACCTATTGCCTGAAGCAGTAGGAGGGTCAAGGGGGCCAACTATGTCAACCCCTACCCTTTCAAAGGGAACCCCAACCACAGGCAGTGGAATAAGGGGTGCCTTTGCGGTGCCACCTGTCTTGCCACTGGCTTGACAGGTTTCACAGGACTTACAAAATTATTTTGTGTCCTCAGACATTCTAGGCCAATGAAACAAGGGAACAAGCCTGTCCCAAGTTTTCATTTGTCCCAGATGCCCAGCTAGGGGAATGTCGTGGGCTAGACTTAGGAGGAACTTTCTGTACTCCTGATGAATCACTAACCTCCTGGCAGTTCCAGGTTTAGGATCCCTTGCTTCAGTGTACAAGAGGTTGTCCTCCCAGTAAACTCTGTGAGAGTCACTGACATCCCCATTAGCTTGTTTGACAGCTTGCTGTCTTAGACCCTCTAGTGTGGGACAGGTATGCTGTGCCACACTCAGCTCCTCCCTGGCAGGCCCCCCTTCACCCAAAAGCTCAGCAGTGTCTGCTTCCAGCTCCTCTGGGGTAGGTTCTGCACAGGGTGGAAATTCTTCTTCCTCAGAAGTAGAATCCACTGTAGAGGGAGGGATAGTAGGAATTGCTTTACTTCTACTAGCCCTAGCTTTAGGGAGCACTTGGTCCATTGTTCCAGGATCCAAGTCACCCTGTCCTTTTTGCTTTTTGGCCTGAGCCCTTGTTAAAGCAAAAATATGCCCTGGGATGCCCAGCATTGCTGCATGGGCCTCCAACTCCACATCTGACCAAGCTGATGTCTCCAAATCATTTCCTAGTAGACAGTCTACAGGTAAATCTGAGGCTACCACAACTTTCTTTGGACCAGTAACCCCCCCCCCCAGTTGAGATTTACAACAGCCATGGGGTGGCTAAGTATGTTGTTGAGAGCATCGGTTACTTGGTACTGGTGACCAAGTAGGTGTTGTTCAGGGTGGACCAGTTTCTCTATGACCATAGTCACACTGGCACCAGTGTCCCTGTAGGCCTGAACCTCAACACCATTTATTAGGGGTAGTTGCTTGTACTTATCCATGTTAAGGGGACAAGCAACCAAGGTGGCTAAATCAATAGCCCCCTCAGAGACTAACACAGCCTCTGTGGTCTCCCTAATCAGACCAACCCCAACTAAGTTACCAAAAGTGAGCCCAGCTACTCCCTTGGATTGGCTATTAGTAGGTTTGCTCCCACCACCACTGCTATTAGTAGGGACACTAGGTGTAGCAGTAGGGGTTGTAGTGGTAGGAGGTTTGGTGCTTTTCTTTGGGCCACTGGGATCTGTTATCCAATGGCCTTTTATTTTACATAAATAGCACCATGGTTTCTTTTCTTTGTTTTGATTAGAAGAGGATTTGGGCCCACCACCCCCACCAGAGTGTTTTTGTGGGCCTGATGAAGACTCATTTTTAGATTTGTCCCCACCCTTGTCAGAAGACTTACCATCCTTCTTCTTGTTGCCATCTTTGTCACCCCCTGTATGAAGTTTTCTGTTCACCCTTGTTCTGACCCATTTGTCTGCCTTCTTTCCCAATTCTTGGGGAGAGGTCAGATCAGAGTCCACCAAGTACTGGTGCAACAAATCAGACACACAATTATTAAGAATATGCTCTCTCAGGATCAAGTTATACAGGCTGTCATAATCAGTAACTTTACTGCCATGTAACCACCCCTCCAAGGCCTTCACTGAATGGTCAATGAAATCAACCCAGTCTTGTGAAGACTCCTTTTTGGTCTCTCTGAACTTTATCCTGTATTGTTCAGTGGTTATGCCATAACCATCCAGGAGTGCATTCTTAAGAACTGTAAAATTATTGGCGTCACTTTCTTTCACAGTAAGGAGCCTATCCCTACCCTTTCCACTAAATGATAGCCATAGGATAGCAGCCCACTGCCTTTGAGGGACATCCTGTACAACACAGGCCCTCTCAAGTGCAGCAAACCACTTGTTAATGTCATCCCCCTCCTTATAAGGGGGAACTATCTTGTGCAGATTTCTAGAATCATGCTCTTTTGCAGGATGACTATTGGGAATACTGCTGCTGCCACCATGGGTTTCTAAACCCAGTTTCTGTCTCTCCTTCTCTACTTCTTAGGACTGTCTATCCAAATCCAGCTGTTGCTTCTTGAGCTTCAGTCTGGTTTGTTCCACTCTCAATCTATTGAGCTCCCTTTCTAACAATCTGTCATCAGGGTGGGTGGGAGGGACATTCCTTGACACAGAGGTGTGGTGAGAATGGACAGAAGGAGACCTGTCCCTTACAGAAGGCATCCTAACAGCTTGGTTAACAGAAACATCAGTTCTCCTGTGGTGAGAATGAATGCTCTTGCTATGATGTGAGACAACACTATCTGTATGGTGTGACTCAACCTCAGTACCAACTATGCTAGGCTGTCTAGTATTGGGCAGGCTAGGAAGTTTCTTTCCTGAATCTTTTCCTAGGGGAGTCCCTGGATCAGATTGGGAACCATTAGCTACTTTTTCAACAGATGGGGCCCTTGTGGCCTTATCTTGTTCTCTAAGCATGTTAAGCAATAATTCCAAGGAAGGATTCTTCCCTACACTCAAACCTCTTTCTACACAGAGACTCCTTGCTCCTCCAGCTAAGGTGGTCATATGCAAGTTTGGACAGATCAACATTTTGGCCTGTGCCAGACATTTTTAGAAAGAGTTTAAGTGATAGAAAAAGAGAAAAAAGTTTTCAGAACTTTTAGAAAGACAGAAAAAAAACTTTTTAAACCTTTAAGAACTTTTAAGAAAGTTTAGAGGTACTTTTCAGCACTTTAGAAAAGAGGTGAGAAAAGAAATGCAAAACTTTTTGGTTAGGTGTACATACACTGAACTTGTTTTGTATATTTTTCTCTTATGAAAAGTACAATGACAAGAGTGGTAAGTAGTCTCAAAGCACTTATCCCACCGCTGCACAACCAATGTAGGAGGCTGGACTGGCTTGTAGTGAGTACCTAGGGGTATTTGCACCTTGCACCAGGCCCAGTTATCCCTTATTAGTGTATAGGGTGTCTAGCAGCATAGGCTGATAGATAATGGTAGCTTAGCAGAGCAGCTTAGGCTGAACTAGGAGACGAGTGAAGCTCCTACAGCACCACTTAGTGTCATATGCACAATATCATAAGAAAACACAATAGACAGATATACTAAAAATAAAGGTACTTTATTTTTATGACAATATGCCAAAAGTATCTCAGTGAGTACCCTTAGTATGAGGATAGCAAATATACACAAGATATATGTACACAATACCAAAATATGCAGTAATAGTATTAGAAAACAGTGCAAACAATGTATAGTTACAATAGGATGCAATGGAGACACATAGGGATAGGGGCAACACAAACCATATACTCCAAAAGTGGAATGCGAACCACGAATGGACCCCAAACCTATGTGACCTTGTAGAGGGTCGCTGGGACTATTAGAAAATAGTGAGGGTTAGATAAATAGCCCACCCCAAGACCCTGAAAAGTGAGTGCAAAGTGCACTAAAGTTCCCCAAAGGACATAGAAGTCGTGATAGGGGAATTCTGCAGGAAAGACACAAACCAACAATGCAACAACGGTGGATTTCCAGTCGAGGGTACCTGTGGAACAAGGGGACAAAGTCCAAAAGTCACAAGCAAGTCGGAGATTGGCAGATGCCCAGGAAATGCCAGCTGTGGGTGCAAAGATGCTGCTACTGGACAGTAGAAGCGTAGGTTTCTGCAAGAACGACAAGGGTTAGAGACTTCCCCTTTGGAGCACGGATCCCTCATGCCGTGGAGAGTCGTGCAGAAGTGTTTTCCCGCCGAAAGACTGCCAACAAGCCTTGCTAGCTGCAAATCGTGCAGTAAGGGTTTTTGGATGCTGCTGTGGCCCAGGAGGGACCAGGATGTCGCCAATTGCGTCAGGGGACAGAGGGGGCGTCGAGCAAGACAAGGAGCCCTCTCAGCAGCAGGCAGCACCCGCAGAAGTGCCAGAGACAGGCACTACAAGGATGCGTGAAACGGTGCTCACCCGAAGTCGCACAAAGGAGTCCCACGTAGCCGGAGAACAACTTAGGAGGTGGTGCAATGCAGGTTAGAGTGCCGTGGACCCAGGCTGGACTGTGCACAAAGGATTTCCGCCGGAAGTGCACGTAGGCCGGAGTAGCTGCAAAAGTCACGGTTCCCAGCAATGCAGTCTGGCGTGGGGAGGCAAGGACTTACCTCCACCAAACTTGGACTGAAGAGTCACTGGACTGTGGGAGTCACTTGGACAGAGTTGCTGGATTCAAGGGACCTCGCTCGTCGTGCTGAGAGGAGACCCAAGGTAACGGTGATGCAGTTCTTTGGTGCCTGCGGTTGCAGGGGGGCGATTCCGTCGACCCACAGGAGATTTCTTCGGAGCTTCTAGTGCAGAGAGGAGGCAGACTACCCCCACAGCATGCACCACCAGGAAAACAGTCGAGAAGGCGGCAGGATCAGCGTTACAGAGTTGCAGTAGTCGTCTTCGCTACTATGTTGCAGTTTTGCAGGCTTCCAGCGCGGTCAGCAGTCGATTCCTTGGCAGAAGGTGAAGAGAGAGATGCAGAGGAACTCGGATGAGCTCTTGCATTCGTTATCTAAAGAATCCCCAAAGACAGAGACCCTAAATAGCCAAAAAAGAGGGTTTGGCTACTTAGGAGAGAAGATAGGCTAGCAACACCTGAAGGAGCCTATCAGAAGGAGTCTCTGACGTCACCTGCTGGCACTGGCCACTCAGAGCAGTCCAGTGTGCCAGCAGCACCTCTGTTTCCAAGATGGCAGAGGTCTGGAGCACACTGGAGGAGCTCTGGGCACCTCCCAGGGGAGGTACAGGTCAGGGGAGTGGTCACTCCCCTTTCCTTTGTCCAGTTTTGCGCCAGAGCAGGGCTAAGGGGTCCCTGAACCGGTGTAGACTGGCTTATGCAGAAATGGGCACCATGTGTGCCCATGATAGCATTTCCAGAGGCTGGGGGAGGCTACTCCTCCCCTGCCTTCACACCATTTTCCAAAGGGAGAGGGTGTAACACCCTCTCTCAGAGGAAGTCCTTTGTTCTGCCATCCTGGGCCAGGCCTGGCTGGACCCCAGGAGGGCAGAAGCCTGTCTGAGGGGTTGGCAGCAGCAGCAGCTGCATTGAAACCCCCGGAAAGGCAGTTTGGCAGTACCAGGGTCTGTGCTACAGACCACTGGGATCATGGGATTGTGCCAACTATGCCAGGATGGCATAGAGGGGGCAATTCCATGATCATAGACATATTACATGGCCATATTCGGAGTTACCATTGTGAAGCTACATATAGGTAGTGACCTATATGTAGTGCACGCGTGTAATGGTGTCCCCGCACTCACAAAGTCCGGTGAATTGGCCCTGAACAATGTGGGGGCACCTTGGCTAGTGCCAGGGTGCCCTCACACTAAGTAACTTAGCACCCAACCTTTACCAGGTAAAGGTTAGACATATAGGTGACTTATAAGTTACTTAAGTGCAGTGTAAAATGGCTGTGAAATAACGTGGACGTTATTTCACTCAGGCTGCAGTGGCAGGCCTGTATAAGAATTGTCAGAGCTCCCTATGGGTGGGAAAAAAAATGCTGCAGCCCATAGGGATCTCCTGGAACCCCAATACCCTGGGTACCTCAGTACCATATACTAGGGAATTATAAGGGTGTTCCAGTAAGCCAATGTAAATTGGTAAAATTGGTCACTAGCCTGTTAGTGACAATTTGAAAGAAATGAGAGAGCATAACCACTGAGGTTCTGATTAGCAGAGCCTCGGTGAGACAGTTAGTCATAACACAGGTAACACATTCAGGCACACTTATGAGCACTGGGGCCCTGACTAGCAGGGTCCCAGTGACACATACAACTAAAACAACATATATACAGTGAAAAATGGGGGTAACATGCCAGGCAAGATGGTACTTTCCTACACCCGACCATATTTATCAACACTTCCAGTAACGTTATCTAAGCTTTGGATTGCAGGGTTACTGGACCAAACGTAGGGGACCTTGGAATAAGGCTCAAATGTCTGCTGCTACTCTGACCTGTATGGCGCACCATGAGGGCAATCAGATCCTTCCCTCTATGCTCCTGCAGCCGTGTCAGCCATCAGGGGAGGGTTTGACACACTGGTTGTTAGATGCACCAGCTTCAGGCGTGTATCTTTACTCCAGATTAACACTGCAATTCAGAGTTTAAGGGGACAACTATGTTGTGACAGAAGAGTTTACTTCTCTGCTACGTTGATCACGAAAACCATAGAGTGTCTCTGCTGTGCCCCCCACCACCACTATCCACATGGCTAGTGAAATGCACAGAAGATATTTCCTTTGGCCCTGTCGTCAGAATTATCTGGCTCTTTGCTCTTTAGGCGGCTTTCTTCATTCACAATCTTCGATATTATTAGGCTTCTCGGTACTATGTCAAGCGAATTAAGACAAGAGCAGGAAAAAATGTAAATAGAATTCGAAAAGGGCCTTTTAGAGGGTGCAAGTGGAAACGATGACCAGAGGCAGAAATCAGGGATATTTTCCTGCTTTCCCAAACGCCACGCACTCACTGTACCATTATCAGAAGACATTTATAATCGTACTATTACAGTGTTTACCCATTAATTCAAGATTTAGAAAATATACATTCCTTGTATAGCACAGATGAACAACCTCAGCTCCTGCTGAAGGTCGCTGAACTAACAAACTGTGGCGATTGTTACCTCAGAAACCACTGCAATTTATTCAATGTATCTTAAAATGGTGCAATTCTCAAAAAAATATTTAATACAAAATTATTTCCGGCAGAGGGGTTGCTTGTGGTCAGTACTTTGAAATTTCGAAAAATGACTCTTCGTGTTCCGGGGATGGAGAATATATAACTCGCCCTGTGCCAGGCGCGTGGCGGCAGTGCTCGGCTGGCTGCTCAGCCTGTCAGTGCCCATTAAAAGCTGTCATCGCGCGCCCGCGAATTGCGCTGATTACCCTGCAGCGCTGAGAGGGGCTTAGTGGGGCGCGCAAGCTATTTGTCACCATTAGTTTTCACCCTGATGTTTAAACAAAGGATGTCTGCATTTGGCTGGTCTAATAGTCCGGATTAAAGGAACGGGCCTGATATTCCTTTGGGCGTTGCGCTACCTTTTATTTTTTTGCAGGCATTGCAGCATATTAACGTGGGAGAAGTGGTAGTTCCCGCGCTCGCTGGCTCTTGAGTGATGGATAGATTGTCAGAATAATTCAAGGAGTTAAAGAGCGTAGGTATCAATGACGGAGAAGATTCAGTCTCACCGGAGCCAAACGTTGTGAGGGAGTCACTGTTCCCCAAATATGGCTCTCTTGTACTATCCAACGAGGGTTTAATAAGGTCATCTTTTATTCTCTCGCTAGTACCCATAACTCCTTCCCACGCAGCTGATAAGGGGTGCCCAGGAGCCGAGGTGGGCTAACCCAACTGCGAAATCTAGATATTGGAAAATGGGATGCCACCTATAAGAGATGGCAGGTCTTCAGCAGAGCCAGTCACCTCATTTATCACTGACTGCCCAGCGCTATCAGTCCTTTTTGGCACTATTCTGTCTGGTAGCTCGATTTCTACTAGTAGGGGTGTCCGTAGCTGCACATGATACTGAAATTGGTTGACATGTAAAATTGCAGAAGTTTGCAGAAGGGGGAGATGCATATAATACCACAACGTGGATTTCGATCCTATTTCAATTATTATGGCCTGTAGAACTTCAAGGTAGACTACATTTCCATTCCCCACCAAGCTATACCTAAAGGTATACACTGGAAAAAAACATCTAGTGATTGTCTTATGCATGGACATCTTTGAGACTAAATGGCGTGTTTCTTTAATTCTTTGCAAAACATTCCATCAAATCAACAGTCATACTTTAGGCGCTACAGGCTGGTATGAGGGCCAGCTTTCTTAAGCTACAATAAGAACAAATTGGTATACTAAACATAAACTGCTTGCTTCTCAGCAGTTTCTGCTAGGATGATACTTCTTAAAAGAAGCCAGATGGAAAACATTGTTCTGACTAAACAAACCAACAGATGTGTGCTATATTCTAGAGACTGGTTTACTTGAATGTCCGTTTTGAGATTTTGTGTAAGGTTTTGGCATACAGAAGTTATCCAGTAGAGCAGTAGTTTGTACCAAAAGGTTGCAGTCAAATGTGAACAAGATTTCCAATAATCTCCCTACATAAATGCACAATGTGAAGGGAAGAAAAAATAAAACCTCTTTGTGATGGTTATGGAAGCTGACTAAAGTCTGAATCCATCACCATATCTGAAAAGACGGGGTTTAGAAGGGTCTATTTACTTAATTCCAAAATCTTCAGCTGGATAAGTGTAAATTGCCAGATGCTAATGGTAAAGTTGGACAAACTGAGTTACATGCCTATATTTTATTCTATTGGCCAAACAATGAGATGCTACATTCCAAACATGCAATATCTCTTGATATACGGCACAGGCCTCTACAGTAATAAAAAAGTAAGTTTAATTGAGGAATAAGTTGCAGGGAATGGCTATCCGAGGTGGGACTAAAAGAGTAAATATTGTTGAAATTATAGGCACTAGATCAGACCAACTTTTCAATTTGTGACTTCAAACGAGAGCTAAAATATTAAAACATCACTGCTCTCCACAATGTTCATAATGGTAAGTACTGTCTAAAGTGCACCAATGAGAGCCAACTATGCATAGTTACAACAGTGCAGCAACGTAGGACATGGCATGGGAGTTGTTAAGGCGAGGTAAGGAAGCCACTTCCTGGCACCTCCAGCAGGGTTCAATAGTTCAATAAGGAGTAGCATGTTGCAGTTGGGAGTTGCAGTATACTTGCGGGGGTGTATCCAGGGGGGTAGGAGTAAGAGGCCATAGGCAGAAATTAGTTTTTCAGGTCAGTGTTGAAAATAATCATACCAGTCCTATCTACAGGGTGGAGTGGTGGGAAGGGGACGCCAACATATTGATGTGAGCTGTGAAAATACTTCTAGCCTGCCCAAATACAATAACCTACAGAGAAAAGACATGTTGACATAAGAGTGACATTTGACCATCTTTACTAGCTGGTACTGAACCACTAGTTATTACTCAAAGAAAGTGTGAGAATACATGTGAAACTCCAGCTAGACAACAATACAGTTAAGAAAGAAACCATGTTGTGGTTCAGACAAAGTACATCAAAAGACAATGTAAAAAGTGAAACATCACAGAAATACAGACAGAGCGTTATACATTTTTGAGAAAAATAATACAAATCACAATAGAAAGCCACAGAGCGA
The DNA here is from genome assembly GCF_031143425.1 of Pleurodeles waltl. NCBI lineage: Eukaryota > Metazoa > Chordata > Amphibia > Caudata > Salamandridae > Pleurodeles > Pleurodeles waltl. The sequence goes on along the minus strand of NC_090445.1, from coordinate 1,450,212,836 downwards.
AAATAGTTAATTATTAAACAAAGTGGAAAGTTACAAAGTAATTTGAAAAAGTGAATTCCTTTTGTGGAATTCTGGAAAATGGGCTCTTGTTTGGCTAACTCCTGAGGGATTGCAGTTGGCTTGAATGTAGAAATAAGTTTGGTGGTGGATTACACTTTCTGACTTTAAAAAAAATAATAAAACCCATTTTCACTGGGTTATGCCTAGACAACAGGCAGTTCGGCCCCACGTCAAGTCCAGATGTACTTGGATAGAGGTCTCAGTCACACCGAATCAGACAAACAAGAGAACAAGCCAGCAAAAGGTATTTATCACAAGCAAGTCGACTCCTTTGCCTTGAGGTGAATGACTATTTGGCTGAAAGACTTCAAATCTTCTGGCAGGAATGTGTCAGTGGAGTAGCTGGTCAAGTTTTCTGAACAATTACGTGTTGTTCATTCCATGAGGTCAAATCAGAAACTAACAAGCTCAAAATTATCAAGGAGACATTAATAAAGATATGACCAGGCAGAGAAGCCTTCCTCGGAGCTCGGCATATGGAGATTTGACAGGTGTGATGTGAATCATCCTTTATTGGCAGTTCTAGTGGTTAAACGGGAAAAGACCGTTTTATCACATAATACTTTTTCTACCGTTCATCAGGACTGTTTTTTACCATACTCAAGCCTCTTCTTAGAGTTATTCTAGAGCCAGCAGCTCCTTCTCTTTCCAGGACCTTCACTGCTCCTCAGCACCAAGGCTTTCAGGATCAATTCCTGCTGTTAGGAACACCTTTTCAAGTAGCTTCAGGTGCAAATGTCAGGCTTGATATAAGTCAAGAAACTGGCGTGCAATCCTTCAAATTGAGAGACAGATCATATATTTCATCTATCGGCACTGCTCATGAATCCAAAAGCTGAGTCCTGTGTAAACTTTTCTAGCACTTTACCCATTATATGAGATGGTGGACATACAGGTCTACTACCACAGTACAAACATCAGAAGCTACAGAGCAGAGCAGAAATACAAAGGCAATGTTATTCATACTTGCAATTTATTGGGTAAACCAGGTCATCTAAGTCTCAAAGGGATTTGCTAGATGACAGGAAGAGAGTGTTTTCAAGCAGTCTGGTTATACGTAAGGCACACCATGTCCTCTAATCTTCAAAGAACATTGTAAGTGTTTAATACATCTGATATGCCAATATGGAAGTCAGGATATATTTAGAAGGGAGCCTGAATGGTTCTTTTACTAGGTGTCGAAGACTTATCTGATGAGGTAGATTTTTCGACAGCAGCGATCTGCCTCAGTGATTGCTCCCTTTGAAATTTATTTGGCCAATCATCAGCGTCTGACTTGAACTGAGGTTTTTAGCAAGGAAGTATGGTAGCCAATTTCTGCAAGCACCTAGAAGCGGTCTCCAAAAAGTAATTGTCCATCACGCAGATTGTTTCTCTTTACTTAATCCCGTGTTCAGATGAAACATTTCTTTGTTTGATCACTCCGTGGTTTGAAACACTTTTCAGTTTGTGGACTTGATTGCCCTTTGGTGTGTATGTGAATATGTTGTTGCAGTGGTGCAATATATCACTAATGTTACAACATTTAGAGAAGCCATAAATCATGACTTTCTCCATAAATGTTCTCTCTCTCTCTCTCTATCGTCTTTATCCTGTTCTCTTTGTTGCTCTCCTGCCTTAATCAAGCACCACGAGGCATGTGGTATAAAATCCCATTCAACCCTATATTATCATGTGCAAATTCTTCAACTTGCTAATACACTGTGGGGTAAGAAAGGAATCAGTCACATTATTAATAAAGCTGAAAGAAATGTATCCTATTATCAAAGTGCACTTCCCATTTCTGTGAGTTTGGATATGAAATACAGACATTTGCGATTGTGCTTTGACACTATCAGATTGCTCTCCTTGTTATTTAAATTGTCTCTGACCAGTTGAGGCAGTTTTCATTCATGTCTTTTCTGGGGTATTGGGTGATGTCAATTGCACTGGAAGGTAGACTGTGGCTGAGTGGTAACCATTTTTGCTACCCACAGCTGTGGCAAATGGTTAGTCTCCTGGGAGTGACAACCAGAAGGCAACAAGAGGGTTTCCTGGAGACCCTAGGCATCCCGTCAGACAGGTGCAGTCACTTACTACATACACCTGCAAGGGAGACTCTGTTTTCCTTTCAAAAGCAGGGCAGGTGCTGCTTGAAACATTATAAGGCAGACCGGCAACTTCAAACAGCCATGCCACATTTTACTAATGCACTTCCCCCACTGCAGGTGCCAGTTTGCCACTAACCAAGGACAACTCATTATTGTAACAGGGAGGACGGCCCCTCTCTCATCCTGCGCATCTAGTTAAAGGTGCACCGCAGCACTAACATGGACAGTGTGTCCTCCTTATAACAGGGCCCCTGCTGCCACAGGCACAAACTGAATATCATGCGAGCATGAAGACATGAGTAACAACAGAGTTAACAGCTGAGACCTTTCTAATCTGTTGGATGCTTTTCATTATGGTAATAGGATGAATTCTTACAAATGAATGCTAATGTACTATGCAGAGATCCAGGAAGATTTCCCAATTTGAATGTTCTTGAAGTACAATCTACATAGACACAGTTGGGCGAAGAGAATTTTAATCTCCCAAAAGCCAATTATCTAAATATATGCATGGTAAACATTTGTGTGCTGTCCGGTATATGCCTTATTATGTTGAATAGTAAAAATGTACTTGATTATGCAGTCAACGTTGTTTGACATTCGATGTATAGCTACAGAGCAATCAGGAATGAATTTATGAATGCTTTACTTCCCCACAACTCAGAAAAAGGTTATATAAACTAATGCTATTTATTTATGGTGCTTTGCCATTGTAACAACCCCATTGCCTCTGGATACTTCATAGAATTTCGAGATCACAAAAGCGATAGACTGGAATGGGGGATTGAAAGTCAAAATAAGAACAGAATATGAAGAGGACAGAGAAGTTTAGGGCAAATGAGATATGTCAATTGTAAATACTAGGTGCCTGATTTATCAAAGGCAGGGTCACAAAGTCATACTCTCATTTAAACTTTGGTCTCAGTAGTGTGAGTTTAACTCACATTATCCATCATACCCCCTCTATTCTTTAACTTTTACTTACCACCCTTACTAAACCTGATTAGATCATTCAACCTTGCCTATTACAGCTATGAAGATGACACCCAAATCACTTTAAACATGGATGGCTTGGAAGATCTCTGCAACTCAAAACTTTATAACTGTCTTCCTGCCATAAAAGCGTGAAGGATAAGTAACCATCTAAAGCTCAACACTGTAAAAAAAAAGACATCAGGACCTAAAGACAATGACTAAAATGCCAGCTTACCACCATATGGCCCAAAGTAATCGCGGGTCCTCCAACAACATCAAGAGAAGTCAGAAACCTAAGGGTAACCATGGATTTAGATCTTTCCTTAAAACTACATGTGAACAATGTCACAGAGAGTGCATTCTATCTATGAAAACACTTAGATGCATGTTCCGATACCTTGGATACCAACAGAAACTGCAATCCACCCTCCCACTCGTAATCCCCAAGCTGACCTATGGTCCGCCTGGGTATTATATAGTTATGTCAATTTATATATCTCATTACTGACATACACTAATCCTGATACTATAACTGTCAGTTGTCTGGAGGCACCTGTAACTTACACCTCTTACACTGACGTAAGACATATCTTCTAGGGGGCCTGACTATCACAATAATTTTACCATCCAATATACCAGCAATCACCAAATGAACAGGCATGTAATAACCGAAGAGATCTGTCACATACTGCTGGTCAATCAGAGGACTTTAATCTAGTCCACCACTAAAAGTCCCACATAACTACACACTATGACTGCTTCTTTAGATCTTACAGTGACACTCAAATACTGGATGATAGTGACAAAGCCCATTCCAGGTACACTCTTTTCACGTTTTTCTCTCCCCATCCATGCCAGGTCAGACAAAACTATATATGAAATTCCAGATTGGACAACCCAGTGCAGTAACCAGCTAAGTAATGACCATAAGAAATACCATAAAGGGACATGTAGAGCTGCTCAAAGCTGTCAAATGAATGTAAACCAAAAACTGCATGTCTATCTCTCACACCTCATTATCCACCACACTGCTGTGCACTGCATCTCGGAATACTATGGTCAACACGAACAAGATGGAAACGCTTCACACATACGTTCACAAAACAAAGACAACAACCTTCTGAGAGAACAACCTACATGGTGTAGCTTGCTGCCCATTTAGGCAAGTGGTTCAGTCTCCCACAGAAGGGTAGTAATGGCTATATAGAGGGTTTAGAAGACACAGCTGGTTCCTTGGAGGGCACTTACCTTTGATCAAAGTGTGATTGCAGGGTTCGCCTACCTCTAAGTCCCTATGAAGCACTAGAACTTTTCAAAATGAGTTACCCAATGAGGATATGTGTAAATTGTAGGTCATAAGGAATTTAAATAAATGAGAGCATGAATGGTTTATACTAACATTGACCTACAGCACAAAAAGTATTTGAACAGTTATAAACAATTGGTAGGGTTCTATAGTTATGATCCTGAAAAAAAACAATCAACCCTTAGTGTGGGTTCTTTCTGGTGGCTTAAACATGTAGGCCCACATATGCTGGAATCCAGTGCATTCTCCAATAGCATCTATGTTTTTAATTTTGCCAAAGGTTCCTGTAAGAAATAGAAATAGGTAGAGAACTCAGGTTACCTGCAGGGAATTTGAAAGTAGTTTCCTCACAGTACAAAGTCAAAGAGCTCTGCTGTTAAGAAGTGTTGAAGCTCATCCTGGTACATTAGATACCACAGATGAGGACACGAGGACAAAGCATGTCACCAATGTCTATAGTGAGTGAGGGTCCTTCTAAAAATATTTTTCCCTGCACCACCAGGAATAAAATAGCATTAGGGAGGCCTATCTTTGAAAAGTTCTCTCTTTTTTGATTAGGTATTGAATAGCAAGGGGAAACCTAGTGAACCTGTAAGAGTAGTTTCTCATTTCCCTTCTTTTTTTGATATTTTTTAGTAAGGGCTATATAAATGCTGTAGCACAATACAATTATCCACTCATGATTTTACCAATTCCGCATGAGTTGATAACGTGCAAGCACATAATTTATCTAATCCATATACTTTAGCACAATACACGTTTTTGTTGGTGTTCCCAGTACCAGGACTATATATGTACAATGTGTGGATTGTTTCTCTGACGAGCACCAGAGGCACAGCGCATGTTGCTATTTCCTGTTCTGTCGCGCACATTCAAGTAAGGAACCCTATACTTTTTTCCCTTTGCTGGTCACGTCATCTGGAAATCAACCAAACTTGAATGAAGAGAAATTAAAAGTTTTATATAAAGATGTTCTAAATAAAACACCTCAAAGCAGCAACATGTAAGTCTATGTGAGGTGACTCGAGCATGGTAAAGTAACCAAGAGGAGGGATGTGGACACCCTGGACTGATGTGGAAAGAGCTGTATTTAATCTGAAGGCTAACAGTCTCGCTATGGCAGATGGGCATTTAATCCTTCAGCTTCTTCCTAACATGTTGTGAAACAAAATAATGTTGATATAACACCAATAGTGATGATAGCAAAACATTGGTTGATATTTCTATGTTGATATCAATCTGTGATAAGTATTTTTGCCCCTGAAGAAAATAAAAAAGGGATAGGTGGATAGCTTAAAATAGCCTCAGCATTTGGTAACTACTCTAGGTCACAAGCATGTCCATCGTTTTTTCCACAAATAACATGCTAATAAGATGTCAAATGCATGAACCTGAGACAAGAGTCTTTGCTGAGTGTAGGAAAGTACCATCATGCCTGGCATGTTACCCCAATTTTCACTGTGTGTATGTTTGTTTTTGCCCTTGTGTCACTGGGATCCTGCTAGGCAGGACCCCAGTGCTCATAAAGTATGCCCTGTATGTGTTCACTGTGTGGTGCCTAACTGTATCACTGAGGCTCTGCTAACCAGAACCTCCGTGTTTATGCTCTCTCTGTTTCTGAAAATTGTCACTGCAGGCTAGTGACTAATTTTACCAATTCTCATTGGCACACTGGTACACCCATATAATTCCCTTGTATATGGTACCTAGGTACCCAGGGTATTGGGGTTCCAGGAGATCCCTATGGGCTGCAGCATTTCTTTTGCCACCCATAGGGAGCTCAAGCAATTCTTACACAGGCCTGCCACTGCAGCCTGAGTGAAATAACGTCCACGTTATTTCACAGCCATTTTACACTGCACATAAGTAACTTACAAGTCACCTACATGTCTAACCCTCACTTGGTGAAGGTTAGGGCTAAGTTACTTGGTGTGTGGGCACCCTGGCACTAGCCAAGGTGCCCCCACATCGTTCAGGCAAATTCCCCGAACTTTGTGAGTGCGGGGACACCATTACACGTGTGCACTATACATAGGTCACTACCTATGTATAGCGTCTCAATGGTAACTCCGAACATGGCCATGTAACATGTCCAAGATCATGGAATTGTCACCCCAATACAATTCCATGATCCCCCGGGTCTCTAGCACAGAACCCGGGTGCTGCCAAACTGCCTTTCCGGGGTTTCCACTGCAGCTGCTGCCAACCCCTCAGACAGGATTCTGCCCTCCTGGGGTCTGGGCAGCCCCAGCACAGGAAGGCAGAACAAAGGATTTCCTCTGAGAGAGGGTGTCACACCCTTTCTCTTTGGAAATAGGTGTGAAGGGCTGGGGAGAAGTAGCCTCCACCAGCCTCTGAAAATGCTTTGATGGGCACAGATGGTGCCCATCTCTGCATAAGCCAGTCTACACCGGTTCAGGGATCCCCCAGCCCTGCTCCGGTTCGAAACTGCACAAAGGAAAGAGGAGTGACCACTCCCCTGACCAGTACCTCCCAGGGGAGGTGCCCAGAGCTCCTCCAGTGTGTCCCAGACCTCTGCCATCTTGGATTCAGAGGTGTTGGGGGCACACTGGACTGCTCTTAGTGGCCAGTGCCAGCAGGTGACGTCAGAGACCCCCTCTGATAGGTTCTTACCTCACTTGGTAGCCAAACCTCCTTTCTTGGTAGCCAAACCTCCTTTTCTGGCTATTTAGGGTCTCTCCTCTGGGGTATTCGTCAGATAACGAATGCAAGAGCTCACCAGAGTTCCTCTGCACTTCCCTCTTCGACTTCTGCCAAGGATCGACCGCTGACTGCTCCAGGATGCCTGCAAAACCGCAACAAAGTAGCAAGACGACTACCAGCAACATTGTAGCGCCTCATCCTGCCGGCTTTCTCGACTGTTTCCTGGTGGTGCATGCTCTGAGGGCTGTCTGCCTTCACCCTGCACTGGAAGCCAAGAAGAAATCTCTCGTGGGTCGACGGAATCTTCCCCCTGCTAACACAGGCACCAAAAGACTGCATCACCGGTCCTCTGGGTCCCCTCTCATCCTGACGAGCGTGGTCCCTGGAACACAGGAGCTAGATCCAAGTGACCCCCACAGTCCACATCGGCTTCTGTGCACTTCTCCAAGGATTCCTTCGTGCACAGCCTAGCCTGGGTCCCTAGCACTCTGTCCTGCAGTGCTCAACCCTCTGAGTTGGACTCCGACGTCGTGAGACCCTCCTTTTGTGACTTCGGTTACACCAATCTTCTAAGTGCCTGCTTCGGTACTTCTGCGGGTGCTGCCTGCTTCTGCGGGGGTTCTCTGAGTTGCTGAGCGCCCCCTCTGTCTCCTCCTCCAACGGGCGACATCCTGGTCCTTCCTGGTCCCCAGCAGCACCCAAAAACCTCTACTGCGACCTTTGCAGCTAGCAAGGCTTGTTTTTGGTATTTCCTTGTGGAAACACTTCTGCAACATCCAGCACGCTGTGGGACATCTTCCATCCAAAGGAGAAGTTCCTAGCCCTATTCGTTGCTGCAGAATCTTTGGCTTCTTCTACCCGGAGGCAGCCCTCTAGCACCTTTATCCGGAGTTTCCTGGGCTCCTGCCCCCCAGACACTATCGCAACTCTTGGACTTGGTCCCCTTGCCTCGCAGGTCCTCACATCCAGGAATCCGTCTTCGGTGTTTTGTTGGTGCTTGTGGTTCTTGCAGAATCCCCCTATCACGACTATTGTGTCTTTCTGGGGTAGTAGGGTAACTTTACTCCTACTTTTCAGGGTCTTGGGGTGGGGTATCTTGGACACCCTGACTGTTTTCTTACAGTCCCAGCGACCCTCTACAAGCTCCCATAGGTCTGGGGTCCATTTGTGATTCCAATTCCACTTTTGGAGTATATGGTTTGTGTTGCCCCTAGACCTATGTTCACCTATTGCATCATATTGTGATTCTACATTGTTTGCACTACTTTTCTTACTGTTACTTACCTGTTTTGGGTTTGTGTACATATAACTTATGTATATTACATATCTTCTAACTGAGGGTACTCACTGAGATACTTTTGGCATATTGTCATAAAAACAAAGTACCTTTATTTTTAGTAACTCTGAGTATTGTGTTTCCTTATGATATTGTGCTATATGATATAAGTGGTATAGTAGGAGCTTCGCATGTCTCCTAGTTCAGCCTAAGCTGCTTTGCCATAGCTACCTTCTATCAGCCTAAGCTGCTAGAAACACCTCTATTCTACTAATAAGGGATAACTGGACCTGGCAAAGGGTGTAAGTACCACAAGGTACCCACTATAAGCCAGCCCAGCCTCCTACAGTGAGTAATTACAGAAAGTATACCTACATCTTGCTCCTTCTGCCTCTCTCTTTCCCACACACTCACTCAAATGCACACACTCTCTTTTTTTCTATTTCTGAACTGAACACAGTGTATTTTTCAATTCAGGGTGGGTCTGACCTGCGAGTCTACCCCAAGAAGAGCTACAATTAGTTCAGCAAATGCAGTGACAACAGAGCCAAGACATGTGAGGGGTCCACTTTGCACCAACTACACAAGTTTTTTAGTATCTAAAGATAGAGCAGGTTGGTATTTCTCAGGTATGCATTTGGCCTCTGGTACCCGTAAGTCACCTCTGCATTCTAGAACTCAGGTCAACCACTGGCAGTCGGTCACTTATCCCTTAAATTATCCGGCTGCCCCCAGTCATCAATAAAAGTGATCATGAATAGGTGGGAGTAGTGGAAAAGCATTGATAATTGTGTTTCCATCCAGTTTCACTAATCATCCTGCTATTGAGTTCCTCCACATGCATTAGTCTGGCATCAGCCTCACGGACGGCTCCTCCGTTAGGACAGAGGATCACCCTTCCCGCCAGAAGCAGCAGCTGCCAAAGTTCTACAATAAAATGATGATAAACTGTGTTTATCGTTTTATTGTAGAAGGGGTGGGGCCATGGGCTGTGATGAGCAGAGGGGGAGGTGCTCAGCACTCCCACTCAGTGCGCATGTATGTTTGGCTGGCCTGAGATGGCAGGCCAAATATACATGCACACAAAGCTCTGTTCAACCTGCCAACGCTGTGCCGGGATGGAGAGAGCAGGTAGACTCTCCCAGTCTTCCTGGGAACGCCATGGCTGGGCGCTCTGACCAATCCAAAAGCTGCTGTCAGGCTGCCAGAAGCAAGACAGCAGCATTCAGATTGGCCAAAGGGCAGGATGGGAGCCTGTAAGGAAAGAGGAGCTGCACCGGTGGTTGCGGCGGCGGATTCAGGCACTTTTTTTTTATGATTAATTTTTCTTTGCCCCCCCGTACCACCCCACCCCTGCATTGCGCCACAAGCCGCTCATGATCTGCCCTCTGTCTAATGCAAATTAACTGTCAAGGGATTGCTAGCTGTGCTTTGCATTGTATTGTATTGTAACTGGATTTAGATAATGCTTAACACCCATGACTATGTGCTGGAGGCATGTTAAAATATAGTGCTTACTACCCATGACAAGGTGTCGGAGGCATTTTAGAATAGGCAGCTTGTGTTCTCTGCACCCCGTTTGACAGATGCAGACCATTTCAATGGATGAGATCAAAAAACCGTAAGGATGTGAAGGTATGGGAAAGTGAGTGATGATCATTTCAATTCAGAGGTGGATTTTTCAGCTACAACGACTGATGTTGCAGCTGCATTTGGGAGGACGTGAATCACTTATCAGACCTCACCTCATCTGTGACAAATTCCAGGGACCCGTGGAATACTCCTGGGACCACCATGATTGGTCCCTGGAGTATTTACGGGTGACTACAGTACAATTATTGTAAAGCCCCTTAGGCCGTGGATGTTCTAATGACTGGCCTCTCGGTCATGCCATATGCAAAAGGCCCAGGTAATGTTCAATCCACATAGCCCATAGACCAATTAGAAAATTATTATAATAATGTATTCCATGAAACGCTTGTTTTTCATTAAATATGCCGCCTCGGGGGAAGTGTAGAATAAACACGCTCCCAAGGCATAAAATAAAAGATCATACAAGCCTTAAATATTCGGGATGCGGAGGATGTGTGCAGATAATCTGTGGTGTGAAGAACCGCAAATGTAGATGCAATCAAAATAGGGGGAAAACATGAAGCCCATCTGCATTTTTGCCTCCCAGCTTCCACATGAAATTCAGATTTATTCTGACTTTAAATGAGGTTGGCAGTGTTTTCTGTACACCCACTGGTTTTCAATCCTATCTTTATGTCGTAATGCGACAGATGTAAAAAAGTGCATTTTGCACATATGCCCCTTAAACTGTTGCTTTTCTTACGCAGGTGCAAAAACCTTGGAATGCTGCTTACATTCTTGGAGTATGTTGATCTGGGCGCCCCTGAATTAAGCGCGTTGTCAGGACTGTGGGCTCCAGAAGAACAAAGGCACTTTTAGCGCATGCTGAAAGCACTTACATATCATCAATACTACATCATTTCTTTGGTGAAGAAACAAACACGGACTGTGGAATAGAATATTGATTTCTTCCGTTATCTAATCAGTGTTTCCCCTGCTTTCTTTTTATTTTTCAACACGTTTTGTAACTGAGTAACCAACATCTATGTGTCCTTTCATGAATCGTCGTCTATGTTTTCTAGAGGGAAACGGATCCAGAATAATATAGCGGATTAACAGAAAGTAGCAAGAATTGACGGGAAAGGGAAAAAAAGCAGAATTATGTGTTTACAGATACAGTGGAGATCTGGTACATGCTGCAGTTGGTCCACATACAGCGATTTAAATGTCAAGTGATGAAGTGAATGCGGAGAACATCTCTCCTTCCCTTCTGTCTCCTTCCAGCAATACATTTTATTTGCTCACCTGTTCATGGAGCTTCTAATAAATCACAAAACGATGGCTACTGTGCCCAGAGTGAAATACATTACAAAGCAACAACCTTGTAGTGTGAAATGCATAACACTCTAAAACACTTTGATTGAGATCTCTGACAGAGAGAGAGGAATCAGCAACACACAGTGCTTCAGAAATGCAAAACCTCAAATTAAGCAAATTCATCTTAGTCTTTCTTCTGCAGGCCATTCTTGACTGGGTGTACAATGGGTAAGGGGGACACATTATTAAAAATATCACTTGGTTGACCTTAAAACCAATATTGGTTCCATGCCTGAAGGTTTTTAGTTAGATCCACTTCTGTCATATCAGCCCTGAACTGGCCAAAATGATGAGAGAGAGAGAGAGAATACTGAGTCTTCTATTTTCACCTGATGCAAAAGGGAGATAATTGAAGCTCAGTGTGTGTGGAAAAACCTAGCAGAAACAGTCCTGGCTTAATGCACTCCATAGGAGAACACCTGCCAACTGTAACCTGAATCCTACCTCATACCAAATGTGCTGTTGCTAAGCAAGGCCTGCACTGTAGCTGTATTTAGGCTGCCTAGGACCAGCGTTTCTGCTTCCTCTCCTAGCCCAGTTCCTGCATGGGCCTTAACACTTGCATTGGTGGCAGGTGACTACTTCCCTAGCCTGCCAATGTCGCAGCCACCCATCAAAAATATGATGGCAGAAAAAATACGAGACGCTGCCCTGGTGGAACCCCTCTACTCTCCCAGATTATGGAAGTGGGCTCCTCAGCCTCTCTACACCATCTGAGGCTAAATCTAATTCCAATTCTGCACAGTCTGAGGTTGTGCTAACTTGGAAACTATATGAATTAGTGCATGTGCTGCAAACAGCACAGATCAAATTCACAAAGCCAGAAACATTACTCCTTGATTTCGAGCTTTGCTGTTTGCAGCCCTTGCTCTACCTCATACAGTTACCAGGTTAGCCTATGCACTGTACACAGCACAAGTTCAATGAAAACAGGTGAATTACCCCTTCTGCACCTATACACAAGGATAGCACAGTACCATGATGTGGCTGTAGGACCCCATGCAAACATCTTCCTGGTGGTATTCCAGCTGCCAGGTCATTCTATCCTTGTGACCACCTTTTGAAAATGCAGATCCTGTATAAGGCGTATTTCTGTTTCATGTCTAGTGGCTGAAATTGGTAATGGCAATGGACCTTACAAAATAACACCTGTATCATAACACAGCTCTACTTGGCTTTAGAGATGACATACAGCTATCAGATACAGAGCTTAGTTTTCCGTCTGTAAGTGTATTGTGTAGACCGTACATGTCATTCCAGAGGTCATTTAACTGAAGAATACAATGAAATGCATTTAAAAACAAATGCAGTAAATGTAACTTTTTAAGACAGCAGCTGTATAATAAATCAAGTATTACAGAGGGGGGATATAATGCCTTGGCCTCACCACAATAACCTGTGGGTTGCAGTTCGGATTCTTCATGTGACTTCACGTGAACTCCGCTGCATTTAAGCTGGCAGTAAAGTCATAATGCCGAGCAACACCTAATGTGAGATCCTTACATCTTACCTTATCTCCTTGTCTTGGTCTCATAAGGGATACTTGGTCATAACCTCGCCGAACAAGAGCCCATAAAGCATCAAGTTTGCCCTGAAATATAATAACATAAATATAATATTCCATTAGCTGATACAACACAGAAACAACACTGCCGTTCAAAATATCTTGTAGGAGTATTGATCTGTCAAGGACAGGAAGACATTTCTTTGTATGTGAAATGTTAGCAACATATGGTTTCAGCCTTCATCGAGGAGCAGTTGGCTTTGTAAACATTTATATATTCATATTTATTTATATATAAAGAGGATTTTTTTTAAATAATTGATACAATCTTTTTAGAGATTGCTCCATCATTGTCTTTATTTTACTCAACTGTTTTGCATGCAGTCCAAATGCAATTTTACATATGAATCATGGTAGGATATATATACTGTTTTGTTTTCTTCTTGTGAAAGTCAATAAAGAATATTTAAAAAATGGATCATGGTACTCTCTACAAATGTGCAATTTTAGAACATATTTTATGACTAGGTGCAGATAGGGCAATGTCCTGGGTCCATTGTTGATGTTTTTTATTGGTATGCATGCTCTTTTGAGTTCACATAGTCTGGAACTCTGTGAATTCCATTCTGCTTTGCTTTCATGCCTAAATTAACACTCCTCATGATTAATCTTAGGCTTTATTAAACTTCAAGAACTTTAAAGTCTTCTCAGAAGGCAAACGACTGTGCCATATTTTTAAACTCAACACTCCTCATCCACACAGTAGCTAAAGAGCACTGTTGGGGGTTCATTATACACTCTACTTGGACACACATATTTTAGCTTAGCATAGCTTAGCTTAGGTCAATGGCCTGTGTCCTTTCACCTACATATGTGTTCTGAATTTTTTTATTCAGTTTTATTCATTGTTGTGATTGTGCAAAATCATTGTTATTATTATTCTGTTTAAGACATTTCACCATGTACTTCTGTCCAAGGCTGATAAGAACAATCAGCTAGCAATTGTCACCACTAGAGTATGTAAACAGTCCAACACTTGGGCACATGCTAACGTTAGGCCTTTTTCATGGAACAGAAACATGTTTCTTATAAAAACACTTTACAGGCCAAGGGATGACAGAGAGGTCACTCCAGCCTGAACTCCGTCCATGCTGCATGCCATTTCATTGCTGACCTCAGCCCTGTCTCTACAACCGGCCCAGGACACAGGGGGGTAGACCCCTATCTTCCAGGTAATGGGGGTGGGTGCTTCTCTCATGGACTATGTACGGACATACTGGGTTATCACCAGTATGCTCTCACTTAGGAGTTAGGTAGAATTCATCTATGTTGGGACTGCTATTTACCTCTCACTGATCACCACCATTCTAATCCTGTTATGTCTCATTGCCCTAATAATTTCTGCTCATATATTTTATCGTAGCTAGCAGTCTTTTCAATGAATGTATTGAAAACCATCCTGCATCTTTTCTTTGGCCTATGTGTGAGTATGAGACCTTTTGCTAATGAGAGAAAGGGATGAGACTTGTCGACCACGACTTACCCTGAGGAGCCCCAGAGTGTCATGTTTCAGGCTGCCACAAAACACCTTTTCTTTCAGGTTTGGGTGAAGTGCTGCTAGCTAGCCAAAAGGGTTGGGCAGACAACTGCCAACACGATGTGGGATTGACTCAGTCACTCATAAACGATGGTGCTGCCTCCCCAAATCCAGCAGTCTCATTCCTATATTGGGAGTCCTACAACAGCACTGTCTGACAGTTGAATGACAGAACCAAGCATGCCGGAACAACGCATGCCTCAACAACGCGGCTGGAACCATGACTGCGTCGTTTCCATTCATGCCTTTACCACGCTTGCCTTTACAATGAATTTCATTGTAAAAGCGTGCCTAGTAAAGGAATATGTGGAAATGCCTTGCGAAACAGCCACCTGCACTGAACCCTAAAAAAAATTCTGCCCTGACCCCTAAAACTAAACTACCCAGACACCCACCCTAAAAAAAAACTATCCTGATCCCCCACACCCACACATAAAAACTAAACTACCCTGACCCCACACCCACCCTAAGTCCTAAAAAAAAATACCTCAACCCTGCAGCACTGCCCCTAAAAACGAAATTGTCCCGACACCCCGACCCACCTAAGCCCTAAATCCACCCCACTGTTTAAAACTACCAACCAACCCTGCCCCAACCCCACTTACCTCACCACATTCTCTCCTGATCTTCTTAAGCCTTCCCTTGCCCCTAAAAAAAATACCCTACCCCCCCACCCTAAGCCCTAAAAATATATACCCAAACACCCCACCCCTGCTCCTTAAAAAAAAAAATGGGGGGGGCATTCCAGAACTTAACAGGTATCACAGTTGTTTGACTTTACCACGTACAGAATTATTTGGAACCCTTTCTTTACAAAATAGACATTGTTTACATTTATTTGACTTTTCTATCTGAAACTCTAATGGGAAACATAGGATAATATGTATCACTTAGCCTTTTAGGACAATACCACTAAAATCATAGTGATAATATTGGCTGTTAGAAATCATCCATATTTATTACACTGCGCCAGGTGTCGCTAGTAAGAGAATCAGTAAGAAACATGTCTCAGGTTTATTAGACAGTATCACCTATTATTTTTAGGAGTCTCAAATCTCAATACGTAGGATTTCCCTATATTGGACTGTAACAGGCATATGGAGATCAAATAGCATGTATGAAAGACGTACCTTGATTGGACTGTACCACTTCCTTTCCGTGGGTTTGTTATTCCTCGGGTGTTTCTTTGGTTTTGGCTCCCATGGCTCATATTCTTGCTCTGGTAACTTAATCACAGCATTCTTTGGCTTTTCTAACTTTGCACCTTCCTCAGTCGAACCTTTATCGCCCCATCTCACCTAATGGTTAAGAATATTAAAGATAAAGGCCTGTTTCTGAAAACTCGGATTATGGCATATATACTGCTTTCATTATGTAAAAGGACATGTTTAAATCTAAACCTTTCACCCATTCTGCACCTCTTTCTATGTTTCTGAAGTTCCTGACTTCCCAACACTTGCAGGTCAGACACATAGGACACTAACCCTTGCAGGATGGTAATGGCATATAAGTCTTTGAATAGCCATCCAATGAGTGGATGAGCACCACTGCCTTCACCTAAGATTATGATCAGTACCATCACCTCCAGGCGAGGATGTCTCTGCTGTCACCAGCGTTGGAGACCAGGCCAGCATCTTTGCCTCAAGCTCAGAGTAAACATAGCACCATAACCTCCATCTGGGGATGGGGTTAATACCATTAATTGAAGTTGGGGTCAGTTTCAATTCAATCACCTACCATGTGGAAAAGGTGAGTGATGTAACACCGATGAGAGGACACGTTAGTGCCATCTTGTGACCTAAAAAAAGAATCCATGTCCTTATCCATACCAGAGGACAGCTCACTACATAAACTCCACGTGAGATCATGCTCAGCTTTATTACAGATGTCTAAGGAAAGAAGACCCGGTGCTGTATCCTCCATCTACAGAAAGCTTCAGAGGCTTCAGCTCTACCTGAAGACAAACTCAATGTCAACGCCACTACCTGACAACTGATCAGTTTCCATTATTTCTAGGGAGCAAGGGCTCCACCCTTTTACCCGTATTTGAGAACTTGTTCTGCATCATCACTTTAAAAACGGAGAGGCCCAGAGTCAACAGACAATTCAGACACTAGAGAATATGGTGAGTATCTCACATAGAGTCAGCAACCACTGACACCTCGTGATTAAGTCAATGTAAATAGTGACTATACCCCTGCTCGGTACTGCTTACTCTTTAGGAGGGCACATAAACACTGCAAACCATTGATTTTTTATTTACAACATTCCTGCTCTAACCCTGGTAGAGGGAGCCTATTTGACTACACACTCTTCACAAAGTGAATCTCTGCGGGACTTGTATTTTATGCTATCCCTGCTTCATTTAATGATACCTAGGCAGTGCTGTAAACAAGCACTGGCTAGGCACATAGGCCAGGCCATGATAACGCGGTGCAATGATTATTTTTCCTATTTAATGCAAGTAAATGGCACAAAATATCTGATAAAAAAGTATATATGCAGCAACAAAAAGGCACCATGTCATTGGAATGAAAAAGGTTAAATTAAAAAAAAAAACACTGTTTATCATTTCAATAGAAAAGTACTGGTGCTTCCTAGCAGGCAGGTGTACTTCGAAAACGTATATAAAGATTGTTTATTTTTAACACAGGAAAATACGATTCTTTTTGTTTGCAAATAGGTATGATTGGCTGTGATTTTTGGGAAAACTTAAAACACAATTTAAACAGACAAAGATAGCAACAAAATAAGTATTAAAGGGTACAGAATGGAGCGAAATAACGATTGACTAAGCAAAGTACTGGCCCCCCACACATGGTACAAAAGTGTACTTGTTTTAGGCAGGTATACACATTTGATCAGGAAAAACGCCAACACTCACAGTGCATTAAAGCCCACAGCTGATATGCGATGACCCAATTCCCCGTTCATGCTGTGGTGGAAGGGGATAACAAGTGACTAACTTATGAACTGACAAGTTAATCAAAAAGACTAACCTAAAAACCATCTATGGTTATGTGTACCCATGTTTTTTTTATTTATGTTTTTATTTATACACACGGCTGGCAAAACAGCTAAAGCTGATTTTAAGCCAAACCTAAAAATCAGCAGTCATACCGACCCCTTTACAAGGAGAGTCCTTCAGTAGCTCTATCTACAGTGTTCCCTTGAAAGCACTGAATGATTGATGCCCAGTGTGCCCTCTCTGATACAGCAGGACAAGCTCCTTCTTTACCCTGCAGGGAAGGGAGACATAATGCTTGCTAAGCTTGGAAAAGAGCCCTGTGTCTGCACTTTTAATGCAGTGAGTAGCAGAAGGCCGTGAGTATTCTTTAAATTAATTTTAGTTCTGGACTTTGTATGAATATTATAATATATGTACCTCCATCCTCTTAATACCACCGACCCCTCTTCCGCCGTAGTAAGATGCGTCCACCGTGGGCCACTTTTTCTTGGGAAATCCATCCTCGTCATCGGACTCCTGGAACAAAGGAAACAATGTCTATTCCTTTGCGATCATTTCTGACATGTCATGAACAGTAGCTGTGTGTATGGATGAACTTTCTGAGACACGAGTCCTGCAGATTGCTTGGATGCTGATGAGAGGAATGAAAAGGCTCTTGTGCTCACAGCTGTGACTTTAAAATGGGAATCAGTGATGGTTCTGCAGAAAACATCTTCTATCACAGACTTCTTCCCTCCAAGAAGGGAATGTAGGAACGCTCCCCACCAGAGGCTGCCCAGAGAACAGAGGCCAAGTGTGATGGAAAGGTTATGAAGTGGCTTGATGTGAATTAAAAGTGATCGATGGAAAATAGTTTCCAAGTTGTCTGCATGAAATGCAGACGATAAATGAAGCAGGGCTAGTTTTTCCCCCAAAATGATCAAAAGGTCATCAACTTTGATGACAGCAGGTTGAATCCCAGCACCAGCATTTACTTCTCTATATGTAGATAATATTAGATACAGCATGCTGGATTAGGACACCTTAAGTATCAAAAGAAGACCACGTGTATTATTAAAGTTAGCCCACATTCTGTCTAGCAGTGCATAACTCCATAAAGTCCCCCTAAAGAGTGACGGAAGTGAGTATCGACACTTTCTGCCTTCCAGGTGTGTCCGCTGTGCCTTCTGCTTCCTGCCAAGAAAGCCTCCTCCAGTTCTGAAGATGGCTTCTACCCGCCGGTAACACGGGCTGGTCCGTGGCGTGCTAGCAGCCACTGCTCAAAGTAGATCAACGTCAAGACAGAAAAAAAACAAAGCGATGTTTCAAGATCTGACATGCAATTTTACATTCTGCCATATCCTTGATTTTACCTTCAACTTGCGTAGCTCCTTTCTCGTCGCTATGTGTGTTTAGCTGGTTACCTGACCACAGTCGTGTGTACAGGAACACATGCGTTAATGCCTCCCCAGCATCAACTGCATCTTACCTGCCCTTGCATTGTCCTCAGTTCTTTGAATATGCTCAATTAGGCAAGATTCGTGAACAAACCCAATATTTGAAATATAAAAAGCATAGATGAGGTCAGTTTTTTTTCATAAAATAAGTTACTCTGCTCGAAGAGTAAGCAGCAGATGCATGAAAAAGGTGTCATTGTTTGCTACAGAGTGCAGCTTATGAGAGTTTGCTGTGGACATCATGTATAGTGATTCAAATTACCACCAATCTGATAAAAACGTCTAGCATATCAATATTGTTATCATGCAAATCCATACGCACTCGCAGAATCCTGTCCAGCTCTAAGACATCTACCCCTCTTTAGTTTGTGTACCATCCATTTCTTCAGCACAGGTGTGCCACTCATTTCTGGCTCACCCACCAATTACCCGTCTCTTTTTCACACCTATGCAGTTTATCCTACCTTCACTTGTCTGACATATATCTATCCTTTATGTGACTATCATAAGTTCCTCTTTCCTTCATCTGACGTTTATCTATTTTTTGCCACCTGCCATTAATTCACCCATCCATCCATTCATCCATCCATCATCCATCATTTGCTGTCATTATGTATTTTACTTGTCTTTTGGGTAAACCATTTCCCCTCGTTTGTCATGTATCACTTCTTTCCCTGTAAGCGATTATTCTGTTCTTGCTCTCTGCCTGCTTCTACAATAAATCCTACAGTTTCTCACAGTGATCATTAAGTTCCCTCATTCCTTCCCTGGCAGTGCAGCCCAAAGCCATGTCGTCTTCTTACCTGTCCACTATGAAAGAATATATTAACATCAGCTTCGTTATCAGTAGTCTGAGAAAAGCACCCAAAAATGTCATCACCTAGCGCTTTCTCTTCATCCCCCTCAAAGTTGCATCTCTTACTCTTGGATACAATGTGTATTTCTGCATGACCACTCCTTGCTTCTCGCCGGACCCAGCAAAGTCAGAGATCATGTACTTAGAATCAAGTACCCCCAAATGCACCTCTCACACTCTCATTTCTCTCCCTATTCATCCCACGTCCCGCAATCTCAGACTCTTTTCAAAAGTCAGTGTGAAATGTAAGCCTTTGATGGCGTAGCTTTCATCTCAACTATCTACTATTTTGTGAACAGCCAAAAGGCCCATCCCCAATTTATCATCTTTTAAACCAAACACTTCAAATTCTCTAATGCTCAGGAAACTAGACTACTGTGACAGCCCCATTTACTGATTTCTCCCAACACCTCAATGCCTTACAGTCCGTAACAAGTTCACCTACTTTGCTAAGCACATCCTATTTAACATCTCCTAATCCATAGCATCATTTTAGCAGCACCTGGCCAGTTAGATCACTTCTTACCACCAATACTTCTAAACATCTCTTGATCCAGTTTCCAAGGCTGCCATTACCCCCTCAAAAGACCCTGCCCAGGTAATCATTTCATACACCTCAAGGTGCCATTTCCTCCTTCATCTGTCTACAATTCTTCCCTACTACACGTTTCTGAAATTGATCCAATTTAAATGTATGACACTTCTGACTCCTTTACCCAAATGCCATCTATTCCCCCTTCAGTAGTATACTATTCATCACTGCTTTACTCCTGTGCTCTCTATTCCTCCCTCACCCACCTGCCATCCAGTCCTCTCTCATCTGTTTGCCATGTGCCTCATCTTTTCCTTTCTGTTGCCCCATTAATTTTTATGTATTCACCAGCTTTTTAATTTAACTATCTCTCCTTAATCCATCTGCCATCGCAGCTCCCGGATTCAAAGCCACTCTTCTACTTTATCACTGACGAGATGAAGATCAGAGCAGCCACAGACTGAGGTTCACTGTTTACAGCACAAGGTGGCAAGAGTGAAATATCTTGCTCATTACTTCTGGAATGCCTTCAGTGATGTCTTACTTACATTCTTGTCTAGAACAGGAAAGGATAAAACAACAACTTACTGGCTCTGGTGGAGGAGGTGGTGGAGGCTCCTTGATTACCTGAAAAAGGAAGTACAGCAATTAACCCATAAATACCTATGTATTGGATGATGGGAAAGGGTGAATCCTAGTAGCTGCCCCCCAATTGGTATCACAATGTAAGGGAAAGGCGGCTTCCATTTCTTCCCCTGAATAAAGTGTCTTCTAAATACTGTTGATTATTGCCAATTTGGATACTGGATGCACCTTGCACATCTGCTAAATGTACAATACTGAACTACAGGGATAAACAGCTGCATCAGCAATAAAAACTGGATTTAAAATAAGATCAAATTCAGTCCTCTCGTCCAGTTCCGGTGGAAATTTATTTTAAGTGGTAAGGTACCAAAGGCCTGCTTTGAAAAAGTTATAAATTATCACATTGTGTTAGATTTTATGTATTAAATAAAGGTAAAAATCATTGATCAAGAACAAGTTCACATCTACATTATTTAATACTGCAATTACTGGTTGTAGGAGGCTGGACTGGCTTGTAGTGAGTACCAAGGGGTACTTGCACCTTGCACCAGGCCCAGTTATCCCTTATTAGTGTATAGGGTGTCTAGCAGCATAGGCTGATAGATAATGGTAGCTTAGCAGAGCAGCTTAGGTTGAACTAGGAGACGAGTGAAGCTCCTACAGTACCACTAGTATCACTTCCACAATACCATAAGAAAACATAATACACAGATATACTAAAAATAAAGGTACTTTATTTTTATGACAATATGCCAAAGTATCTCAGAGTGTACCCTCAGTATGAGGATAGCAAATATACACAAGATATATGTACACAATACCAAAAATATGCAGTATAGTCTTAGAAAACAGTGCGAACAATGTATAGTTACAATAGGATGCAATGGGGACACATAGGGATAGGGGCAACACAAACCATACACTCCAAAAGTGGAATGCGAACCACGAATGGACCCCAAACCTATGTGACCTTGTAGAGGGTCGCTGGGACTATTAGAAAATAGTGAGGGTTAGAAAAATAGCCCACCCCAAGACCCTGAAAAGTGAGTGCAAAGTGCACTAAAGTTCCCCAAAGGACATAGAAGTTGTGATAGGGGAATTCTGCAGGAAAGACACAAACCAGCAATGCAACAACAATGGATTTCCAGTCGAGGGTACCTGTGGAACAAGGGGACCAAGTCCAAAAGTCGCAAGCAAGTCGGAGATGGGCAGATGCCCAGGAAATACCAGCTGTGGGTGCAAAGAAGCTGTTACGGGACAGTAGAAGCTTTGGTTTCTGCAGGAACGACAAGGGCTAGAGACTTCCTCTTTGGAGGATGGATCCCCCACGCCGTGGAGAGTCGTGCAGAAGTGTTTTCCCGCCGAAAGACAGCCAACAAGCCTTGCTAGCTGCAAATCATGAGGTAAGGATTTTTGGATGCTGCTGTGGCCCAGGAGGGACCAGGATGTCGCCAATTGCATCAGGGGACAGAGGGGACGTCGAGCAAGACAAGGAGCCATCTCAGCAGCAGGCAGCACCCGGAGAAGTGCCAGAAACAGGCACTACGAGGATGCATGAAACAGTGCTCACCCAAAGTTGCACAAAGGAGTCCCACGTCGCCGGAGACCAACTTAGAAAATCGTGCAGTGCAGGTGAGAGTGCCGTGGACCCAGGCTGGACTGTGCACAAAGGATTTCCGCCGGAAGTGCACGGAGGCCAGAGTAGCTGCAAAAGTCACGGTTCCCAGCAATGCAGTCTGGCGTGGGGAGGCAAGGACTTACCTCCACCAAACTTGGACTGAAGAGTCACTGGACTGTGGGAGTCACTTGGACAGAGTTGCTGGATTCAAGGGACCTCGCTCGTCGTGCTGAGAGGAGACCCAGGGGACCGGTGATGCAGTTCTTTGGTGCCTGCGGTTGCAGGGGGACGATTCCGTCGACCCACGGGAGATTTCTTCAGAGCTTCTAGTGCAGAGAAGAGGCAGACTACCCCCACAGCATGCACCACCAGGAAAACAGTCGAGAAGGGGGCAGGATCAGCGTTACAGAGTTGCAGTAGTGGTCTTTGGTACTATGTTGCAGTTTTGCAGGTTTCCAGCGCGGTCAGCAGTCGATTCCTTGGCAGAAGGTGAAGAGAGAGATGCAGAGGAACTCGGATGAGCTCTTGCATTCGTTATCTAAAGTTTCCCCAGAGACAGAGACCCTAAATAGCCAGAAAAGAGGGTTTGGCTACCTAGGAGAGAGGATAGGCTAGCAACACCTGAAGGAGCCTATCAGAAGGAGTCTCTGACGTCACCTGGTGGCACTGGCCACTCAGAGCAGTCCAGTGTGCCAGCAGCACCTCTGTTTCCAAGATGGCAGAGGTCTGGAGCACACTGGAGGAGCTCTGGACACCTCCCAGGGGAGGTGCAGGTCAGGGGAGTGGTCACTCCCCTTTCCTTTGTCCAGTTTCGCGCCAGAGCAGGGCTAAGGGGTCCCTGAACCGGTGTAGACTGGCTTATGCAGAAATGGGCACCAAATGTGCCCATGAAAGCATTTCCAGAGGCTGGGGGAGGCTACTCCTCCCCTGCCTTCACACCATTTTCCAAAGGGAGAGGGTGTAACACCCTCTCTCAGAGGAAGTCCTTTGTTCTGCCATCCTGGGACAAGCCTGGCTTGACCCCAGGAGGGCAGAAACCTGTCTGAGGGGTTGGCAGCAGCAGCAGCTGCAGTGAAACCCCAGGAAAGGCAGTTTGGCAGTACCAGGGTCTGTGCTACAGACCACTGGGATCATGGGATTGTGCCAACCATGCCAGGATGGCATAGAGGGGGCAATTCCATGATCATAGACATGTTACATGGCCATATTCGGAGTTACCATGGAGAAGCTACATATAGGTAGTGACCTATATGTAGTGCACGCGTGTAATGGTGTCCCCGCTCTCACAAAGTCCGGGGAATTGGCCCTGAACAATGTGGGGGCACCTTGGCTAGTGCCAGGGTGCCCTCACACTAAGTAACTTTGCACCTAACCTTTACCAGGTAAAGGTTAGACATATAGGTGACTTATAAGTCACTTAAGTGCAGTGTAAAATGGCTGTGAAATAACGTGGGCGTTATTTCACTCAGGCTGCAGTGGCAGGCCTGTGTAAGAATTGTCAGAGCTCCCTATGGGTGGCAAAAGAAATGCTGCAGCCCATAGGGATCTCCTGGAACCCAAATACCCTGGGTACCTCAGTACCATATACTAGGGAATTATAAGGGTGTTCCAGTAAGACAATGTAAATTGGTAAAATTGGTCACTAGCCTGTTAGTGACAATTTGAAAGAAATGAGAGAGCATAATCACTGAGGTTCTGATTAGCAGAGCCTCAGTGAGTCAGTTAGTCACTACACAGGTAACACATTCAGGCACACTTATGAGCACTGGGGCCCTGGCTGACAGGGTCCCAGTGACACATATAACTAAAACAACATCTATACAGTGAAAAAATGGGGGTAACATGCCAGGCAAGATGGTATTTTCCTACACTGGTGAAAAGAAGAGCAATGTCATTTGAGAAATTGGAGAATTGTCCGTCATTCTTAGACATATATGATGTTATCAGATCAAATTAGGATAACAATATGGGCAACATTGAGATATGCTTATGCCATAGTGATGAGCTTCAGAGCAGGATCCTTAAAATGATAATGAGGAAGATGCAAATAAACCATAACACAATTTTGATTTAAATCAACAGATCACAGTTAATATAAATGCTTCTTTGTTTTCAACTTCCCCACTGCTGTTCTGTGATGGACTTAGTTTCTGAGACCGACATTAAATAATTAAATGAGCATACAGTCTGTTTGTTAACATTCTTTAAAAAATAAGTGGCATTCTGAGATAAAAGGTACATGCTTCATTTCTATAGGTGCTCACTTTCACATAGTAATCAATTGAAGTACAATTCATGTTCAAGCTCCAAACACCATTGTGCATAGCACCAACTACATAAGTCAAAGTGAACTACCTATTATGGGCTCATACCTTTTAAGGGCAATAAAAATGATGACAGGACTCACCACAGTGCAACACAGTGGCCAGAACCACCAGAGGAGTGCCAAGGCCAGCAAGAGAAAAAGAATGAGGAGCACGATGAACAGGATAATCCCAGTGTTCTGTTGGAAAAAGACAAATTCAGAATAGTTATTTGCAGTGCTTTAGAATATAACAATCGTAAAACATTTTTCCTACTACTGAGGACTATGCCAGCTGTTAAAGACCCTCTACAAGAGTTATTGACCCAGGCTACAGGCAAGAATCTAAAAAGAGGGAGAAGTATTTACTGACTCGTAAAAACTGAGACAGAAGCGTTATAAGGCTTTTAGAACATGCCACCTACTGGAGATAGAATGTTCTAAAATAAACAAGAAGTAACTGAAAGAAAAACATTGGAAGCTTACTGCAGAAGTCTATGAAAGCAATTACTGATCCTCTGCCACTCGTTTGCCTTCACTGGAGCTCTAGACATTCTACTCTTCTAAAATAAAGTGCCAAATAGTTTTCAGTAGACCTGCAACATGAATGATGCAAGAAGCTGAAAACAGGGACCAACTCAACATGCTCACAGACTGTGTTAAAGCCATCTGTGAACGAACTCCATTATCAAAAACATTGAAAATACAGCGTTGTGTAATATTTGGAACTCAGCACGATTGACTTGAAAACAGCATTTCTATGAAAGCCCTTTAAGAAGGCATGTTCTACTGCAAAAATTCAGCCATTGCAGAGTCCTCGTCTGAGACATGTTCTTGTCTCTAACAATGTGATGGGCTGTGCTCAAAAGGAAGATCACAAGTGAGGGCACTCCCACTGGGCCACAATACTTTATGGGAAATATTATGAAGCATTAGGGCCTCATTTTAACCTAGGCGGTCTTTTACCAAGACCGCTGAGGTACCGCCGTGCTGAAGACCGCCAGTGCAGGCGGTTTCCCGCACAGCGTATCATGACTGCTGGCAGCCCTCCGCCCTTTTACGGATGGAGAGCCGCCAGCAGCCATACTGGCGGTCGGCGGTGAAGTGGAGGCTGCTCCACCTCCACAGCCACGTCATCAGAACACCGCCCACGAATCATGTCCAATGATTCGGTGTGGCTGTGTTCTGGTGACGGGGAGCTGGCGGTGGAGCATCCCCCATGGATCCCGTTCCATCCTGGAGGATCATCGGACCAGGTAAGGTGATCGTCCGTTAGGGGAGGGGGTGGGGGAGTGTTGTGTGCGTACATAGGGGTGTGCGTGTGAGTGTGTAGAGGGGGTGTGTGAGTGCGTGTATGCATGCAGGGGGTGTGTTGTGTGTATGGAAAATGCATGTGTGAATGTCTGTGTGTATGTGTGCGAGTATGTGTGTGTTTATGTGTGTGTGTATGTGTAGTTGTGTGAGTGTGCGTGTAGGGGTCTGTGTGTCAATGTTAGAGGGAAGGGGTGTGGGGAGGGGGTCCTACCACCTTTGAGGGGTGGTAGGGGGTCATGGGTTTGGGGGGAGGACTCTGGGGAGGGGGAGGGGGTATGGGGGAGACTCCTATCAGTGTCAGAGAACGTTTTCCCTGGCACTGACAGTGCCTACTGCCATGGATTTCGTGGCAGTACAGAACCCCACGAAATCCATGGCGTTATGCGGGGTAGTGACAGGCGGCGGGCTGGAGACCGATGTCTCCAGCCCAGCGGACTTTACCACCCTGGCGGTCGGAGTGGAGAAGTGGCAGTTTTTCATGGTGGTCACTGCCATGCTTGTAATTCCAATTTTTTTACCGCTGCCCTGTTTGCGGTATTACCGCCACTTCTCCACCGACCGCCAGGGTTGAAATGAGGGCCTTAATCTCATGCCACGTCCTTAAAGAAAGGTTGATTTATTTACTGACACAATTTTTATTCATGCCTTTCAGGAAGAGCTCATTTCTTTAGGTCCCAGTCTGCTGCTTTCTCTGCTACAGGAAGAGACCTTGTGGAATTGTCTATTTCTAACTAGCCACCCTCTGACAATGTGCCCCACAAAAGCAGACCATCTACACTGCACCCTAAGCAGAGGCTTGGTCTGCCAAGCATTAAGATTCTATTTCAGTGGGTACTGAAATTATGCTACTTTGCAGGAATAGTTCTCAGTTATAGGTGAGATGTATTAAGTACACTCAAAACCTGCTAACTTGCACTATGCAGACTTTGTGAACACTAAAACATATGATACTTTCTGGGTCTGATGCCTCAAGAGGGTGGTTGCAGCGCAATGTATTGCATTTTGCCAAGATCTACTCCCTCCCTGCCCCTTCCTCCTTGTGGTCCAAAGGATTCTTGAATCACTAGCAGCATAAAGTGACTGTTTAGAAAAATATGCAAACTACCTGCCTTATTAACAATAATTCGTTGGAAATCAGCTTGTGCCTTATTCCAAACATTTGGAACTGCTTTGATGGACAACTTAAAGGTATAGCAGTCCTTCATCGTGTCATTTGCATTTGCAATGGCTCTGTTATTCACCTACTGACCCTTAGTCCGAGTGCCTGAAGAAGTGGCACTCCAAACTTATCATTAGGGAGAGCATGCAGTGATCTACAGGGCCACTGTCTTCTTCTCCTGAAGCCTCCATTCTGCACCCGAACAGTGGAAACTGTAAAATAGTGACAGCCTGCACTTTGAGTGGTTAGTACTTAGGCACTAAACATTCAATATTTTACAACTGCATAAAACTGTGAGCTGCAATGGAGAAGGAATGCCTCTTTGTCACCCCCTTCCCCTTGACACTTGTGTTGTTCGCAGTGTTTGCACTGCACCTACAATGCACATTTGTGCAGGTCTTCACATTTGCAAAGTCCACGGAGCGGTCTTGGTGAAGGCCAAGTCTTTTGTACATCAGTGCCGTGGAATAATCTATCATCCTAATGATAGCCAATCTCAAAGACTTCTCATTTGAAGGCCTAGGGATATTCTATGTATATGAAACTGCAATCTGGTGATGTGATATACTTTAAAATTGTTAATGTATGGTTTCCCATTCTAAGGGCATGTCCTTCAAAAATAGTACATTTCTAATGTGTCCAATTCTAAGCCTTGTCGTAAAAATTACATTTTATCCTATCACTTTCTATTTCTGATGCAACGCACTTCAAGGGCCACTTTGTTGATGAACCCGTCTGCTGTGGTGCTACACAGGGTCAGTTTTTGTCGACAATGTCCGTCTCTGTAAGGGTCATTTCTCCACACCGCAAACCCTATAACACTTAAGTTACATTCTTCGAACAAACAATTTCAAAATGCCATCGAATTGGAGAATGTACAAAACTCATGGAACATTAAGAAACCAAAATAAAATAGGTTTTAAAGAAGGGTAGGAACAACACAACATAAAGAAGAGGTGGCTCACAGACATGGCAGTGAAAGGCCACACTGGAAGGAGAAAAGGAAAATAAACTTACTGAGGACGAAAGCCAAGTAGAAGGCAGATTCTCAGAAAGAAAAGGAAGTGTAGAGAAAGGAGACAGGGGAAGTCTGTAAAATGATAAAGAAACAGTTTGTCAGGAAATGCCTTCGCACAACAGCTAATCTCTTCCACTTTTACAACACCAGAGCACAGATTTCATCAATGGCAGTTTACCGTTTCCATCAAGAGTATTTTAAATTCGAGAAAAATAGTTTATAACTTACACCTCTTAGTATAACTTGCAGTTCAATCACCGTCCAGGGATTCGAGTTTTTTTCTTAAAAAATAACAATATTGTACACCTTGGGGTAGACATCTGAAAACCAGAAACTGTCAAAGCACAGCTAGGGATGGTTTTATTTCAGTTACGACTATTTAGATGTAAGTAAAAAAACGCAATCATGGCTTTGACGTGGGACAATTTTTATTTTTATAGAAGCCGTTTAAAATGACGTCTCCTCGTCACATGAAAAGCACCACCCAAAAGATGCAAGAAAATGATGAGGGATACTAGCATGTGTTCAGTGACTAGAAAGAAAGCTAAGACACCTCTTCTGGGAAAGGTGTGGAATCAGAAAAAAGATCTGTTCTGTGCAAACATGTTCTATAATGTGAGGAGAGTCACCCTTTGAACTGTTCCTTTGCATGTGACTACCAAGATGCAATGAATCCACATACATTCAAACCAAAAACTTTGAGAAACGAAAACTATGGTTGTGCTGATTGTCTGTTCAATGGACAACATCTGTTCTAAATAGCCACAGCTCATCAGAACCACTGTGAACAAGGGGGGTAACAAACCCGCTCCAAGGAGGGACAACCGTAAAGCGTTTACCAATGATAACAAAGGTTTTTCTAAAAGCAAGCCCACAAACGAGTGCAAGTGAAGGGCGTGCAGTGGGTGTGGTTAAAAACCACAGATTGATTACAAAAGGCCAGAGAGCTTGCGCATTCGACCTAAAAAGGAAACTATCCCTGAAACTTTCACTGTTCTTTTTGCCAGTGAACAAAGCTAACCTTCTTTAAATGGAATGTACAAAACACGCTTAAGGCGTACAGTGGTCAGTCAACAGATAATGTTGGATGCTAATTGGAAGTTACCACACACGGTCAAATGTGGCTCGTATGTCGCTCCCATAAGCCAAAAACCAAACACAATCAATCACTAACTGAACAATTTAGCTGGTAAAAATATGTGTAACATGTAAGAGACCAGGAAAGATTACATACTCTCTCTGTCTACGCTTTATAAATGGAACCTCTTCTGAGTAAACAAATCAATCAATAAAACATTTTCCTGCTAGTGCATTGGCTCTTGATATCAGAATTTTTAACAATGTTGTTACATTCACCCCTGCTCTTGATAAAGAGTTTGCAAGCTTCAAGACTACTTCCTTGTAACACGGCATATAGTGAGATTACGAAATGTAAATTAGAAAGCTCGGATATCACTATCTTGAACATTATAATCTGATGATGATGGGCTATTAACCTCCACTAAATACTTTGGAGTTTACACCTCTGCATATCGCTAACAAATATTTTGGAACAATATTTTCCACAGTGTGGAGGTCAATATTGTCAAAGTGAGTGTAGTGAAAAATCTCAGAATACTAACTCCTTGATTTCTTCCTTTTTTTGGGGACTTAGGAAACCTAGGAGATCGTATTGTTTCTTGCAGTCACCCATTCGTTGCTGGTGACAGACTATTAGCGCACTTGCATAATTATTCTTGGTTTGCGATGTGCAACCAATGTAAGATGGTGAGTAAGACAAGACCCCAGTACTAAACGTTTTTCAACATTTTCCTCGAACATGCCTTTTTTTAAATTTAGATTAATCTGAGCACTTTAAAAAAGTGCTTGTTGTCTATTGTCCGACTAAAGCTACTCTTTCAAGACACTGACAACTACCTCAGAGCAGTTACAACTCAAATTTGGGAACTAAGTCAGGCTTTTTTCAAACACTTCTAAATCATGGTTGACTTCACACAACATCCCTTTCTGAGGCCCTTTCTCACAGCTCATGTTGGCTTTCCTTAATAGTAGGAGATACAATACAATGTCATATATTTCTCTCAGGCTTCACTGTTTCTGGCAGTCCAAATCAATTACCTAAGGCACCAGTCTCTAAGTGAACCGGTTTGCTGGGCAACACAATCATGGTCAATGAAGTAACTCAACATCTATGTTTACTACAAATGGTTACATCTCTAGTCAAATATCAACTTCTACATTGTAAAGCTATTTTTGAATACAGGTCTACCTCATGGATTGATCCTTTTTGTATCAGGGAGGGGGAAAATACCCAGGTTTGGACATTTCAACTCATATTGACGACATACGCATTGAGCATGCCCATTTTGCGGGGTGGTCTGCTGGGGGACATATCCCCAAAAAACAGATCTCACTAATCAGCAGGAAAGTGAATTTTACCACACAAACTTTGTCTGAATATAGCAAAGGGTCCGTCTTTTCATTTTCAAAGCTCCAGTTTTTACCAGAATGGCAGAGAACTACACTGGTTCAGTTGCCATTCCTTCAGTCTGTCAGTCGTGGCCCACGCTGCATGTGTGCCTCATGTTTGAACAGCAAAATGCTGATGCTAACTAAAAGCTATATACAGTTACGGAATACTTTCTTCTGGGATAATTCAGCAACAATTTACACTTAGATAAACATTTTGTGTAGACTTTCCCATTGAGATTTCGATCTGTGTCCAAAAATGGAACAGGTTTTTGATGGAAGAATTTTCGATTTATTTTACCTAGGGCTGTCTATTATTACCAGACTTAAATACATGTAATTCTACTTTTAAACTTGTAGGAGCTATGCATCTGTCTCAATGGCCTAGACTAATAATAATGTCTTTCCAATATACACCCCTTACAGAAACCCTAAAAACGTGTCATACAACAATCTTTCTCCCAGTTGCTAAAAAAACACTCACTAGCATTCATTAGTGGGGACATTTTCTAAATAAGATCGATGGTGCAGCCTTTCCAAATCACAAACTGCAAATGTTTTCTTCATTACAAGATCATGAGAAGCACGTCTCTTCTTATCACATGATTATGTATGTGATGTGCTTGTCCAAGCTAGCACACCCACCTGAGACTCAGAGCTACATTGGCTTCCTCTAGCGCTACACTAGGAAGCCCTGTCCCATGGTGACCTGATACACCCAACTAAAGGGGGTAGTGTGTCAAAATATTGACAACAAAAATAACAACTCAAAATATTGACTCCATTATATCGAACACCACTGGATTGTCCAAGTAAGTATAAATAAAGACGTGTAGATCTGCTATTTTAACTCCACATCTACATACTCTGACAATATAGTGAAAGCCGATTCTGTCACAACTTGACATTAAAACATCAGTAGTGTGACTACCCATCTTAAGAGGGTCAATGAAAATATGAAAAACTTGCTGCTAAGAGCATATGAAGCCAATGATAACATACTCGGAAAAAGAAAGAAGAAAAAGCCTCAGTTTTCTCAAACGCAAGTCACTACTCTGTCCTCCTCTACCAAGAGAGCAACCTCTCTGTGCTTAATTTGCTGTGCAGTGTCAGTTTCCCCTTCAAGCTTGTGTAGACCTTCGAGGCCCAAAGGCCATGACTTTATGAGAAACAGAGTGCCTGTAATAGAACAAACTTAACGAGCACTGCGTGCCACACAATGACAAAGTAAGAATCACACAGTGCACATTATTCTCGGCAACATACTCACACAGTGCGTGCTTGTAATACTGACGGAGCTGGAGATAAAGGTGAGCCCTTGGTTCATGCTGACTTGTAAGAACACCACCCTAAAATACAAAATACAAGGGTTCAAATTTGGACTCTTTTAAATGAGGGACTAGCACAGTGATACATATATGGAAGAACGTGTTTCAGTCACATTTTTAGTGAGAGGATCGTGAGTAAAAACATAAAACTAAGCCTTGACGCAATTTAATCAGAAAGAAGATAGGAATAAAGATAGTCAAACGTGTGCGGTGTCATGCAAAGGAGACGTGTGTGTGAGGCCTACTCTTAGGACCAGACAGTTAGACGTGTGAGGAAGAATCTTATGTCCGGAGAGGGAGAACTGTGTGAAGCAGTCATGTTCAGGGAGAAGGACTTGTGTGAGTCAGGGCGTAATGTCAGAGGTTTACATTTGTTTGCGGTAGAACCTTACGTTCACAAAGAGAGATATATGTGAGGTAGAATCTTATTTACAAATTTTGCTAAGTGTGACTCAGAACCATATGCCCAGAGAAGGATATATAAGTGAGAGAGGACCTCATGTCCAGCAAGGTAGACATTTATGAGGCATAGCATTCGAATCAGAGTGAAAAGCATGTCTGAAGAATAACATTTTCTACGTGATCAACGTCTGCCCAGAGAGGTAGAGGTGCTGGGTACAACCATATGTGTAGGTCCCTAGGTATGGGTTTTATACATCGTTTTATCCACAGAAAATGCCTGAGCTTTAGGTCCAGAGTTTTAAATATAAACGAGGCACAATCCTGTGTCCAGTGTGTGAGCAGTGAGAGGGGTAGTATTATGTCCAGAGAGTGAAATGTGGGAGGTAAAGCCTCAGGGCCAGAAAAGGAAAACTGTAATACCAAGCTTTAAAAGCTTTAGGTCGGGAGAGAAGGAGAGAGAGTCAGAGAAAGAGAGGAGAATCCAGAGAGTGGAATGTGGGAGGTAAAGCCTCAGGGACAGAAAAGGAAAACTGTAATACAAAGCTTTAGGTCGAGAGAGAAGGAGAGAGAAACAGAGAAAGAGAGGAGAATCCAGAGAGTGGAATGTGAGTGGTAAAGCCTTAGGCCCCGAAAAGGAAAACTGTAATAGAAAGCCTAAGGTAGAGGGAGAGACAGAGAGAGAAAGAGAGGGAGAAAACAAGAGATAGAGATTTGAGGCAGATCTCTATAGCGAGTTTCACATATGTAAGTAAAAACCTTATGTCCAGAGCAGCACACCTAGGTTGTAGAAGTGTTTGTTTAGACTTATGGATGTGGCAGAGCTGTTTGTTATGGATGTTGAGATATTTCCATAAAGGTAGGTTTGTGCAAGTTAATACTGTATGTCTAGAGAGTGAGGTAACAGCAGTATGCCCAGTGCATGAGAGATATCTGACACATCTCTATGTCTGAAGAGTTAGATATGTTGGAGGTAGTGTGTTAAATACTGAAAATGGACGGAGTGTGTTGGAGATTCCTATCTCCAGAGAGAGACAAGTCCATGTATACGGTTTCTGGTTTGCATTTACAAACCATTTTATCCTATAAAACACCACAGAAGTGAATATTTGCTGCTCAGTAGAAACTGGAAAGAACCAGATTTTGTTATACGTTTACTGTTTCAGTGCCCAATGGTCTCAAGCAGTAGATATGCAAGCTGTACTTCTATGCACTTCTCTGTGATGGATGCTCCCACTAGAACCATCTTGAGCCATTATTAGCCACTTAATATGCCATTTTGACCATCTGTACCAAATACGATGCCTTCTACGGAGGCATGGCACACCTCACATGGATTTATCTCGCTGTTCACTGCACATTTCTGTGTAGTGGCCATCACGTTGACAGATGATCTATGATTAGCGTCTCAGTCCAGGGCAAGAAACAGCCCCATGATGTTATCCTCTTTCAGTGAGAGCGGGGTAAAGTTTTGCTTTTTGACAGTTCATATATCATGATTGTGGCCACTAAAATCACTGTGCCTATGGATACATCTAGATTCAATGTCCTCCCATAAAGTGGAGTACATAACTTAGATTTAACTTAGTACTGTCCTTAGATTTACACAGCGTTGGTGCAAAAAACATTCTTAAAGAAGCTGCATCCCCAAAATGAAAAACAAGAATTATACCTTGAACAGCTTCAGCAACCAAAAACAGATGCAAAAGGAGTCAATGTACCTGAGTTGATGAAACTGATGCATAAAGTTCATGCATTAACTCAGGAAATCTATGAATTAGTGTATAAGCTGTAGACAGTGCAGTCTCTGCTATGTGCTTTCAAGTATGTACTGCAGACAGCACAATTTGAGCACAACAGATGCGTGAACACATTCTAAGCCTGCATAGTGAAGTAAAAAATTTGTTATGATGAACCTCCAGTATAACAAGTTCAATTGTCACTCCTATTGCACCATGTTAAAATGAAGCTTTGAATTTCTGGTACTGAAAGAAGACCTAACGCCTGACAAAATCACAAGAATAAACTACAGCCAGGTATTTCATGCAATCATATTGAGCTGTGTTTGTTTTTTTCCTCAATATGGAAAATGCACCAGAACTGTGAATATTGTATAGTATTCAAGTGTAATGTGCCCTGGGCTACCTCTCTCGTATGCCGGGAAGAAGCACAGTCCATGCACTGCTCTCTAATAAACAAAGGCCCTCATGCATGGTAAAAATCTATTCTTAGTGGTCCCTGTGTTGGCTTGAAAATAAACATAACATCTAATAGGAAAAGCCCATCGATGTAAATAAACTTCATTCTCTGCGTCCACGCCAAACAACCGAAGGAATCTTGCAAGCCAAGAAGTTTCTTTACTACCTCAGTTGCACAGCAGTAGAGTTTGCTGTTTCCAAAGACCAGATGGCGAGCATTACGTACAGTATTTCCTTTAACAAACATCTCCCCTATGACCATGAAAAGCAGGTATATCCCTGGATCAGATAGTACTACCATGTACACTATCCCTTTCATTTCATGTTGTTTTGAACCAAACATCAGGGCAGTGTGACAATGGTTATCAATAACAGAGCATCGACCATCAAACAAGATATATCTCATGTCTCAAGAAGAAAATCTTCATTCAATCCTCCACAGTCATTTATCTGAAGAATAGGCGGCAGGCAGGTGAATAATTGCTCACCATTAACCACTTACCTACTGCAATAAAATCTTAGGAGGGTGCAAACATTACCCATACATGTGCATTCTGAACACTGAGTAGGACAGGACTGCTGAAAACAGACATTTGAGTTCTGAGAAATGAGGCAGGCAGGAAGGTAAAGGAAATAATCAAACTTCACTTACAAATGAAAATTTGAAGAAGAGGTACAGAGAATAGAATTAGGAGCAGAAAAGAAGAACGGAAGAATTGACATTAGGATTGAACGAGAGAAGAAATGAAAAAAAAATCTAATTATTTATACACATGCAAAAGACCTCATCCCCATTATTTATTACTGAGCAAAAAATAGTAGACACTGATAACCCTGTACCTTTACAATTGTTGAAAACATTGGAAAATAGTGAAAACCTCCTCATCAGAATTCACAACAAATAAAAAGTGAAAAGAGCAAAGCCTATCCATGCAGTTAAAAGTATGAAATGTATATGCATAGATTCGTGTGTGGGGTAGAGCTGTATGTTTGGAGTGTGAGGCAGAGCATTGGATTTA
Source organism: Pleurodeles waltl (assembly GCF_031143425.1). NCBI lineage: Eukaryota > Metazoa > Chordata > Amphibia > Caudata > Salamandridae > Pleurodeles > Pleurodeles waltl. Next base: position 1,450,177,214 of record NC_090445.1, on the reverse strand, counting down.
GAGATTAAAAGTTGTTTAGGACAAACTGCCTGATTTAGAATTCGGGAGACAGGTTACTCTATCACAGATGTAGCAGATATCCCATCTGCCATATCAGAAGTGCATTCTATCCAATCGCACTTGTGATAGGGCAGACAGGATATCTGTCACAATAATGACGGAGTAACACGTCCGCAGAACTCTGAATCTGGACAAAAGTCTTATGTCTATTCTTTAGAACAGGAGTGACACAACACTTTATTTCTAGAGAGAAACATGTGTGTGAAACAAAGACTGTACTTCAAGAGTATTGCTTTAATGGCGGAGAGAGAGAGAGAGAGAGAGAGAGAGAGAGAGAGAGAGAGAGAGAGAGAGAGAGAGAGAGAGAGAGAGAGAGAGAGAGAGAGAGAGAGAGAGAGAGAGAGAGAGAGAGAGAGAGAGAGAGAGAGAGAGAGAGAGAGAGAATCAAGCTGGAAGCCAAATGCTGAGGAGTGTGGAACATATGCGGAGATCTTGGGAAGAGAGAGAGTAAGAAGACTTGGGCCTGCATAGAGAGTGGGGACCAGTAGATGAACACGTACGACTCTAAAGGTTAGCAGAACTACTTACTGGCCAACTTCCTCCAGGACTGGAGCAGGACAAAGCAGGTATGTGTCTTGGACAACTGATGGTTTTTCATCTAAAATAAATACATCAAAAGCAATTAACTCTGGTTTTAAAATGCACATAATTCACGTTAGGTTAGAGACTGGGAAGAGTAGTAGACTCCAGAGCTGGGATCCAGTGACCTGACAGTAGATTAAAAAATACATAGATAACATGACTAGGTTATGAAGGTATATTCAGGTAATAAGAGTTCAATATGAGCAAGAATATGAACTTAAAATTTTTTTTTTTAGGAATCTGTGGGACTGCATCAAAACGTTGCTTGGTTGCCTACCTTCAATCTTTATCTTGGCCATTTCACATGATGTTAGGGTTAATTAGTTTCAACACTTCATATTAATACCCGGATCATACGAACATCCCTGGAACATAGCTGTACCATTGGAATGCCAGAAGAGATACTTTGGTTGTAAGGAATGCATTGAATATTATCCTTTAGAAATTAACAACCCTACATTCATAAACGGGTACTACAATCTAGCAGGCGCTGTTCATAGCATCATAAAGCATCACCCATAGCAGTGATGAGGGTCAATGTGCGGAGTTATTGTGCTTGTAACATAGAAGTGATTTTTATCAAATCTTGAGAATGTTGTATTATAGAGTTTATTTATTGTATGAAGTGTCAAGAAGTGGCTTTGTAGCAAAGGGAGGTACATTGTGTGTTACAGGCTGAACGTTTGTGTTGTATCAATTGATAGGTAGTAGCATTCTAGTTATAAGTATTCTATAGGTGGCATTTTGTGGCACTAAAAATGAGTGGTATAGAGAGCTCCATATCATAATTTGCAGCCATTTCTCTTGCACTAAACACAGTTTTCACCTTATATTATCATCGTGATATTATGTGCTAGTGTCATTGTACTGGTTGCATAATGATTGTGCTAATGTTGTCCGACAGGGTAGTGTTTTCATTGTATCACTTGTCTGATATATTGTGCTGTCACTGTGTCGGTTTCAGTTACGGTGTGATTTCATCCTGTTATTGTTACTGTGAGAGGTGGTGTTAGGGTGGTAAGCTAATTTATTAAACGCAGACTTTGAAAACAAATCTGTCTGGCCCACGACTCCTTTTCTGCCGTCACATTCTAGGAATCTATGGCAAAGAGCAGTGAGTCTGCCTTATTGTAGGTTAACTGCTGTTAAAGATTTAGGCGTTTTACTCAGTATTCCCACTGGGTCCGTCCAGGGTTTGTCAAACCAAGATTAGGTAATAAGGCTGGAAGAGCACCAGGAATGAGCCAGTGGCTCTGGAATGTGCATCACTAATCCTTAATGCACTGTATATATTTCCTCGAAGGGAATACAAAATCTGCTTTCATTTTAGATTTTCATTCAGAATGCTGTTGCTGCCTGGTCTGGGTTAAAGGTTAAACGAAAGATCAGATCATCTGCTGAGTCTGAAGTATACAAAGATGCATGCCTCATACAGTGGGACGTGGTATCACGAACACATACACAAGAGCTCCCGGCCACACTCTTGGGTTTGAGGGAAGGATGCAAGACCCCAATTGCCCACTCTGGAGCCCCTCTCTAAAAGGATAAGCCACAACAAGCAGTCAATAGTCTGCATACCATCAACAGGCAATAGAAAAGGTGAACACTTCAAAATATAAAAAACCATGCAGCATAACATACTACACTGCATAAGTTGTAAAAGTGTGCATCTGAAGTCTGCTGAAGGATCCTTAGAGTTCAATTGATACAGACAGTGTAGTGTCAATACAGGATTCCAATGAATACTGCTCGACTGTTACCGATCAGTAGTGTTCAACGGACTCAGACAGTGCAGTGCCAATGCAGGATTTCTATGAATACTGGTGGACAGTTATGGATCAGTAGTGTTCAACAGATTATGACAGTGCAGTAGCAATATATGGTTCCAGTGAATACTGGAGGACGGTTATGGATCAGTAAGATTCAACGTACTCTGACAGTGCAGTGACAATGCAGGATTCCATTGAGTACTGGAGAATGGTTATGGATCAGTATAGTTCAAATGACTGAGACAGTGCAGTGACAATGCAGGATTCCAGTGAATACTGAAGGTTGGTTATGGATCTGTAGAGTTCAACAGACTCAGACAGTGCAGTAACAATGCAGGATTCCATTGAATACTGGCGGGCGGTTATGGATCGGCAGGATTCCACAGACTCTGACAGTGCAGTGACAATGCAGGATTCCAGTAGATACTGATGGACGGTTATGGATCAGTAGAGTTCAACTGACTCAGACAGTGCAGTGACAATACAGCATTCCAATGAATACTGGCATGGATCACTAGAGTTCAACAGACTCAGACAGTGAAGTCACAATGTAGGATTCCATTGAATATTGGTGGATGTTATGGATCAGTAGAGTTCAACTGACTCAGACACTGCAGTGACAATGCAGGATTCCAGTGAATATTGGCGGATGGTTATGGATCAGCAGAGTTCAACAGACTCTGAAAGGGCAGTAACGATGCAGGATTCCAATTAATACTTGTGGACCCTTATAGGTCAGTACAGTTCTACAGACTCAGACAGTGCAGTGACAATGCAGGATTCCAGTGTATACTGGTGGACTTATATGGATCAGTAGAGTTCAACAAACTCTGACAGTGCATTGACAATGCAGGATTCCAGTGAATACAGACAGCCGGTTATGGATCAGTGGAGTTTAAATGACTCAGTCTTATCAGTGACAATGCAGGATTCCATTGAATACCGGCGGACGGTTGTGGATCAATTGAGTACAATAGACACTGGCAAAGGAGTCACAATGCAGTAATCCATACAATACTCACTGATTGTAATCGAGTCATTGATCTTGAAGCTGCAGAGGACCTGGTCGATATTTCTTGCATGATAGAAGCCATTGCCCTTCACAACCACCTGGAAGGACTCTGCAGAGATAATAAGGAACCAGTGAGTACTAAAGCAACAATATTACAAAGTTAATGACATTTTCAGTTTACAGTGACTTGTTATTTTTCTGGGACAGTTAAGAGCACGAGGCACTATAAATAATGAAACAGACAGAATCTCAAATAGAATCTGCATTATGTGGCACGTTTTACTTGTGTTTTGCTGCGTGGGCAGTTATGTACTGAAGAGTCGTCATTCTGCATCATGGAACCTAGAAAAAAACATTTTGCCAACCTGTGTCTGGTTACATAAGAGACTAGGGGGTGCAGAAGGAGTTTGTGCCTGCTTGTATAGTACATTTCTCTATTACCAAAGTGACTGAAGATATGTGCAAAGTCTCTTCTGTAATATCCATTACGTAGGTGAACATTATGCACCCTACACCATGGGGGTCGTTCCATGAAAATAAGAGGACACATTTGCCCTTTTTTCTGGACCATATTTCTGAAGGAGGAAAACCAATGAGGCTGTTGAGGGGTACTCAAACATTGTAATTTCTAAAACGACAATATGGGGGTTATTACAACTTTGGAGGAGGTGTTACTCCATCCCAAAAGTGACGGTAAAGTGAAGGATAATACCACCAGCCGTATTACGAGTTCCATAGGATATAATGGACTTGTAATACGGCTGGTGGTATATCCGACACTTTACCGTCACTTTTGGGATGGATTAACATCTCCTCCAAAGTTGTAATAACCCCCTATATCTTTTGTCTGTCGCAGGCACACCCAATGAAAATGTGCACCAATATAGCCCAAGACTATGGGCCCGTCTGTAAATAAAGCATTTATAATTAATAGACAAACAGTCCCTGTGGGAGAAATGTGTACACCAACGGTTTGCTCTCTCCGTTCCCAAGTATCACAATGAAAGTCGCTCATGATTCTCTGTTTTATTTTCTTACATGCACGCTCTCCCCATAGCCTTTCATAAATCCCACCAGTAAGAATATACTAACTATGGTTATTCCAGACCTGCACAAAATTGCCTAAAACATGAAATAAACCATTTACCGACAATTCATTCATAATATACACGTAAACCCTCGTCTGAACATTCTGGATTGCAAAGCCTTCTGTTTGCCGACAAAAGTACATCACTGCTAACCTCCTTCAACTGGCTCCACTGACAACAGTCTACATTACCCAAAAAGATCTGCAAAGTACCAACAGTGAATATTTCTGAAACCTCTCTTCACTGACACTGCGCATCTGTCACATGAATGAAAATCGAATCCAATTCCATTCTCTTTTCGGCGAATTTCTCCATTAATTGTCATAAAAGAAGGCAGGTCCAAACGTGCAAAATTTTGATATGGTATAAGATAAAGAAATCCTTAGCATGTAATGTAATAAAATATATACAAAATACAGAGGTTGAAATGAGTAATTAAAGAAGCTGAAACCTAGTTAAAATGACAGAATTAATTCCTAAGGGAACGTTGCATTGTCCCCCTTAAAGTGTTCTTTTCCTGATCCTCCACATCACCATAAAAAATATCGACACTGCAAAAAACGCAGATTTTGTGGACTGAATGATTCTATGGGCTACTTCCCTTACAACAAAGCTATGGGAAAGTGGGAGCAACCATTTCATCCTAATACTATGATACACAAGACAAAAAATAAAACATGCTTGATGGTTTCTTGCCAGACATTGCAAAATAGACAATGACCATTTGGATGATTAGCTGGTTGCCCGCACCTATCCCTGATCGATGAAGGAAGGCAAATGGAAATGGACGAAAAATCTAATCAGTCAATGAAATGTCCAGCAAAGCATACACATTGTGATAATTTTAATATGCCAAGGAGGTAGTATTTAACTTTGCAGTGATAACAATATCACCACTGCTATTATACATGCCAGTAGGCCGCCAGGCTGTGATGAGCAATGCCTGTGCATAATGTATGACAATGGCTGCCGAAGGTGGACAACAACGGTTGTTTTTAGGGACCGGTACATATTTTTCAGCATTGGACTTAGACCCATAGCAAAAGAAAGAGAGGCAGAAAAGGTAGAAAGAATGACAAAGATATCAATAATAAAACAGTGACAAAGTAAGAAAGCGTAGATGAAAAAGAACCTGAAAGAGCAAGGTAAAGAAAAAAAAATTATATATATATATTTATGTGTGTATATATATATATATATATATATATATATATATATATATATATATATATATATATATATATATCATTTAAAAAGCCAAAGATTACAGGGACATTATGGTTAGGGTCACATTTTAAGTGTACCAAATTCACCAGTTATAGTTATAGTTACCTCATATAACTATAACTCGTGCCCTAAGGTAACTATAACTCACGGCCTCGCCATGCACAGTTTTTTGTTTAAAACTTTATTGCAAATAATACATTCATATTATCAAGGATGTTATCAAAGATGCTGTTAAACCTGACAGCATTAGGGTGGTCATCCCCCAACTTTTTGCCTGCCTCCCTCCATTACGCTGACACTGTTTTTGCTGGTCTTAGGACTCTGCACACTTTACCACTGCTAACCAGTGCTAAAGTGCACATGCTCTCTCCCTTAAACATGGTAGCATTGGTTCATTCCCAATCGGTCTATTTGATTTAATTGTAAGTCCCTAGTAAAGTGCAATACATGTGCCCAGGGCCTGTAAATTAAATGCTACTAGTGGGCTTGCAGCACTGGTTGTGCCACCCACATAAGTAGCCCCTTAACCAATTCTCAGGCCTGCCATTACAAGGCCTGTGTGCAATTTAACTCCCACTTCGACTTGGCATTTAAAACTACTTTCCAAGCCTTAAGCTCCCCTTTTTCTACATATAAGTCACCCCTACAGTAGGCCCTAGGTAACCCATAGGGCCGGGTATTATGTAGGTAAAAGGCAGGACATGTATATTTTTGTTTTATATGTTGTGTTAGTGGAAAATTCCTGAATTCATTTTCCACGACTGTGAGGCCTGCTCCTTTCACAGGAGAACATTAGGAATACCCTCATATGCTGGTTGAGTGGTAGATTCTGATCAGAAAGGGGTAACCAGGTGATATTGACCAGAATGGTAATAGAAAATCCTGCTTATTGGTGAGGTTGGAGTTTATGTTACTATTTTAGAAGTGCCACTTTTAGAGAGTGAGCATTTCTCTGCACTTAAAATCCATCTGTGCCTTACAGCTTGTCCCCAATCAATGTCTGTGCTGTGCTGGTTGACATCTTCCTTGTGCATTCCACCCAGACAACCACAATCACAGGGCACTCAGTCACACCTTCACTCATCTGCATACTGAATGTGTTTTCGTGGACCTGACACTTACATTTGAAAGGTTGGTGGCCTGCCCTCACACAATGGACTACCAAACCTACTACTGGGACCCTCGCAGACAGACCTGTACTGAAAGGGGAACTTGTGCACTTCAGAACCACTCTTTGAAGTCTTCCCCACTTCAAAGACATTTTTGGATATATAAGCTGGGTCTCTCACCCACCCAAGTCAGACACTCAGTTCTGGACCTGAACCTGCAACCTGTCAAGAGGAACTGCCTGGCTGCCCTAAGGACTCATCTGAACTTCTTTGCTGAGAAGGACTGCTGAGAAGGACTGCTTTGCTGAGAAGGACTGCTGCCCTGCTGTTGCCCTGCTGTCCTGCTGACCTCTGACTTTGCTGAGTGGTGCTCTCCAAGGGCTTGGATTGATCTTGCCTTCTGTTTCTGAAGTCTCAGGGCCAAAAAGACTTCATCTCTTCAGGAAACTCCTTGTGCGCCGAAAATCAATGCACAGCTTGCTGGAAACCAAGCAGAGACTGCCTTGCATCTGTGAAATAGTCAGACAGCTGAACCAGAATGACTCAGCCAGACTTCCAGAGTGGACATTTGACACAGCGCCTGCCAGAAAATTAGATGCACTGCCCTACCGGATCGACACACAGCCGCACCAGAATGACGCAGCCGACTCCCTGAGTGGAAAATAGACACAGCACCTGCTGTGCGACAGAAAATTAGACGCACAGTGCTCCAGAACTGATGCAATGCCTGTGCTTCTTCCAGTGTGCACAGGATTTCCACGCATCGTGTCAAAAAGATCCCCGCACCATAGTGAGGAATCAAGACTGCACGTCGAAAAATGACACAACCCCCTTGTTTCAAGGAAAGAAATGACGCAACATCTGTGCCGTGTTGGAATATTCAATGCACTCCTCTGCAGTCTCTGTGCGTTTTATTTTTGACGCAAGCCAGGTACTTTGTGCAATTAAGAGACAACTGTTGATTTCTAAGATTTAAGACTCTTTTTAAACTTGCAAAAATTATATTTCATTTTGTGTTTATTGAATATTGTTTTGATCTTATTTTATTCAGGTAAACATCATCTATTTTTCTAAACCTGTGTGGTGTATTTTTGTGGTGTTTTCACTGTGTTATTGTATGATTTATTGCACAAATACTTTACAGGTTGCCTTCTAAGTTAAGCCTGACTGCTCAGTGCCAAGCTAATAGAGGGTGGGCACAGGATAATTTGAATTGTGCTTGAATTACCCTGACTAGGATTGTGGTCCCTACCTGGACAAGGATTTATACCTCTGCCAACTAGAGACCCTATTTCTAACAGATGTCATGAATGCAGTAATTTGAGGGGGCTAATTAGCAGTGCATGTTGAGGGCATGAGTTATAATTACCCTAGGGCACGAGTTATAGTTATATGAGGTAACTCTAACTATAACTGGTGTATTTCTATGGTTTGGTATGTTTAAAATGTGAGTCTAACTATAACGTCCCTGTAACCTTTGTTTTTTAAGTGAATTTCTATGGGTTTTTTAAAATTCTTTTTCCTAACTATAACATCCCTGTAAATTTTAATTACTATACGTTAATCCAACCACCGCCACACACGGCCAACTCCCTGTAGGCATCCTTCACCCATGTGCAGGGTAGGCTGCCCTCAAGACCTGGTCTGCAGCCAGACCCTGCAGACAACACCCTCTAACCACCTGAACCCACATGGTGCACAGCCCTTTCGCTGTGAGCGGTGGGAGTTGGTTGCAGCTTCTCTGGGTGTGAGAATAGGTGTGAGAGGGTGTATCTGGGGGGAGAGAGTGGCTGTCAGATTGTCTGTCTGGGTGTGAGAGTGCGTATATCAGTGTTTTAGTGGGTGTATCGGTGTGTGCTCGGGTCTGTGAGTGGGTGAATGAGAGTGTGAGTGGGTGTGTGTGTGGGTGCCTGAGTGTCTGGGTGGGTCTGTGATTGGGTGCGTATCTGAGTGGGTCTGTGAGTGTATGCGTAAGTGTTTAGGTGGGTATGTGAGTGGGAGAAATTGATTGAAAGAGAGATAGAAAGAGAGAAAGAAAATGAGAGAGAAATAGATAGGCTTTAATAGCTCATATACCTAGCATGAGATATTTTTGTTTGATTTTAATTTTTTTTTTTTAAGCATGATAATATTTTTTTTGGTTAAAAAAAAGAAAAAAAACATGGGAATGAATCCAGCTGGACTCAAACACCCATAGCTCAATGTGAAGATCTGGGACCTTCACACTGAGCTATGAGGGTTTTCTTTTCTTTTTTTCCCTTTATGGAGCCCTACTCTTTTATTATTTTTTATTTTAGAAAAATGACTTTATAGGCTACCTTGCACTGGCGCAGTGCCAATGCTTCGGCAAGCACTGAGCTGCTTTGACAGCAGCTCTGTGCTTGCTGAAGCATTTAATCTTTGTCCACGTGTGCAGGGGACAGAGATGAAGCTTCGGATTTGACAGCGGGACCTGCTTTAAAGGCCCTGCTGTGAAAACACAAAGTGTTTGCTGCAGCTCAGCTGCAGTGCTGCAGCTAAGCCTCAGCAAACAGCTATGTCCAGGGGGTGATGGTCCTCAAATGAGGAGTTAGCCCCGAGGGATTGTGGCCCTGGGGTACACGGTCCCATAGGGAACCCCTTTGTTTTTTTAAACCTTTGCCCTGGGAGGTGGTGGTCTCCGGGACAGTGGGTGGGCACCCCAGGACATAGCAGGAGCTGGCCCTGGGGTGTGGTGGTTCCCAGGACCATCTGTGGACTTAGCCCTGGGGGGATAGTGGTGGTCCCTGGGGCATGGGGGTCCCATAGGGAACTTCATTTGTTTTTTTAAGCATTTGCCCCGGGGTTGTTGGTCCAGGGACAGAAGTGGGGGACGCCCCCTCTGCAGAAAGCTAGATCTTCCTGCAGAAGGAGCCCTTTTTGTTATTTGGTGTAAATCTGTTGAGTAGTTTTTGAAATACTACTAGAAAAAACAAATGTTTATATATAGGGATGTGAAGGCTCCACGACCCCTCCTGATCTCTTGCTGAGATTTTATTGGCTGCCAACACTTCAACAAGGAAATGTTGGCAGCCATCTTGGGACTCGGCATAAGCCAAGTGCCTGAAAAACAGATAAAAAACAAGAAAAGGGGCCAGGGTGGAACACCTGACCCCCTGTGTCTGGTGCTGGGGTCCCAGAATATTTTTTAAAACAATTGCAGTGAAATCCGAACGGGGTTGTGAATCCATGGCAAAAATAAAACAGCAAAAAAACAACGTGGTCTCCAACTCTTGTTTAAGAAAGCCCTCGGGTGGGCATGTTAAAAATAAAGGATGGGGTAGCAATGGGACCCCTCTTGGGCTTATTTATATCCCGGGGACTGCCACCTCCCCTGGGGTTTAATTTCAATACTATGTGTAGGGGCCCGAGGAATACCATCTCCTGGGGCAAAATTAGTTAAATAAGTAAGGGGGTCCAGCAGACCCCCTGCAGCCCCATGGACTGCCACCTCCCCTTGGCTAATACTTTATTATATGCAGGGGGAACTTGGCCCTGGCAGCCCCAGGGACTTCCATTTCTACAGGGCAAAAGAAAGAGTGAATGGAGGGTGGCTGTGCACCCCCCATTACGGGGCAGCCATGTGGTCCCCCTGCAGCCCCAAGGACCCTACCTTCCCAAGGCTGGTATAAAATAATCAGAGTGAAGGTGGTCCAATGTGGACCCGCAGCCCTGGGTACCACCACCTTCCCAGGGCAAATACAACATTAGGGAGGGAGGTCGTATGGCCCCTCCTCATGGAGCCATAGATGGCCCTGGAGACCGCCACTCCCAGGGCAAACTCCTGCTATGTCCCAGGTTGCCCATCCGTGGGACATAGCTGTTCGTTCTGACTTGGCAGGAGCTTTGACAGCTCCCGCCAAGTCAGAGCAAACACTTCAGTTCCAGTAAGCGAGAGCTGTCAAACAACTCTTGCTTGCTGGAAACAGAGGTTTCCTCTGTTTCCCTGCCCACAGACATGCGGGTAGGAAGAGAGAGGAAACCATTGCTCTCACATACAGGGCAAAACATTTTTAGCAGCTCCCTGTCTTTGACAGCAATGCTGGCTCCTGCAGGAGGTGGGGTGCCGGCTGGGAATGCCGGAGCCTTGAGGCTCTCCCTGTGGTCTCATTGTACACTGGGTGCCCATGGGGGCACCCCTAGAGAACTGGCCGGACCCTGGGGATGGGGTCCCTGGAGCTGAGATAGGCTGGGTGAGATGGGGCCACAGGGCCCCCTCTAATAAATCAATATATTAAGACTGTGCCCCGGGGATGGGGTCCCAGGGCTGAAATTGGCCAGGGGACCCTATCCCCTGGGTCCCAGTCTTCAATAAATGGAGGAGGGGACATATTGCCCTCCTCCCATAGCCGATTTCAGCCTCGGGGAAACTATCCTATGGGGCCCGGCCTTATAATCTGCCATGCGTGGCAGTGGGGTTGGGTGGTTTTTAAGGGTTGGCCACAGGATCAGTAGAGTTCAACTGTGTCATACAGTGCAGTGACCTATATATACATATATATATATATCATATGTGTATATACTACCTACTGGCTGGTCACCAGTAGGACCAGGTAGAACCTAGTTTCCAATGGAAACATTTTTTTTGCTTTCCCAATGCTTTTGTTGTCATTTGATGAACCTTCACGATATTTCCAAAACTAGCTTGCCACTAACTTAAGCTGCTGTCTTGAAAGTTTCACTGTGATTTGTCATGGGTGGGTGGTTAAAATGGAGGGGTCCCCCCAATCTTTTTTTAATGCAACTTCTCAAAGGGATTTTGAACACGACTACAGACCAAACCACTGGATGGATCACACCAATTTGTCAGAAAGGTAGCTCTTGGTCTACAAAGAGCCCTTTTTGCTATTTGGTGTAAATCCCTTCAGTAATTTTTGAGATATTAAAGAAAAAAGAAATATAGATCTCTAGGGATGCAGATTTAACAGTCCCAATGCTGGTCTCTGATTGGCTGCCAACACATCAACCAGGCATCCATTCTGTGACTCAGACTCAGCCAAGTCCCCCCAAGTAATGTAAAAATAAAGAAAGGAGGCCAGGGTAGAAGTACTCTGAGCTCTTAGCCCTGGTGCTGTGGTCCCCAGGGACCCTACCAGGGCAAAAATAGCAGTTTTTCATTTTTCAGCAGAAACCGCAGTGGATCTATGGGAAAATAAAAAATAAAAAAACAAACGTTCCTGTGCTTGTGTGTTTTTTTTCAGCCCTCGGGTGGAACAGGTCCCGGGGGCATGCGGCATATAAACAGAGAGGAAGGAGGTGTCTGCGGACCCCCTCCTCAGGCTCTTTTGAGGCCGTGGGGCCACCAGCCCCTGGGGCTTTTTATCAGTATAGGAGGGGGGTCCGCACAGGATCCTTGGCAGCCTGGGGATCACCACCTCCTCTGGGCTTATCAGAAAAATTAGAGGGGGGCCACATGGCCCCCCTTTTTTCAGTCCCTGGAAACGGTCTCGGGGAGCACCACCTAACCGGGGCTTAAGTAATTTATTGGAGAGGGGATGCATGGACCCCCTTCCATAGCCCTATAGGTCCCCGGGAACCACTACCTCCCCGGGGTCCGAAATCTAAATTAAAAGGGTAGGGGGCATGCAGACCCCTTCCCAGAACATAAAAAGACCCAGGGACAACCACCTCCCTGGAGTCAGCATGTGCAAAGTGAAAGAAGGAGGGCAATGAGGCCCCCTCCTGGAGCTATTAATGGCCCTGAAGATCGTGACCCACCCAGGGCGGCCCTTTATCTTCCGGGGATCCTACCTCCAGGAGATAGTAGTTTACTTTAACTTTGTGGGAGCTTTGATAGCTCCTGCCAAGCAAGAGCGAACTGTAAGTCCACTCCAGCGGATGGGAGCTGGAAAACTGCTCCCACTCTGTGGGAGTGGACTTTTCGTCTGTTTTCAAGCCCACAGTGGGCATAAAAACAGATAAAAGGATTGCTCCCAGGTGCAGGTAGCAGCATTTTTAGCTGCTCCGTGCATGCAGGAGCAATTTCAGCTCCCACTGGAGGTGTGGAGCCAGCAGGGACTGCAGGGCCTTGAAGCTCCAACTGTAGTCCCAAGGAGGGGTATTATCTAGGGACTTAAGCAGTGGGTTCTTTCTTGTGATCTCCTGTTGAGAACAGAGCTTGTATTTCCCACCTTTAACCACTATGAGTATGCAAAATCACCTAGAAGCTCTGCCTGTGTGGACCCGCCACATATATGTAAGTGGTATGCAACATCTTCCTTATTTTTCCAGGGTCATGGACAGCTTACTAAAAGGTTCATCAAATAAAGAAGCACTTACTACATATAATTAAAACGAAATACCCTCATTTGATGGAGATTCAACTGTTTGTAATCTTGTTGTCTTCTCTTCATGAGGATTCATATTATTGCAAATTTCTGCATGAGGACACCTGAAGAACAATCACATTGCCAAAATTACAGATACAGAAGGCCCTGGAGACATTACCTCATGGTCCTTTATACAGCTGTAGTGCTCATTTCACAAAAATGAAACCTCAGCCCCCGCCCCTGGGGCCCAGGGGGTCGTCCATAGGGCCTGGACGCAGGCCTCACTGATTTACATGTGGCTGGGTCCAAACTGGTTTGGCACAGTGAGCAAAAGAACAATTTAACCCAGATCTGTGACTGGTGGGGTGAGTGTCTGAAACATTTCAGCACTCCATCCATCATCTTGTTGTTGGTGATATAGATATATATGTGTGTGTATATATATATATATATATATATATATATATATATACACCTATCTATCGATCTATCTCTATCCATATATATATAATTACATATTGTTGGAAATGGCCCTTTTTGCAGGGTTATCTCCAAACTTTTTGCCTTCTTCCTCCTATTTTTTTATGTCTGTTTTTGCTGGTTTATTGTCTCTGCGCACTTTACCACTGCTAATCAGTGCTAAAGTGCAAGTGCTCCCTACAGAAAATTGTACTGTTGATTGGTTTATCCATGTTTGGCATATTTGATTTACTAGTAAAGTGCACTAGAGGTGCCCAGGGCCTGTAAATCAAATACTACTAGTGGGCCTGCAGCGCTGGTTGTGCCACTGACATTAGTAGCCCTCTAAACATGACTCAGACCTGCCATTGCCGTCTGTGTGTGCAGTTTTAAACTGCGAACTCGACTTGGCAAGTGTACCCACTTGCCAGACCCCAACCTTCCCTTTTACTACATGAAAGGCACCCCTAAGTTAGGCCCAAGGTAGCCCCATGGGCAGGGTGCAGTGTATGTTTAAGGTAGGACATATACTAGTGTGTTTGACATGTCCTAACAGTGAAATACTGCCAAATTCGGTTTTCACTGTGCAAGGCCTATCTCTCTCATATGTTAACATTAGGGCTGCCTTTATATATCCTTAAAGCGCAGACTCTCTTTGAGAGCAGATGAAAATGTGGAGTTTAGGGTCTCTGAGCTCACAATTTAAAAATACATATTTTAGTGAAGTTGGTTTTTAGATTATTAGTTTGGAAATGCCACTTTTAGAAAGTAGGCATTTTCTTGCTAATCGATTGTGTGACTCTGCCTGTTTGTGGATTACTCGTCTGGGTCAGTTTGACAGTTGGGCTGTTCACACCTTTCCTCTAGACAGTGACACCAAGGGGGCTGGGGTGTAACCTGCATATCTTGATTAGCCATCTGTGCTGGAGGAGAGGGGAGGAGTGGTCACTCACACCGGAAAGGACTGTGCCTGCCCTCACACAATGCCGTCTCCGACCCCCTTGTGAGTGTCTGGGGCCTGGCCTGGACAAGGAAGGATCTTGCAAACACTTGAGACTTTGCTTTGAAGTTTGCCAACTTCAAAGGCAGATCTGGGTATAGGAAGAAGACCCAAAACCCCAGACTTTTAGAATCTTTCTGGAATCAAGAGGAACCACTGCTCAGGAGAAGAGCTGAAGAGCTGAAGGAGGACTACTGTCCCTTTGCTGTGTTGCTTTGCTGGACTGGCCTGCAGTTGCTGCTTCTGCCTCAAAAGAGTGCAAAGGATGAACTTTGCTGTGTGTCCTGCTTGAGAAAATTCTCCAAGGGCTTGGAGTAGAGCTTGCCTCCTGTTGGAAGTCTCAGAGACACCAAACACTTCAGTTTCCTCAACCTGCAGCACTGAGAACTGTGTGTTTTGTGCTGTTCAAGAGGAGAAACCACTGTGACGCTGCCAACGACGCCGCTGGCCTGCACTGTGACCTGCTGACGCCACACGGAATCTCATTGCCCTGCTTCGCACTGCGACCATGGTCTCCTCGACGCCGTCATCGGATGACTTCACCGAGCCGCTGCTCGCACCGTGACCTGTGGGCACCGTACTCCGGCGTCGCCTGCTCACACCGCAGCCTGGGCATCCCCGCCACCGCCACTCCTGTTGACACCGGCGCCACTGCCTACACCGTGGCCTGTGGACACCGCTCGTAAGGGACACAAAGCATAGTCCCATCCCGCACTGCAGCCCTGGTCCACCAAGGCCAGCATCATCGACTCCTGTGTCATCACTAGGCATCCTGCCTGCACCGTGGCCTGTGGACACCGCTCATGAGGGTCACAAAGTACCGTCCCATCCAGCACCGCAGGCCTTGGGCCTACCGACGACAGCGCTTCAGCAACGACGATGCCCCTGCCTGCACCGTGACCTGTGGACACAGCATGTCGCACTGCCCCACTTCACACTGCAGCCCTGGTCTCACGACACCGCTGGACGCCGTCGCCGAGCCTCTACCTGCACTGTGACCTGTGGACACCGCACGTCGCATCGTCCCACTTTGCACCGCAGCCCCGACGCCTTCCACGCAGGCTCACCTGACTTCATCATCCTGGAGTTCGATCTGCAACACGTTTGACCTCAAGGGCCCGATGACTCCTGCACCGACTCCGGAACCAACACCGCAACGTCAGTGACGCCGCTCTCCGGAGCTCACCGCAAGGATCATGATGCCCTGCAAATCCAAGGTACTGTTTGCGGGTCTTCCCGAAACCATAGCTGGCCCGCAACGCCGCGGCCGGCCTGAACTGTTGGTTTTGTTGATCATGACGCCGTGCTAGCCCCAGGTGGAACTGTAGTTTTGAGTAAATCTTGCAGAATTCATATTTTTCTTACTGTATGTTGGATTTTTATCGCTTTTGGTCTTCTTTTATATAGCTAAATATTTTCTATTTTTCTAAAACTGGTGTGATGTCCTTTTGTAGAGTTTTCACTTATTACTGTGTGTTATTTGCAAATGTTTTACACATTGCTTCTGAGATAAGCCTGACTGATCGTGCCAAGCTAGCAAGATGGTGAGCAGGGGTTGTCTGAGCAGGTATGTCCCTTATCCTGACTAGAGTGAGGGTGCCTACTTGGACAGGGTGCAAACCGACTGCCAACTAGAGACCCCATTCTAACATATATATATATTACATACTGGGGGTCGCCAGTTGGTAGTTATAGTTAGAACCTAGTTTCCATAGAAGAAGCATTTTTTGAGTTTGCTATATCTTTGGCTCCATTTCACTTTTTTTTTTTTAAAGTATGCCCAAGGGTCCTGTTGTGCATGGAAAGTTTCAGGGTGATCTGTCAAGTGGGTGCCGAGAAAAAAGGAAGAGGGGGATCAAAAAAAGTGTGTTCCTCATGTTAATTCCCGTACACTCTTTAGAATACAGCCTGAACCGCTTGATGGAATTACAATAAATTCGGAAGAAAATCAGCTTTTGGTCAGCAGATGAGCCTTTGTCTTATTTGGTGTAAATCCATTCAGTAGATTGAGATATTAAAGGAAATCCAAATTTGTGTATACGGGCAGAAGCTAAGCACAGATCTCCTGGTGAGATCTGATTGGCTGTCAGCACTTTAACCAGAAAGTGATGGCAGCCATCTTGGGACCAATATATGTGATAGAAAACTTCTGTCTCATGATTTTCTGATTTTCCCATCAAGATCATGGAAGGTGCTCCAAAAGCTAAAATGAGAGCATATTTTCTGTAAAATCACAGCCACGTGAGAAATAAGTATTACAATCTCAGCCAAATTTTGGCGCTAATCCTGCACAGTACATCAACAGCATCAGAAATTGTGACGTTATTGCCCCCACCCTGGTCATTGTGCGCTGTATATTAAATAAGGCGCACACATAGTGGCGGTAGGTGGTGCTAAATGGCAGAAGAAAAGTGGCACCACTTTTCTTAAATTCTGGTCTTAATTTTGTAGGTGTTTTTTGCAGTTTTATGTAGCCCAAACTTGACTCAAAGGTATTGGAGTGCTTTACATGGACATCAGTTACATTACATAAGGACACATACATTTTAACACATAAAGCTGGTAAATAAATTAAAAGTGCTTTGTCGCTATTTGAGAACTCAGAAAATATGCCTTCATTTTAGTTTTTTACAGCACTAGCCATAATTTCAATGGGAATAAGACCGTCTCATTTTTATCATTTCTAAAGGAAATGCCTATTACAGTTTTGACTACATCGAGATGAGAATCAGGCGTGCCACACTTTTGTAATAAATATAGAATGTTAGCACTAGTTGTTCATTAGAATACTGCGGGGAGGCAGGGGTGAGGGGAATGGACTCAGATAACTGAGGGCAGACAGGAGGGTGCAGAGGCAAGAAGATGATCACGATGGGCAGGCGAGAGAAGCAGCGGCAGTACAGCGAACCATAGAGTGCAGGGGAAAGGGGGCGCAGGGTAAAAAAAACAACCATTCAGGACAGGCAAGAGAGGCTGTTGCAATATAATGGACCACTGAGGGCAGAAGAAAGAGGCAGTGGCGGTACAATGATATATGCCAACAGACCCGATTCGGGCAGGAGACTCCCAATGTATTTAAGCCCAAAAGGGCTGTATTTTAGCTCCCTCCTGCTTAAAATCTCCACTTTTTCAATGTAAGTCAAAGGGAAAATCAATTCCCTAGGTTATTTTTTCAAATTCTCCCACTTACCATGTTCATAATGTTGGCAACTGTGGCACACTGGATCACGGAGGGAAGGAGGTATAGGTTAGGGACATGGACTCCAACAGATGGCAGGAAGGAGATGGGCAGGAGCACCAAACTGACTTTACAGGGCAAGTGTCAGTGGTTACAGGAGTGCAACACACACAGGACAAGCAGGGCAGCAGTGCAGCGCAACGGAACATGGAAAGCCATAGGGAGGGGACATGGCCCTGCGCATGGACAATAGAGAGCAAAGGGGAAAGAAGCAAGGGCAGCAAGCTTACCATACCTAGCAGACAGGAGGGACAGTTGCAGCATAACAGACCATGCAGAGCAGGAGAGGGGGGTCTGTTCCATGGACTCAGACAACAGAAAGTAGGGAGGAGATGGATGGGGACAGCAAGCTAACTGTTCAGGGTTGACGGGAAAGGCAGTAACAGAACAACGGCCACACAGGGCTGTAATGCGGGAGCAGGGTCATGGACTTGGACAATGGATGGCTGGGGCGGGGGCAGGAACAGCATGTTTTGATGGGGAAAGCGCAATGCCAGGTCAGCCAGGCCCTGCAATCAACTTCCCACACCATGAATTGCGATGAGTATCTTACTTAACATTAAAAAAAACTAGAAATTTACTGAAAAAAATTCAAAGGTTACAGGGACTTTATAGTTAGGAAATAGAATTTAAAACAACCTTTGAAATGCACTAAAAACAAAGGTTACAGAGATGTTATAGTTAGGTTCATATTTTACATGCACAAAACCATAGAAATTCAGCAGTTATAGTTAGAGTTATAACTATATAGTAACTATAACTCATGCTATAAGATAACTATAACTAGCACCCTCGCCATGCACTGCTAATTACCCCAGTTATTACATCACTTGTGACATCTTCTTTGACATCATTGTCAAAACGACAGTACCATACACCATAAAATTGTTGATGAGAAAACTCTGCAAGGCGAGGGCTTGATTTGTAGTTACCTTAGGGAACGAGAAGAGAGTGTTGGAGTTTGGGTGGGTGGTCTTACTTTGATTTGCTATTCCCAAATACAATGTAAGCAAAAGCAGAGAAAGTGCTATACTATAAACTGATTCGATTTACTAGTTCTTTTTCTCCGTAAGCAAAAGCAAGGAAAATGTTAGACTATAAATGGGCTAGATTTACCATACCCACTCCAATGAAGCTAAATCATGGAAACTGTTGGACTTTGGAAGGGCTAAATTTACTATTGCTACTCACATCTAAGCAGCAGTAGGGAAATTGTGGACTTTGGTGTGGTTAGATTTACTATCCTCACTTAAGCATGAGTAAATTATGGGAAAGTGCTTGACCTTGTGAGTTAGATATACTATTCCATCTCCATTCAGAGCAACATAGAGAAAGTGTTGGACTTTGGAAGGGTTAGATTTGTTTTCCACTTCATTGTAAACAAAAGCAAGAAATGTGTGGGGACTTTGGAATGGTTAGATACACAACTCAACTTTCTAATCATTAAAAAAAATCTAACACCATATAAAGAGGAAAACATATTCAAAATAAAAAATATATGCATTATAAAGAAATAAAATAAAAATCAAGAAAGAAAATAACAATAAACAATACAAAATAAATTAAGCAAACAGGAAACAAACAAAATTAAAGCTAAATACACATCCCTCTCTACTATAAAAAAAACACACCCACGAAAATGTGTAAATAAAATATCAATAACATTAAAAGAGAAATGATAAAAACAATTAAATGAAAACAAATAATAAATATAAAATTCATTTTAAAAAGTGCAGTATTAAATACACTTATCAACACATTAACAATTAATTAAATTACAACAAATAATTGACTTAACAAGTAATAAATTAAGGAATTTACATAATTATCAAGTTTTTTAATGTACCTTAAAGTCTCATCACAAATAAAGAATAATTAATATTGCCAATAAACTCCCACCTTAATCCTGTACAAACCCAACAATCAACTACTAATAATTAATATTTTCAATAAATTTTCGTCTTAATTATATACAAACCGAACAACCAACTAATGAATTATAAACTAGTAATTATATTTGAATTAATCATTAAAAATCACACAACAAATAATGAAAATATAAATTAACCAATTAAGTACATAACATTACCAGTTAAATACTTGACAAATAAATTATTTAAAATAAAAATCAAGCATTTATCATTTTAATAATTTTTCAGCTTACTTCCCTACAAACCCAGCAAGCCACTATTACATTACAAAGTAGTAACTACAGTATCAAAATCACAAAATACACTTAAATAATTGAAAAAACAATCAATCTATTAAATAGCTTAAGTAATTGATTAACAGTTTAAAAAACAATAATGTATAGTGTAAATATATTCCCAACCTATTCCCCTACAAAGTGAACAACCGCTACTAAATGATAAATTACTAATTAAATTTTAAACAATTTTATCACACATTAAGCTTTACCAACTACATTAAAAAATAAAACATTGGTCATTTACCGGCACAGATGCCCTGTGTATGCCTGTATCAATGACGCCTGGCTAGAATTCGTCAGGGAGGCGTGAGTGGCCCACAGTATTCCAAGAAAGGTTGAATTATCCAGATTGTTATAATAACCCATACATAATAAATTCATGTGCTGCAAGTCTAAGAAGTTCTTTCAGCCATTCATTCTGTTTGGCAATTATCAATGTATGCCAGTACAGGAGAATATAAAACTTCACTGTGGATAACACTGGCCATCCACCGCCTCTATTGGGATGTTATACTGACGACCAGGTGTGAGTGTTCAATGGGACTCTACATCTGGGGGTCCGGCAGGATCATGACACTCCAGCTGTGGTAGCCGATGATTCAAACGATAAGAAAGCATGTCAGGTGGTCGTATGCCCCCATATTTCGTTGACACATGCAACTCTAAGGCTTTCTGCCAGCCGTTATGAAGGTTATGATGCAATCATTAATAAGTAGAACTGACTGGATCTGAACTGATGAGGACAGCATACCTATAATGCAGTTGTACTGTGACGCTGCAGTTATTTACATTTGCATTTCCATTTATATTACGCTTACTACCCCTGATGAGGCTTTTTTCTTTAACAAATAAAGCCCTGCCTGCATGTAACACAGCTACTGTGAGGTCTCACTAGCACTAAATTCAGTCACATGGGTGCAAGCAGTATTTTTTCAGCAGGTCTTGTCGGATGTCCCTCCAGCACTTGGTGATGTTCAGACACAGTTACATGGAGTCAATCCGGCATCTCCTATGAATTATCACGTTCTGTTCATTTCAGGATAGAATGCCTCTTTACAGTACTATCTGTCACAGTGCTGACATATATTGTATCCTGGAGGAACAGTAAGTTCTACGCTGCACTCATGAATTGCAAATGCAGTCAGTTCTGCGCGTTTTTACAGTGCTTGCAGAATCTCACGGTTGCATGCACTGCCGGAGTTTGCTACTAAAAAGAAAATGAAATTCTGGGTATCATCAATCTCACAATTTTTTATGTGACTAATAAATCATAGTGTTACAAAAAGGCAAACTTCCAATAGCAATTTCTATTTACAAACCAAAATAATTGAAATCTCTCAGGGAACTGACATCACCCTGTCAGCTAATGTGTCACTCAAATCTATGCCACCCAGAGAGTTGGGCCAAGGGCTTTAATAGGATTAAAGCAAGGGAGTGCACTTCTGAGGCCCTGACTGTGACTGGAGCACCAATACTGAATGGAAGGCAAAATCGCATGTGCTCCTTATTCAGGATTATTACCAGGGCAAATTGTCCACATTAGACGTCTTTGCCCACCCACTTTTTACAAGGTAAAACCCATGCCAATCAGGAATGTATTGTTTTCGTACATTAGACTAACAATAGTATCTAACATTAACACGTACAAAGGTGTGCAAATGATTTGGATCATAATGTAGACAAGATCCTGTGGTGCTTGAACCTTCACAGTTTAACGTACTAATACCTAAACATCAGTCTGCTTCTCAGCCCTTGGTCAAGCTTCACTGGCTGCATATAAAAAAAAGTGTATAGAATTCAAGGCCCTTTGCACCGCCTTTAAACCCCTACATAATTCTGGCCCTTAATATTTTAGAAAAAATATTTTCTGGTACACTCCTCCCAGATGCTGCGCTCTTCAACAACCTAGTATATTGTTGTCCCCAAGTTTAGATGCGCCTCTTGGGGTGGCAGAAGCTTCATAACTGGCACTGCCAAATTGTGGAACTCTTTTCCCCTGAAGTTCAAAGAAAATTCCAAACTTCTTTCCATCAGGAAATTGCTAAAAAAAACTGCTCTCCTCTAACTGATTCCTTTATACATTTATTCCTTAATACCTTCAGACAGTAGCAGCGCCAGGACACCTCCAGGTTATCCAGCGTTTTGCAAATTCAAAACAAATCAAAGCTGGCTATAAAGAGATAGAAAGTTAGATGCATCGAATCCTACCCGGGGTTCAGCAGGGAGGTAATAAGGGGTTCCCAGGGTGAGGAGGGCAGTGTTCCTGGTCTAGAGCCTCATTGTAAATGTCTGTGGATTTTGGGGTCAAATGAGCCGAGAAACAGTCATACTAATCCAAAGGAAGACCATCCAGCACTGAGATGCTAGGGAGGGGAGGGCTCGCTATGAAGGAGCTTGTCACTGCTGGGTGCACCTTTCTCTGTACCCGATACAGATCTGAGTAAAAATTGGAAAAAGCTTGGAGGCACTGTGGTGGATTCGCAGGGAAGGGAGGTGGGAGTGCTCCAAGACAATCTCTGTGATCACCTCCTGGCATGAAAGACATGCCAGGAGGTGCCCATAGAGCGCCCTCGAGCAGTGTAGGCAGCAAAGTTGTGGCAGCGAATGCATGCTAGAATAGCAGCATGATGGGTTTTGTCCTGACGGCTGCCTGAGTATCTGCATCACGCGGGGTCCAGTGTTCTAGTTCTGTTAATGTTTTCTCTCTGTCTGACACAGGTCTCTCTCGAGTTCCCAGAGAATCCCCAACATGTTTTGGATGCATACCGTGCATGTAACCGCCTTAAACAAATACCATACACGATCGTGCGGTGGCAACAAATCCCAATAAACATACATGTGGTGGCCCTGGCATGGTTTTCTGTGAAGTGGGAGTCCCTGAAACTGGGGTCATTGAATATTTCCCGGGGAGCCACCAGGTGGGGACTGGGGTGGGTGGTGTTCTCCAGTTCATGTCTATGATGTGTGCTGCATAATCGGGTACCATGCGACCTAAGTTAAGTAGTCTGAGTGCTTGAGCTGCGGGGGGATAGAGACAAAAAAGAGGAAACGGTCAATGCACACATATACATCAAGGGAGGCCAAGCAGTGTGAATACTGCTTAAGTTTGGGATGATGCATCCTCCAGGTGTCCAGCAGTGACCAGTGCCTAGTCCAGGGAGAAAATATTGTTGAATGGGGGTGAGTAGGTGCCTGATTGAGTGGTGGATGGGGCCTGTGGCATCAGCACACTATTGTAATCTCCGCCCAGTGGATGAGGCCTGTGGGACATCCAGCACACTATTGCAATCCCCGGGACATTCAATCACTGTGCAAGGACCCCTCAAAGAGAGGCCTAGGAGCTAGACTGATCTGTGTTAGGAGTGTATATACAGCCCAGTAGCACCTGGGTACCATCAAGATGACCCTTGGTGAAGATGTAGCTCTCTTTGCCATCTATGACAGTGTTCAGCGGTTGAAATGGTGTGCCAGGGCGTACCCAAATCAGGGCTCCGTGAGCATAGGCAGAGTACGCTGTGCGATAAATGGCATCTCTCTGTGTTTCCTCAATCACTGGAGCTCTTCTCTGATGAAATGCGTTTCCGGAAGGAAACGGACATGAGCGTGACTGCGCTTAAGGTAAAAATATATAGAGTATTAGTATATAGAGGCTGTGTGAATTCCTCTAATGTTTAAAGTTAGGAATCATGTCTGAGGGGGGGTGTCATTAGGAGGGAGTGTGCTCTTGGGGGAATGGGTGCACTCCCTGGGCCCATTCCTTCCTGTTCCTCATCTGCCCTGAGTGTCTGGTGTACGGTTGTGGTCACTTGCGCTCTAGGGAAGATAACTGAGGTAACATCATAACAAAACTCTAACAGTGATGGGGGCCAGAAGCAACCGGCTGCTCATCAAACTGGGGTGGGTCAAAGTCATTGTGAATGGTGGGGTGGGAATAGCATAGCTTGTTCGGTCAGAAAAAGAGGCTGGAAAAAGAGGGATGCTCCGTTGAGCAAATGTGAAATCCATGTTCAATAGTGGCACAGTGTCGTAGTCTCAGGCTGCGGGCCCTGCAGTCATCTCTGCGGTGTGAGCGGGTGGCGATGGGGGCCAGCGTTCATAGGGGTCAGTAGGCCTAGTGCCTCTGGTCGGGGATGTAGAGTTTCCCAAAGTGGGGCAGTGGGTGTAAACGCAGGACAAACTTGGTGACAGGAGGGTTACAGTAAGACATCAGCCGTTTGAGGGGTGACTTGCAGGTTCTGTGTAGAGTCCAGAGACAGGGGCAGGTCCAACTCGAAGTGATCGTCACTGAATGAATGAAAGTTGACTTGTACAGTTACTCCAGACCTGCCAACTCCCACGGTGCCACCGTGTGACACACAATATTGGATCCCCCCACACAGAAGCCAATATCACACAGTGGCAGGGAAGACGAGCTGAAAACCACTGCAAACAGTGGTATTCAGCTCATTTTCTGAGACTTTTAACTGCTGATGTCCATTAATGGGTGTGAAAAAACCACAGGACATTGGCAGCAGCCTCTAAAGCTTTTGTTTTATTTTAGAGGAGGGGTATGCGTCCGGGGAGGGGGCGAAAGTGCCTCTTATGTGCTTCTTGCTATGAGGACCCCCTCCAAGGTCCCGCCCCCTCCTCACACTGAGTTTTTAGGTGAAGTTGGCAGGTCTGTGATCCCAAGGAGTGTCTTGGCGTTCTGCACACAGGTCACTATTACAGAGTATAGTAAAGCCATTGGTCAGCTCTTTGGCATTTTTCCTGTGCTGGAGAGGAGGATGGGCCCAGCTCTGCGTGATGTTCTATCCAGTCCCAGAAGGAAGAAGGGTCTATAAAGAAACGTGTGTGTTGATTCTGTATGACTTTTAGTTTTGCACAGAATAATAGTGAATATCGAAGATGCAAGTCCTGGAGCCGACATTCCACTCTGGGAAAGGACGAACACTGTTTCTGGACTGCCACCATGAAGTCCGGGAAGACAGACACCTTGTTATTCCCTATCACCAGTGGGCCTGCCTGTAGGACTGCATCTCTGTCTTTCTAATGAAGGAGTCTGGCTATGACTAGGCGAGGCAGTGAGCCCACTGGTGGTTGGTGTGCATAAACACATTGGGCTCGTTCAAAGGAGAAGTACGGAGATAGTTCTGAGTCTGGAGTGAAGGATTGTATCCATTCATCTAGGTAGGTGATCATGGAGACGGAGTCTTCGGGTCCTTACAGGAGCCCCACTACGCAGATGTTATTGCAGTGGGCCAGGCCTTACGCACATTCCGCCCGGTCTTCAAGCTTTTTGAGGCATTCAGTGAGGTCCCAAGTATATCTCAATTGGGGTTCTAGTTGGGGTGTGATGTTCGACCGTGTGCACTCTGTGTCTGTTACTCTTGATGCCAACTTCCGCTGATCATCACAGAGTCGGCTGAGTTCTGTGCTCTCTATGATCTGTGTTTCCATGGATGTCTTGGAGGTTGTGATGGCTTGCAAAATGGCATCCACTTGTCCCACGCCTCCGGGGGCTGGGTTAGGCATGAGGGGCTGTTCTCTGGTTGGTCTGTGGAGACTGTGGATGAGGATGGTGGTCTGTAGGGTCCCTTTGTCTGCCCTCAACACCCCATCTCCAACAGCTGGCCCCTGGCATTGGAGGAAGGGAGGGGGTCCTGCACACCTGCTGGTTATTGCAGAGGCTTTGTTCCTTGCCTTTAGAGGCCCACGGTCTATGGAGGAATCTGGTTCAGGCGGGATGACACACCTCCAGGGCTCTGCATGGCTCTTGGATATCACAGCTGGGGAGACTAGAGCTCCAAGGGCCCTGTCTCCACTTTGTAGTGGTAGCAATGTGGGCAGTTGGGGAGGGAGAGGTAAGCTACTGGACCTTCTTCTACCCCCGATCACTTCCCCACAGGGTTCAGCAGTGATCCTTAGCTGAGCACTGCCTTAGTGTGTGGCCCCACCAGCATGGTAACATCAAAGTACGGACTGAGCATCTCCACAGCACTCTGCCCACGCTATGCGGCGTTAGGGGGCACCTGCCCCCCTCGCTCAAATGGCCCAGTCCGCTGGCCCATCAGGATGATGGTGCTGGTCTCGGTCCCATTCTTTGGATTGAGGTGCCTACAGGCAACATGGAGCAGGGGGGCAGAGGAGGGGCAATCGGTCCTGTGTCCTGTAGGCTGTGAGACCTGGCCTTCCTTCAGGCTGTCTTCCCCGTGTTACCAGGCAGTCCGGTTCATGGGGAGGGTTTTGCAGGGCTGGACAATGGATCCACACTGTGCGGCTGGGCTCTGAGGAGGTGCAGGCGTCTGGAGTGCTGACGCTGAAGGCCTGGAGGTTTTGCTCGAGGTCTCTTGCCTTGACTGGCCAGTATGTGCACGGGCCTCTCAAGCACCACTCCACAAGTGGAACAGGCACCGCCGTCCGGAGCTCTGCAACAGTTTTTCTTGGGCCGGCAGAAAAAGGAAGATATGGGGGGAGCCTCGAATCCCTCCTGGGAATCGCAAGGGTAGTCAAAGTGTGGCCCCTGCTTAGGCTATTCTCTCTGATGTCCTATGTCTGTGTGGGCCACGGGGCACCCAACCAGTGGTTGTTGTGCTGCTCACCAGTTCCGGCCTGTGCATCGTCTCCCACACCGGATCCTGTGCTGCATCCCAGTGACTATCTCAGCTGAGGCCTTGGCTCCGGGGTGTTTTAGTCACCCAGTTGCTCATGGACCATAGGTTCACCCAGCCCAATCAGGTGCAGCAGCACAGGCCTCCTACTAAGTGCATTCTGCCATCTTGCATGCTGCTCAAGCCATACCCTTCTTCCAAATGTCTGTTCTCTTACAGGCCAGTTATTAAGGTGCAATCATTATCAAACAGTTGTTCTTTTTCTAGGACACACTTTTCACTACTGGAACTGGTTTAGGTGCAGTCCACATCAACAAATAATCCCTCCTCTGGATGATGATTCAAGTCAGACTTTATCAAACATTTCAGAGGGAGGAGTGAATTTAAGAAGCAGAATATACAGATTGAGGAGAGAGGGAAGACAGCAAACTCTAATTACCACTAAACGTAAAGAGCACTTTACCACTTTAGGGGCTACCAATATGCTGGGGGGCCATAATATGGGTAATTTACCTTTCTAACATTACAGGCACAGACTGACACACACTCCACATACACTAGTGGGAGCAAACGGATACTGTTCTGGCATAGTACACAGATTTAATAGCAATAGGCATTTGGAAACCTAACTGGAGCTGTGCCATTCTAATACGATCCATTGGTTGCCTGCAACCATTACAGTGTCATGGTATGGTTATAGGGAAAGTATTTTCCTGGATAAGTGGTTCTTACTCAGTGGCCCAGGAAACCCTGGGGGTCTGCGAAGTCTACTGGGGGGTGGGGGGGTAGGGGGGTCCACGACTGCTTAGAAAATTAAATAATATTAACAGGTTAATAAAGTGTTTACAAAAAAAGAAGCAAGATTGAAATTGAACATTTTAAAATGTTTCGTAAATGTGCAGGAATCTGAAATTGGAGGCTGAAAATTAAGTTAGCATCCTCAGATTGATTCCAGGGAGCACTGTAGGTGCATAAAACAGAATATAGTATGGGTGATGAGCAGCCTTAATTGAATTTATACAAGTCCCAATCTTCCAATCTCTATTAAAATCTTGATTATTTGTTATATTTGTATGTGAATTAAATTAAATATTTAATCATGTGTATTTGTTAGATGATGCTTATTTTTTTATTTTTTGTAGATTGTTTCATGGTTCATATCATCAAAAAAGCTTACGACGGGGTCCCTGGCTTTCAGTAATGACTCAGTGGGGGTCCCTGGATTCCAATATTGATTCAGGGGAGGCACCCAGGTTCCAGGTAAGATTAATTGAAGGGGTCCACATAAGTCAAAAGGTTGAGAACCACTAACCTATATTAAAAGTTTAACCATTTTGAGTAGGACCCAATACGGGCGAGAAACAGGTGAGGAAGTTATCATAAATAAGTAGAGCACAGGTTGGTAGACTTATGGCATAGATCTCCCTCACCTGAAAACATATCTGGGCTGTCAAATAGATAAAATAAAGAGCATGTTGTCACATGGACATTACACTAAGGGATTTTTGACTCTTCAAACCCTTTTGACGTTTAAGTTGGAGTTCATCTAAAAAGATACATAGATTTAAAAATGTAAAATGAATGTTCTACTAGTTGTGCTACGTGGCAAAATAAAAGAATTGAGGGCTTGACTGGCCATTTATCTTATTGGCCTTTCTCCGCAAGCAGGAGCCACTGAGGCCGATTTTTTAAGGTTAACGGCAGCCGCCTGTCTCCAGCTCATCCGTGTTTATGACAGCAGACATAGCAGGCAAAAGAGAGAGAGAAAGAAGGAGAACGAGGCAGAATGTCAAAAGACAGGAATGAAAGATACAGAAAGGCAGTGGGTTGTTTTAAACATTTTTGCCGGGAGTCTGTTTGGTTTTCCAGGCAGGCCTTGACAGCAAACCCTTAGTTTAGTCATCTATTTTTGATGGTATGTGTATATATGAATTGTAGGATGGAAATATTTCAACCTTGCTGTTGTGTTTCTTGTCTGCATTTACGAACTCGTAATAACTCGACTCAATAAACCTATTTACAGCTGAAAAATAGTTTAGCATAACCATGTATTGCAGTACAGTCTAAAGGGGCTAAGTCACAACTAAAACAGGAAATGGTTTCTGCCTAGGAAGAAGCTGCTTCTCACAGACCACTCCTGCTTTGCATTATGAGGCCACGGTCACGTGACCCAGCGTGTTTTATTTACACAGGATGTTGCCATCCCAAAATTCACCACAACTGCTGCTCCAAGATGAGAGGAACTGGCTGACCTGGTGAAAATACAGCCCCGTCAGCGGCAGAGAGGAAATGACTTGTCCTTGCACAGGGAGCATTGGCCCTCCCTGGAAATGCCTATACACCTCAGAGGTTAAAAAGGTCATGACCACAAGGGAGAGATGAATGGTCTGAGCAGGAAATGCTTCCCGAAATAGAACATATAGGGGAAGAAGGGGGCGAAGAGTGGGCGCATTAATAAACTCCATAAAAGGGCTGCTCCAAGGTGAGTTGGGCAGAATGGTGTTTGAGTTCGGAAATGAATCCCATTTGAGAGGTACCTACTGAAGAAAGGTGATCGCTGTTCGTGGGCAGCTATGTACAGCGCGGTGTGTTAAGGAAGCACGTGCGCTTGTGGAAATTAAACAGTCAAATCTGAGGGGTACAGTGCGAGTTAAAGAAAACACAACCAACTCCGGTGAGAAAGGGGGGAGCTCTCTACTGAAGGAGGTGAGGGTGGGGTGACAGGTCATGAACAGCCCGAGTAAGAATCTCTGATGTAGCAGGGTCGCCATGGATCCTAACGCAGTTAAGGGAAGTAGGGCAGTCTGTCGAGTCATTAAAGACTGCCATAACTGGGGAGTAGTGGCCCCTCACATCTTTGGATCCCACTATCAGGTCAGCTGTAGCACTCATGGCAGCTACCCCTGTGGGAAGGAGATGATTAATGAACGCTCGAGAATTACATTAAAAAAAATACCTGTCTGCTGTGGGAAGCACTGCTGCATGACTAAATCCAATAAGGCCGGATGGTGGGGTGTTTGGGGTTCAGGAATGAACTCCATAAAGGGCTTTCTGCTAAAAATACGGTTTAGAGGAGTGAAAGAAATTACAGAGGGCCTTATTCAAGTTCTGCCTGTGGCTAAATTTAGTTTACTCCAAACCAAGGCGTGACCTAGTCATGAATTTCCATCACCGTGTTACACGTTTATATATATATAAAAAAGCTCCACGGTTGTTTATTTACTTTGTTGGGGGTGCTACTCGAGCCTGACCTGGACCCGGGTGGAAATGTGGGTGCATATAGCAAAATAGATAGATGGGTAAGGGATGAGAAACGCCCAGGAGCACATGCTGAGCAGTTTACACAACTGTCTTTGGTATAGGGTTAGCACGTCACTATCAATAGCACTGCACATCAGTATTACCTGTGGCCACAAGGTCAGCTGGTCACAGGTGCAATGTTTAGTGGTTGCGAAGGCAAGGAGAGGGAGGTCAGCTTGTAGGGTTTTGTACACCCCTGTTAGGAGGTGGGACAGACTAAGTATTACTGGAACAGGAGTTTCTCTATATCGTTCTTCGAACTGGAAGCGAGATGGAGACAATCAGGAATGCACAGGAGGGTCATGCCAGCGTTTGGCTGCGTAGGAAGAAAACAGGGCTCATGCAATCAGATTTTCTGTGCCCTGTGATTACGTGAGCAGTGATGTGAAGAACATTGATCAGAGAGGACATAGCTTAGGCTGGCACATCCTTCAACTGGCTCTTGATTTAATTTGATTTACATTTTAAAGTGCATTTATAACCCTAAAGTGCTGGGGGTGAAGGAGGTCACAGGAGAGAGCATGAAAGAGACCGATTAACTTAGAGCCAAGTCTTAAGCTGTTTTCTGGAAAGGAAATAAATGGAAATCATCTATTTGCAGACAGAGAAGCAGGGAATTTTAAGATTTGGTGGGTACCCCTTGATAGGATGTCTCATATGTGCATGTTTGCCAAAAAAAATGTCTGCAGTTTTGCACTGAATGCACACCAGAGAGCACTGGCATTGTGATAGTGGGAGAACCCATGTGGCAAATGAAAAGGACGCTTGTTACCCTTTTCTCCATGACGAGCCAATACAGTGCTATTAGGTTTTCCCCAAATGAAGAAAAACCTCAAAAGGCACAAAACAGTCAGACTGCTACGTTCTGAATAAGTTGAATTTGGCCTGGCAAAAGGGTCTTGTATAACCAAAGCCTTAACTGAAGGTAACAACCACCTGTACCACCATTCTCCGATGCTCAAGTGGAAGAAGTGAGAGAACCTTCTTAATGGTTTTAAAGAACAGGGAGGGGAAGTACACGCAACATGATTAACTTAACAGGGGCTGCTCCTCCGCTAAGGCTCACAGGCTAAGGCTACGTTAGGTGTGTCATGTTTGGCATTTGTGGTAAGTTTTCAGCAGTTTTTTGGTATGGTGCTGTACAATAGGTGTGCAAGTTTGCAGATTTACCTTTTGTTTATCTTTTGCTCGTCTGAGTACCAGGCCAATGAATGTTTAGTTTTGATGCTATTTAGTACAAAGGTCTGCAATCAGGTCAGTTACATGATATAGAGTGATTAGGAATTTGTCAACCAGTGAGACAGTGTAAGTCTCACTTTCCTTCATGTGTTTTAGTCACATCAAGGAAAGAAGTAGTTAGATTAGGACATTTTTGAAGGATTGTGTAATGGCATTGAAGGGCTTACACTAGCCAGTTTAGGGTTTGGCATAATGTCTGATCGATAGGGGGATCACATAGTAAACAGGCCAATCCATACAGAATATTAGGAGACTAAACTACCAAGTAAATTTTCTGGGGATGAGTGGGGATGATAAAGTAAGATGTCACATGCACAGATGTAGTGATGTAGATAAGAAGGATTCTGATGTTTTTAGTAGCCACTTTACATAGGGGATAAATAATATGTAGGTCGGTGATGTTTGACAAAGTGAATGAGGTTGGGATGATATGCTAACAGGTGTCCATAATATCGCTTGATGGATAAAATTGGAGAGGACTAAGAAAGTGAAATAACCAGTGGAAAAAGGGTTGCCTTTCTAGTCTCCCGCCTAGCCATGTGAGGAACTGGGTGGGGTCTAAAGGTAGAAAGGGCAGGCAACATGTGAAAGGGAAATTTGCAGTTAGGGCTAGCTCTAGATATTCTAATTGAGAGAAAAGGGAAGTAGAAGGTGATGGTGGAACACTCTGAGCGTAGGAAACCGAAGCTTGGTCTGACTAGTATGTCTGAGGTGTCGCATCATCTTGGTTGGGTGACACCTGGGCAGGATATTGGATGGAAAGACAAGCAATAGTTAGTTTGGCGAAATGTGGGTTGCTTGGAGGGTAGAGCTCATGGAGTTGGTGGGGTGAGGGGGGAGGAGGTTAGAGAGGGAAATGGGTTGGGGGAGGGTGCAGGACCTGCAGTTTAGTGTGTGATGATAGACAGTTTTTGGGGCGAGGGATTGATGTGGTGAAATTGGTGGTTTGAGAAGTGAGGGTGTAAGGGCTGTAGGGGTAAGGTAGGGAATAGAACAGGTAAAAGCTAAAGTTGCAGAACCGGAGAGCTTGCCAAGTTGATGGCCAGAGTGGCCAAGCGAATATGAAAAATAGTGTTCCTGATGTGTACATTCATATTAATTACACTTTTTAAAGTAAGATTTTATTACTACTACTGCTATTGTACATGCATCAGCATTGAGCTTTACAAGCAAATCTGCAAAAAAACTAAGGGGTCTATGTACTATGGTTTTGTACCGGGACTTGTGTGTCACGGTGCAATGCAAAGCATAGCAACAATTTCATACTTTTTTTAATTCTGGAAGAGCAGTGCAAAACTGTGCAAATGCTAGTAAATATCAGGCTTGTTGTTAAAACGAATGCCACTTCTGCAATTAGTGTACAGAAGTACATTTGATATTCAAGGGTGCCACTGGGAAACATGCAAATCATAGAGGAATGCAATAAAATGCAGATATCATAGGGCTGCTGCACAGTAAAATATTCTTAAAGTGAATAAAAGCAGCAAAGCATGAACAAAGGCCCAACCCTAGTTTTTTCCAGGCAAAGGTAAAATCCAAATAATCTTATTATGTTTATTTTTCTACGTTTCAAGGATGGGTCTTATTAGCAATGGGGCAGGGTCTTCCTCGGTACCAAAAACATGTATGCAGCAACTTAAAAGTCAACATTGGAAGCCAGTTGCAGCTAACAGCAGCAAAGGATGAATCACAAGGGCAGGATGTCATTCCTGTGTAGAACTGGCCTAATAAGCTACAGTCAATGTATGGAAGGCTGCAAGAGAGATGGAGTATGCATGCATCTTCCAACAGTATCCTCCCCATACTGGATGTGTTAAGTGGCTCTATATCCAATCCAATGTTCCTGGTGTGAGTATAACATATTTTTTAAGTATTGTGAGCTCTTTTCAAAGATGGAAGCCAGGTGAGGGGAGGAGGTGGTTGCCACTCTACTACCACACTATCTGCTACTGAGCACTTAACAAAAGGTTTTATTTAGTTTATGTAGACCTTCCATGACCCATATGAAGTGAGACAAATTTTTGAGTGAGGGGCTATTTTCACCTATTATACAGAGAATGTTGTACAAATAATATACAAACTCCTTGAAAAGGGTACTGCCCACATAAATACCACATACATTTTACATTGCACTACTCACAGAAGATGTGTTTCTTACCTATTGGCAAAGAAAATGTATTATCCAATAGGTACCCTCTTGTTAATGGGGAATTCTTAATTTTGGATCTAAAAAGAACTGAAGGCAAAGTAACGAATACAGCATGAATACATGGATTTAGTGCATGCCATCGGGTATTCGGTGGGCACAGGGTGTCAGCCTATATCTTCATATATGCTGAAGGGGGTTATTTTGTCAGCACACAGAATCATCTATTATAGCGTACAATGTAATTATAT
Source organism: Pleurodeles waltl (assembly GCF_031143425.1). NCBI lineage: Eukaryota > Metazoa > Chordata > Amphibia > Caudata > Salamandridae > Pleurodeles > Pleurodeles waltl. The sequence goes on along the minus strand of NC_090445.1, from coordinate 1,450,143,648 downwards.
GTGATCTTGTACAAAAACGAATTAAATGCAGAGGAAACATATAATTGTTTCGAAAATCGTGGTATTTTGATAGCTTATTATGTTGCCTGGGAATTCTTTAGAATAATTGTTTAATGATTCAAAGAAGACAAGTCAGAACAACCAACTACTTATTACAGGACCGCCGTGGGAGAAGTGTGTCCAGATATGCAGAACACAGGTACTTCTTCAAAAAATAACTGAATCCATTATCAAGTGGGGATTATCCTGTCCCTTATTTGCATATGCAAGCCCATCCCGGCGTACACCATGTGCACACGAACTTAATTTACTAAAGTGAGATTCTGTGTATGCATGACCATAATACGCACAGGGATTTACTGTAAACACGGGTAAACATACGCTACAAAGATACACTGTCAAAAATAGGTATAACACATATGGATGTACACTCTAAATGGAAGATAGTGTGAATAAAAAGGTACACTACATATGGCATCTATACTAAAGGGCACAATATAAACAAAGGATATCGTGTCCTAAAGCTAACACTGCAGCACAAGACCATTTCACAGACGAAAGGCATCTAGTAAGGGAAATTGAATGCATAGGGTATCGTGCACAGGTGCAGGCCAGCACAATGCATCAAGAGCTACACCGTAAATAAAGGTTATCATGTACTAATGAGTACTGAGAAACACGGGCTATCTTACAACAATGAATGCACTTTAAATATTTACACTAAAGGGCCACCCTATAATTACAGAACAGCATGTACTAAAAGAGATACTATTGCATGCTGCCAAAAGGACTAAAGACGTTGCAGACTGGATGAAACTCTACCATCTGAAACTGAACTCAGACAAAACGGAAGTCCTCATCCTCGGAAACACACCAACCGCCTGGGACGACTCCTGGTGGCCCACGGCCCTTGGCACCGCACCAACCCCCTCAGACCACGCATGCAACCTCGGTTTCATCCTGGACCCACTTCTCACCATGACCAAACAAGTCAACGCCATATCATCCTCCTGCTTCCTCACCCTCCGCATGCTCCGAAAGATCTTCTGTTGGATCCCCGCCGACACCAGAAAGACCGTGACCCACGCCCTCGTCACGAGCCGCCTGGACTACGGCAACACCCTATACGCAGGAACCACCGCTAAACTCCAGAAACGTCTGCAATGAATTCAAAACACCTCCGCCCGCCTCATCCTCGACATACCCCGCAACAGCCACATCTCCGCCCACCTGAGACACCTGCACTGGCTTCCTGTCAACAAAAGGATCACCTTCCGACTCCTCACCCACGCACACAAAGCCCTCCACAACAAGGGACCCGAATACCTCAACCGCCGCCTCAGTTTCTACACACCCATCCGTCAACTTTGCTCCGCCAACCTCGCTCTCGCCGCCGTCCCTCGCATTCGCCGCACCAAGGCAGGTGGGAAATCCTTCTCCTACCTGGCGGCCAAGACATGGAATTCCCTTCCCACCAACCTCAGGACCACCCAGGACCACCTCGCATTCCGGAGGCAACTCAAGACCTGGCTCTTCGAGCAGCAGTAACCCCTTCCCCCTAGTGCCTTGAGACCCGCACGGGTGAGTAGCGCGCTTTATAAATGTTTATGATTAGTGATTAGTGATGTTGTACGTCAGCGCTGGTGTGCATCAAGGCTAAAATTCAGGGAAAAAAGCACTATGACACGTCCAGCACTGAACACATCATAGCAGGTTTTTTTTCGAGCCAGGGAATGAGGAAAGCAACAATGCAGGAAGGGGTGGGGGATGGGTTAAAGCAATAATGGAGGAGCTGGTGTTGATGGGGTAAAGCAACAATGTGGGAGGTGTGGAGGACAGGATACATCAACAACTCGGGAGGGGGCTGGAGTATGGTGTAAAGCAACAGAGTTGGAGGGGGCAGGTAGATGTGGCAAAGCAGCATTGTGAAATTGGGGTGGACAGATGGTGCAAAGCAACAACACAAGTCGGCCGAACAAGGGATGGGGCAAAGCATCAGCACGGGAGGTGGATGGGGCAAAGCAACAACAAGGAAAGCAACAATGATGTGGGGTGTTGGAGGGATGGCGCAAGGAATGACTGGGCAGGCAACACAGTAGGGGGTCAGATGGGGCAAGTAATGTCGATGGGGCAGACAACGACGATGGAGCATGAAACAACGCAAAGCAGGACAGGGGAGATAGCCTACAAACACATACACTCTTATGGAGTGCTCCAACCATTAGAAAAAAGTAGCTGTAGAAGCACAAAAAACAGAAGAGCACTGGGCAAGGAAGCAGTACTTGGGCCATGATCCAGTTTAAGGTCAAACACATGAACATGAAGTGAAGCTAGCACGCACTGAACAGAGAATGAAGGAAATGAGAGTGACGAAAAATTCAACAAATAGGAAGCACTGGACATGTTCTAAGCCTCTTGTAAGTAAACAAAATGTCGAGCAAGTGAAAGAGCATGGACTGTCTCAGGCAAGATGTAAAAAGGAGTCAATATGCTCTAACAGCGGACACTCTAAACCAAGAGCATGATGCATAAAGAGCAGTCTCTAAACATGCCGGTCATTTAATTAAACGTACACTATAAACATTGGGCATCATATGCTGAAGTGTTGAACTAAACACGACATCCTGCAGCAAAGTTGTACACTGTAGAAACATGTCACCATCACCAGGGTGGCATATTGTAAGCATATGGCATCATACAGTTTAAGGGAATGAAGGGCATGATATTTTACATATCCACACTAAACCAACAAGCTCAAACACTGCATGGAGTGTAAGGGAGTGAAGACAATCGAGCTTGTTATACTATGTTTGTAGACAGGGTGTTTAAAGATTAGGGAAAAATTGGCCTATTTTCTAATTAAATTGCTGCTTAGAAACAAATTGACATAAACAATAGTCCTGGTTGTATTCTCTAATCCAGTCCCCAGGTGTGCGAAATGAAACACTTTTTGTGAACCTTCATGAAAGATAGAGTGTGTCACAAAGTTATGCTTTAGTGTGAAATGTTGTTTGCGGTTCTGTAGTGTGTCCTTTTTCGAAGCAAGGAGATATTTATCTTGAAAAATGTCATGTGAGATACTCAGAGGAGTCTAGTTCAAATAGAAATTGTCTCTCAGCTAGACATTTTCTGCATTAACCAGTCTCGTTTACATTAAGAGAAATTCTGGAATTTCTAGGTTTCGCTGGTGTAATTCTAATTTCACCCAGGTGACCAAAAGCGAAATTGTTTAGAAATACAAAATCATGTGAGTGCTCCAAGAAAGACAGAAATGGAAAAAAATTTATATGAAAGCAAAATGTACATGTTTTGTTCTTGTCTAATACGTCTAAACCCCACAATGATAAATATGAAAAACTGCATTACAACATTTGCACTCCTTTCAGTGCTTTGTGAAATCTCAGATGCGGCACGATTAAGCAACAGAACCGGTGGGATTTCTTCTTCCTATGACCCTTTTCTCGTGGTCCTGGATTTACAAAAATAACTGACACCGGTGTGAAGAGTCCCAGTTACCAATGTTATCAAATTATAAAGACGTTCACCAAAAAAAACAGAAAAATTGAATGACAGATTCGCCCATGTGTTTATTCTCAATGTTCGTTTGTGAAATGCTGCCTGTTTGTAAGCAGCCAGTAAATGTTGCTCATAAGAAGCAAACAACAAAAGAGCTCGAGCACAGTAAGGCCCTGTCTGCGGAAGTGCCTCCATCTGACTGAAGTTAAGACACTCAGGCCCATATTTATACTTTTTGACGCTAAACTGCGCTAACGCAGTTTAGCGTCAAAAAGTTTTGCGCCGTCTAACGCCATTCTGAAGCGCCATGCGGGCGCCGTATTTATGGAATGGCGTTAGACGGCGCAATCAGACCGGCGCTGCCTGGTTTGCGTGGGAAAAAACCACGTAGACCAGACAGCGCCGGCGTAGGGGGAAAATGGCGCATGGGTGTCTTAAAATGGGGCAAGTCAGGTTACGTCGAAAAAATCGTCTTAACCCGACTTGCGCCATTTTTTAACGACGCCCATCCCCCATCAACATGACTCCTATCATTGTAAAGATAGGAGTCATGCCCCCTTGCCCAATGGCCATGCCCAGGGGACTTCTGTCCCCTGGGCATGGTCATTGGGCATAGTGGCATGTAGGGGGGCACAAATCAGGCCCCCCTATGCCACAAAATATTATTAAAAAAAAAAAAAAAAAAACTTACCTGAACTTACCTGAATGTCCCTGGGGTGGGTCCCTCCAGCCTTGGGTGTCCTCCTGGGGTGGGCAAGGGTGGCAGGGGGGGTCCCTGGGGGCAGGGGAGGGCACTCTGGGCTCATTTTGAGCCCACTTGTCCCTTAACGCCATGCCTGACCCAGGCGTTAAAAAGCGGCGCAAATGCGCCGTTTTTAGCCACGCCCACTCCCGGGCGTCGCTTTTGCCCGGGAGTATAAATACCACGTAAAGGCCTGGGAGTCATTTTTTAGACGGGAACGCCTCCCTTGCATATCATTAACGCAAGGAAGGGGTTCACGCTAAAAAATGACGCACATTCCGGGAACTTTGGCGCTATTCGCCTCTAACGCCATAGTATAAATATGGCGTTAGTTGGCGTTAGTTTTGCGTCGAAATTGCGTCAAAAAAAACGACGCAATTTCGGCGCAAACGGAGTATAAATATGGCCCTCAGTGTGCACGAGGATTACTTCACAAGTCCTCCAGCAATACCTCACTGTCTGGGGGTTAATCCTTTGTGGGTTTTTTTCATCTCATGGTTGCCTGTCCCCTGCTTCTTCTCACAGCAGTTCGTGGAATAATGTAAATCCAAGGGGCAGGCTGTTATCAGACGATAATAACCTGTTATCAGTAGAGGCCTCACCTGCGACTAATGATAGACCTGTACTGAATACTAAGCAGTTCTGTGAGCCTTCCCGCAGCAATCACGCAACTACGTGCCTGGCCACGGCCTCTGCAGAATGGCCTACTACGTTTAATTTCAAAGCCTGTCTCGGCCACTTCCTTTCGAATTCAGTTACTGTCAGAATAAAAAATGTCGATTTTGACAAGACAGCAAAGAGGGGAAAGGTCAGCGCAGGGATATATGGGGGCAGCGCTGACAAGGAGATGACGCGCTGGTGCTGGTGTACACGGGCGGTGATGTCTGCCCGGTTTCCTTGGCTCTCGTGAGGAGCTGACTCTTTGCATCCATACCTGGGATTGACGCGGCCGGTAGGATGCCACTTCCAGAAAAACCTTTCATTCACACGCTCATCGTGAGCATAATTGAAGCAATGATGCCGGAAAGCGGAAGAACACCAGGGCTCCGCGGCCTAATTCCAGGCGGGAGTTTTGTGCGCAGTCTCCATGTCTCGGTCACATCAAATCAGGCGGCTCAGGGAGACTGGAGAGTGATTCTCCGGATCAGGAGGTATAAACTGCGGGGTCACAAAGCATTATCTGCCTGGGAAGCGTCAGACTTTTCAACCCATCTGCCACAAATATGCCAAATATAATCCCAACCCCTGTCCAACCTTTTAGTTCAGGTAAACTCGCGACTGTTCCATTGTGATACGTGTGCCTCAGGAAATAAAAGCATTTGAGTAGCGAGCTTACTGATAGATGCAAAGGTATTAAATAAAACTTTCAATAAAAGCCAATGGATTAGAAGTATTTATATTCATCTATAGGATTTAGCGAGAGTCTCCTTTTCATGTATAAAATGCACTCTTAGGGACTAATGGAGTGCACTTTTTAATCTGGGCCCAACCTCCTCTTTTAAGTGAAGCCCCGTGCCCCTCCTAGGCAAGATACACCCGCTCTTAATGCAATACAAGCTTGAAAGGCCTTTTCATTTTGTGACCAGACATTCGCTGCTAGCATTTATGGGTGCACAAGGGTAGCCAATCCTACAATGAGTATTTAAAGTTGGCCACACATGTTTTGTGCATATTTATGAATTGACTATTTGAGAGAACCGCCTGGAGGGGTGCTGGCAGACAGGGAGTCCTGTCAGGGTCAAAAGTCAATTTTGTACCTCCCCTGCTGGAACTGATAATAGGAGCAACACATCTCGCTTAATGGGCATTAAGGGCCATGCCTCCTTACACTAGTTAAACAAGTCTGTTCCAACATTATCAAAACACCAGGCAGGCACCAACATGTAAAGGTGGATCAAAATTCCGCTCAGGTTAACTAGACACTTCCAGCATGTTATTAAGTGTGTGTATGGAAATGAATGTAGATCGGCACAATGTTTTATTGAAAATGGGCTATGTGTATCGACCTTACTTAAAGTTACAAAACCGCCAGGATGAAAATTAAGCACTTGGTACTCAATTTTGTTGGAACATGTACGTTCAAATCTTGGCAAGGCTTATTCATCCTTTCATTCTTCTGAAGTTGCTAAATTGAATAACATGAAATAGTAATTGCATCTGTTATTTATCACACTTAAAACCAATAAGAATTGATTTCTGAAGCTCTACATAATAAATGTCAATGAAAATGCTAGTGGCAGCGTGAGTGACCTCACTCACCTTTTAACGCCCTAATGACACCCTAGTGTTGATGCCTTGTCCTACCCATACTCCCTCAAGAGCCTCCTATTTCGTAATTAATAGTGAACCATAGGAAGGGCATTGGACACTATGGAATATAGATATATAATCAAAGCTTTTAAAGCCCTTTCAATTTCCTTTTCCCACCTACTTCTTCATGAACTCTTGAGATGAGAGGTGCCAGGGTCAGTGGCAGGGGAACCACACACGCCAGCCAGTGACTGGAGCTGTTGCCCCAGTGGTTACCACTAATTGATGTCCATGGAGTTGAGAGGTCTTGACGTGCGGTAGGCAGACGTCCCGGGAGTAGAGATCCCTGTTCCTGTGCTCTGTCATAACCCTTTGGGTTTTAGGTTTGTAACCTACCCATCCCCGCAAGTGCAGGAAAGTAACTGTGGAGAGCAATGTGCTTTCATTTAAGAAATGGTCAGCTTGTCAGATAAACAGTGATCGTGGGGCATGCCATGTTGTATGGGCACAAATAAATATTCTGTAGCACATTGTGCAAAGCCTTTAAATGCAACACAACGCGCCACCTAAATACAAAGCTGTAAAAATTAGTTCAAAGCAATTATAAAAGTTCTAAAAGTATAACCCTTGGATCACAGAAGTTCTTTCAATATCTCTTTGACGTATCTGTCAATTTCATATGTATAGTGATCAGAGTAGATTCCGCAGTCAGCATTTTGGCTTTGCCACAGACACCTTCATTCTTCGTGATTTACAGATGCATCGAGACTGTAAAGTCTTGCAGCCCCACACTCATGCCTGGCAGCCATGGTGTTGTGTTTGACCGATGACATTTCCAATTGTCTTGAGAAATGCTTTCACTGTCAGCCAGAGTATGCAGTAGCCACAAAGTTATTGCTCGATCCAAGCAGATTCCTGGCACTATGAGCATTCCTGGCACTGCCAAGTGTGTCGAGAATCTATCAGTCGCCGCTGGCGCGCTTATTCTTCATCTGCAGCAATACGGTTCATTTGTGAACCTGGCAAATTCCTCACAGGAATAATGGGCTACAGAAGCCAGACACAGCTGTGCACATCTCTTGCAACATCAAACAACAGGGTACAAAACCTGCTGCACCAGATGCTGGGCAACAAAACACTGTGGCAGCAATTTCCAAACCGGTCCTGAAATACGTAGCCTGCCTCTACCACAGAGCACTGAGACATCGCAAACCACATCGTGGAGAACAAAATAAAAAGTCCCAGGTCATGTTGAAGGATAAACAGTTTGAGGTTTTGTTTAAAATTTGATCTGGTTAATTTGTGTTTGTGTAAGCAGAGCAAACATTAGGAATTAGACGGAGCTCAGCATTTTTTTGCCAGCAAATCACGTCTTGGGACATCCTGTGTTAAATTCGGTTGATTACTCTTTTATTTGTGAAAATGAATCTGCTGACATTTTTAACAGGCTGAATTCGACGTTTACTTCGGTTGGCATTGAGGGAGAGGATGTGCCATAGAAGATGATGTTGTTGCCATGAATCAGGGATAAAAGCAGATTGCAAACCTGCTTAATTGTTCAAGTAGTTATATGCTAAAGGTGGAGATCTATCTACAAGTCAGGTCTGTGGTTCAATTGTCAATGGAACTGACTTTGCGTTTCATCCTTCTAAGGTTCATGCTTTGGGTTACATTAATCTAACAATAAAAACAAGCATTTGCAATTCAACGGGTCTCGCCTTTTCTCGAGTTAGGGCTGTTAACGTTGTAAATTTCTAACAGGACTTTTCTTGCCACTTAAGTTGAAAATGAAAAGTAAAACAGTTGACATAAGTAAGCCGATTCAAAGCACCACGGCCACCATGAGCAGGAGCACGAAGGACAGACACAAACGGAAAAAGAAGTTCACTCGCAGTCAATCGTATCGGCAAATGTGCGATTGTCCATGTAACAGGGTGGATGTCCACTGTGGTAACCAAACCGCCCCAAGGAGGGACTGAAGTAAAGCATTTACCAATGATAACAAAGGATTTTTGAAAGGCAAGCCCATGAACGAGTGATAGTGATGGGCGTGCGGTGGGCATGGTTAAAAGCCCACAGATAGATTACAACAGGTCAGAGCGCTTGCATGCTCGACCTAAAAACTACTATTTCGAATGCTGCAAAATAGCAAACCTGTGATAAGCAATACTAAATAACAATAATTTATTATTGATTGCTGCATGCGTAGGTGAATTTAGTATGCGTGGCAGTTTATTCAACTTAGGTCCGTTAACTATCAGTTGAGTTCAGAATATCAATGCCTAAATATTGTTAGACAAGAGTACTGTGTCCGATCACTCTTTTACGAAATGATCACCCCACTAATATTAATAATAGAATATCTTCACTCAATAGAATTATTCTTTTCTTAATGATAATTAGGCCACATGCTTTTTTGTGAGACAGAAACTAGGCAATGTAATTCTTGCATACATTTGCATAGCAAATAAAAGTCTATCTAACAAACAGATACAAAATGGGAATGCCAAAAAATCAGTGTATTTAATCATTTTTTATTATATCAGAGTGGAGGAAATAGAGAGTTCTTAAGATATAGTAGCTCAGCAGCCCTCACCAAAGTGTATGATGGTAGGTAATGCCACCATGTAGTAGTTTGACTATCTACCTTCGAACTACTCTGAACAATGCATAGGGCCAGACTACCTCAACCACCGCCTTACCTTCTACACCCCTGCCATGCAACTCCGATCCTCTCATCTTGCCCTCGCCACTGTCCCCAGAATCAAGAAAAGCACAGCTGGAGGAAGATCCTTCTCCTACCTCGCAGCCTGGACATGGAATACACTCCCTCAACCTCAGACAGGCTGCATTACTGAAGCAATTCAGGAAGGATCTCAAGACCTTGCTCTTCGAATGTTCAGCATGCCCACCATAGCACCTTGAGACACCACGGGTGATAAGCAGCGCTCTACAAGTACTGATTGATTGATTGGTTGATTGAACAATAAATGGCAAAGTGGCAACATGTTCACAGATTAAACTCCGGCAATACTCTCAGAAAAGGAAGCTGCACTCCAGACTGGTCCACTGCTAATTGTTCTACCATATAAGAAGAAAACTGTCAGTGGTACATCCTTTCCCATCCAGACTGACAAATTATGAAATTCTCTTTCAGCTAAGATACAGGCTTCCATAAATACCCTGGAGTTGAGGATACTGAAAACGTGCCTATTCCTTTCTTGAACTTTAGCGTTTAAAAAAATACAGCAACGATCTCATTGTCAACAGGAATTGTGCACTTAGTGTTAACGCCCACTAAAAAACTAAAAGGATCACACACTTCTGGCACAAACTTAAAAATTACAGTGTCATATACATCCACATCTAACACATCATTGACAAAGATGAAATACCACTTTAAATCTAGGGACAAGGAAGGAAGTCCTACTTCTTTCACGCACATCCATAGAAACCTGAAAAATTCGATCAACTTTCAGTATCTAATTGGCACATAATCGTACAACTCTGTAATTTCAACAAAAAGATCATGAATAAAAACATTGTCTTGTACTTGTACTCATTGACATGACAGAGCATGTGAGCCATCACCTAAATGTACATGACTTGCACAACAGGTTTATTTCATACCTCTGGTAATTAAATCCATGTCCCCCCCTGTCCAACACTGCTTGACTGACCACACTCAGTCCTACTAAGCTCTTCTCACGGGACTTCTCTGGCTCAGCCTATGTAAGCATGACTTAAAATACAAATAACTGCATTCTCTAACAACACTACAGTCAGCCTATACTACAGTTCACAAGGACAATCAAACAATAAAATGATTTAAATATTCCTACATTTCCTTTAATCACAGATACATAATTAGAAATGCAAATTGTACCTCATCTAAAGCATTTACACTAATTACATTCAGCAACTAATTTTCATCTACAGTAGCAATTGCATGTAACTAATGGAAATTCTAACTCTCATAAAGTTTAATAATATAAAAGCAACACTTACAACTGACACTGCAAAGTAACACTGGGCTTCACGGTGTAGCATACTATCCATCTGCAAAGTGCTTCAATGACTCTTCAGAGGAAGTAAGCACTACATAATCTACAGTAAAATACAATGTGGGCCTTTCAGAAAAACTTGTATATATCCTCATTGACACTGTAGCTGTGTCAAATTAGGCTATTTTGTTTTACTCCTTCGAGGCTGATTTCATTCAATCAGTGCAAGCTAGCGAATGGCTAAGACTTCAGTTTTATTACGTTTACTTATGTTAACTGGTGTCTATGAGAAAAGTTTAATGTAAACAGTGCAAGGAATCCTGGGAAATGTGGTGGATTCCAGGACCACCCGAAGAGAAGGAGCTCCATTCCGTAGAACAATGAGTGAAGGAATAGATCAGAACAAGAGGCACTTGCTGATCAGCCCACAGAACTTCGGTCAACTGAGGCAGCAATATATAAGGCACACTGGGCCTGATTCCAACTTTGGAGGAGGTGTTAATCCATCCCAAAAGTGACGGTAAAGTGACGGATATACCACCAGCCGTATTACAAGTCCATTATATCCTATGGAACTCGTAATACGGCTGGTGGTATATCCGTCACTTTACCGTCACTTTTGGGACGGATTAACACCTCCTCCAAAGTTGGAATCAGGCCCACTGTTCCTAAATGCACCACAACACACCTTTAAATAGGTGCACCAAGCTCAAATCTACATAGTGCACCTTATTACCAGTAATGCACTGCCTCCAGAGCAGCCACAAACTCACACGGTCGTGGGGGGGGCAGAGCATTAGTGAAAGATGGACTGGCTGACTGATGCCGCCGGCCCTTGTTCCTCTGTGCAGGCGGCAACACGCCTACACTACAAAGAGGGGGCAGAGATGCAGTGCTTAATTTGTGCATGTTGTTTCCGGTGCTGAGCACCGGAACTTATTTTTCAGGGCCGGGGCTTGTTCTTCTGCCTCAAGCATGTATGGCGAGCAAAAGACACATATGGGAAAGACAGAGGAAGAGAAAAAAGAAAAGGTGTCATAATGCGAGAAAGCAGAAAGCTGCAAGAGTGAGCTGAAGGGGCCAGGAGTGGCATTAAATGAATTAAAGGGGCCAGAGGTGGCTTCAGGATTACGCTGCTTAAGTATTCCGTGCTCGCCATTTAAATGCAGAAGCCGCATGTGTAAGAGGAGGGCTTTCGGCACCGGCAACTCTTTATTTACTAATTAAGCACTGCAGAGATGCCCCTGTGGACGGGTACAGTGAGTGACTGCACTTACCTGCAGAGGAGTGTCTAGGGGTCAATGGGACCCCCTTTCCCCTTGCCGAGGATGCTCTCTGGGCTACACTGTCTGTGGCATTGATTTGTGGCGCACACAGTCAGTGCACCTTGGGACAGCCTCTTTGCCTCTGCACCTGTGTCAATGATAGGGTGCAGTCTCATAAGCAAAGTCTTCCTCATTAGCATGGGGCAGTGCCTCCATTCCAATGAGGCAATGCTTCCTAAAGACAGTTCTGGCATCGGTGCTATCTGCATTACAGATGAGGAGGCACAAGCGACTGCACCTTTATCTGTAATGCTAAAGTGCCCTGGAGATGCAAAAAACAAGCTTACACGCTTGTTGGGCCCCTAGGGGCATTGTTTGTAATACAGTCCCTGAGACTTTGCTGGGACAGCTACTGGGATATGCATTAGTTTTTGTGGGTCTCTTTCCATAAATATCCAGCAATCACAACTGACTGAGAACTACATAATGTGCTAGCAAATATGAAAGCAGGCAAAAACCTCATACCGAAGAAGTCTTTTATTTTCAGTCAACTGACTGTTGACCATCCCTACTGGCCTCTATATACACGCTTAACCCTATATCCCGCATTGACTATGCTTGATGCACTTTTGCCCACTTCATGAAACTTTTTGTACAAGTCTACTTGTGAATTACTGCTAGCGTGACAGATTATTTTTATCTTGTTGACATTCCCATGTGTATTTTTTGTTTCCTTCATAACTTTTGATTTCCATTTTACTAAGTCTCCCTATTGTGGAAAATACCAACACTTATGTAGTCCTTGGAACAGACCTTTGCTTATCACTGGTAGGCTTTCCTGTCAGTCTCATTTACTTGCTTCACGTTTGAATGCTTTCCATCCTCTTCTTGTGTTTGTTGCTCCATGGGGGCATTGCCTCTTTACCCTCAGTTGTATCCTTCCACCGGTCACATTCAGAGAACTACATTTTACTTATTCTTTCAGCACTCCATGGCAGTGCATGTGTTTTCTTGCTCTTCCCCTTGGTTGCTGCTTCCCCTTTCAAACCCCCACACTTGTGACCTCTGTATTCCCCCCAAGGTTATCCTTTGCTTCACCCTGCCTGTTTTTTAGTTCAGTGGCTCCCTGATTTACACACTCCAAGCTGCTTTTCTCAGCATTCACTTATCCCCCACTCATTCCTCTGTTGTACCCCAATGTTCCATTTTTTTTCTAGGGCCTGGCAGTTGCAATTTACACCTTCTTTTATAAAAATGCACTTTCACACATGTTTAATTTTTTTTATTTACTGCTCCAAGACTGGCGTCCACACAGCATCAGCAGAAAGCATTTATTTTTCCTGATGCCGAATAACATCATCAAAAGCATTGAAAAGCCAATAGGTCTATAATGGCAGCCAAAGGGTTAGACCTACTGGATTTGCCATTGTTTGTTTTTCTTTACGTACTTGGCTTGGTGTTGAATCCAAGTTCTACAGTTCTTTGACTTTAATAGCTATGAGGTTGGTTGCCTCACATGATACGTACAATGCTTCCTATGAGTATTGCTTTTCCTCTCAGGTCTAGTTACATAAAACGAGGCACGGCTATACTCCTTGAAAGCTGTTTACCTCTTTAGAGTGCTCCATGTACATTTAACTTCGCGATTTGTCGTAGTTGAAATTTTTGGCTGTGATATTTTAAATGACTGATATTTTTGTCCATAATACTCTGACAGAGAACCGTCAGTCACATCTCTAGGAAGACTGTGGTTACTCTCCCATAGCCAGTAATTGCAATTTATCACACTTCCTGGCCCTTTGTTATTGTATCAATAACAATCCTCTACAGCGCCCTAAAATGTTACTGGTTGATTATATACACAATTTAAAGCCACGTAAAGGTGTTTGCATGCCATCTGTAAACCTTACACCTTATTGTTTAATAATTTGCTCTTCCATACAAAGCTTAATGCTGCTTCTAGTAGACTGACAGGTGCATTCCCATGGTTTCAAATATAACACTTACAAAAGGAAATCCCAGTTGCTGACCTATCAAAAAACTGGAAACCCCTTGTTCAATAAAAGCATACTGTTTGGCTTACAAATTAAAACATATTAGAACCAAAACATTAAGCGGCCAAACTGGAAACAAGCAAAGTCGAAAGCATGAGCCACATAATTAGGAGTTGTTGACCAAGTTGTGCAAATTGCTCTCATTACTAAAGAAAACCTGACAGTTGTCAGGATTTTCTGTACTCGTAATTGTGGCAAGACAGTGGATAGATTGTGGTCCCTTGGAAGTTTCTTGGGACCAACTATTGTCAATGTAGTGAATATCCAAAAATGTGTAACTTGCACTAAATCACACACATAGGCATTAACTTTGCCTAGATTCATTCCTCTTCAAGATTTCCACCCACTTGCTTAGAAGAGGTGGCATGAATGTGGGGAAGTGCACTGAATACCTCATTTTTCAGTGAGGGTAGACAATGAGATTTCTCCACTTTTAGTAATATTATTGCCAAAGGGCGAAAACAAATAAGAAACAAAATTAGCAAATGCACATTTCCCCTAGATTTAAGAGGATGAATTATCTGGAGTATAGGAAGTCTGGACGTGCAGATTAAAAACTGAAACATACAATATTTTTCTTAGAGTATGCCTGCAATCGCAGTAATCAAGAAAAATGTGGGAATCTAGGCCCACAATAGTTGTGTGCCTACTTTCCATGGATTGCCACATTACTTTAGAAAAAGACCCCAAGTTATTTGAAAATGAGGAGAGAGGCTGAGGGAAGCCGTTGCAAAGCCACATCTGCAGGATGAACACAGACAAAATCTATTTATCCCCACTGTTGAGTATGGACAAGGACCATGACTCAAGAGCGGCAGAATTCCTCCCCTCCATCAAATTAATATCTGTGCATTTCTATAAATTATGCATTCCATGACATATGTTTTAAAAATTATATTTTTTACAAAATCGTGATTCGAGTATTTTTGTGCATGAAGGTCAATTCTCAATGAAGATGTCACTTGAATATTAGAAGAGTTGTTCCACTGTGTAAAGTAATTTTAACATGACATCTGTGAGGCAGTAAACCCTGTCTCCAGTGTCAGTTTTGCTGTATTGTGATGCTAACCTTGACCAGTAGTTATACATTTAGAAATGTGTGTTTGCTTGTCCAGTTGTACTGAATAACGTGTTAGTGGGCCAAATTTATTTTTCCAGCAGGTGTATCAATAAAGATATGTTGAAGGTTGGAGCACATGATGCTGTCTACTTAGGTGTTAATGTTTCAAAACACATCTTCTCTCTAAGGCAACCAATACCCATCAGTAACATCATGCTCGCCAAGGAGAATGCCAAGCACATTGCCATATGCTTCATAAATGTGTTAAGCACATTGGTTACTTTATTATCATACAGTCCTCGAGTGGATTCCTTGCAGTTATCACCTTACTTATAATGAAATATCCGTGGAATGTGGGCAATCGTTAGGTTTTATAAATAGTCAGGAACTCCTTTTCACGCATTGCTTTCAATACCGAACAGAACCCTTTCTGAAGTTGCTGAATTTTGAGATTTTAGGACTCGAAATGGATCGTCTCCAATTGCAATATGAACCAACTTCAGTGTTACGGCCAATACAACATTTTTGGGAAAAACGCATTGTAGTGTATTTCGGTGCAAAATCATATTCCTATGCTGATACCTCGGTATATAAACTTTTCAAAGGAATCTCATCCAAGAATCAATGCAAATATATTCATAACCTTGATTCGGTTCCAAAACCTCTTAATAAAAGTGACCACATAACTACGTGGTGCACAATTAATTTCTACTGCGAGGGGACGATCTGAAGCAATCTGTGTGCCACATACGGCTATCAGCAATCCATAACAAATACAAAATATATTAATTCAATACAGATTCAACTTAACATAGACCGAATGGAGCTGCTGGGCATGCAAGCCAACTTCTGGGCTGTTATATTTCTCTGGCCAAACATGTCTTCCAGGAATAACCCTCTTAAAGATCAAAACATTTGGCAGTACTGATCTCTACAAGAAGTAAACTCGAGAAAATTCAGTGCAATAATGGCTCCCTGTTGTTACATAGGCAGGATCCAGCTGGCTTTGGCAAGTATCCAATCTACAGCATTCTACTCAGTGACATTTCTAGCATCTTCCCCCAAGGAATGCTCAACTTTAATTTAGCTGCATCTTTCCTCTACCGCAGGGGTCTTTAGAACTGGAGGGGTATGAGATGCCTTAGGCTGTTTTTTCGCAAACTTCTGAATTTGAAATCAATGCAAATACACTCACCTCCTGCGCAAACACTGGAAGGTTGGACTGCCAAGATTTCTATGCAGGATTTTTTTAGAATCTGAAACAGGAGAACATTTTACAATCTACATATTAATTATTCAACATGTGCATGCAATATTTAAAATGTGATTTAGTTCAGTTAAAATGAATGGATTTTTTTTTTTTATAAGAATCTACGTTGCCATGACAAAATGAGAAGGAAAAATATTTTCTGATCAATTACTTTTGGATATTTTTGAGACAAGGGTGGGGGGATCCACTTTTTTCCTTGTCCTGTTAGGTTTTGCTTTTATAGGTTGTACAGCTCACCATACCACCATAGCATCTCAGCAATCTGATACTCCACATAATATACTTCTGAGTCTCGCCAACCTCGTGTTTTTCAAAATGTTCATAGAAAAAATACATACATTTTATATACATAAAAAGGCTTTTGGGCAGCCCTCTTCATCCATTGGTCTGTACAAGTGTCATTTACATTCTGCTTCCACCCATCACATTACACAGCATGACACAGTGGGACAGCCCAAACCAGCCACTGGCTCTTTTAGGTTTAAGATTGATGGTATTGTGCTCTTGCACCTGTACACTTTTGCCTAAAAAGGAGCCACATCAGGGCTGTCACACCAATCCCTACCTTTACTTCTGCTTTCATATCACTTTTTCATTTAATGTTGCAATGAGTTATTTTTCAGCTATTTTATATTTTTCAAACCTATGAACACCACCTTCAAGAGAGCAGTATTTTAGTGTTTTTTTTTTTTTACTTTAACCTTTTGATTGCACAGTAGAAATACAAGAGATCAGGCTTGCTAAAGCCTGTTATATTGGCTTTCCCAGTCATTGTTTTAGGTCTGGTGTTAGCCAAGACCTTTTAATTTTTCATATATATATATGTATGTAAAATATTCCAAAGCTCATTCTGGGCTCAAAACGGCCCATGAGGGGTGGCGCGAAAACCGGCAAGAGCAGACCAGTAATAATAAATTCAATCCAAAAAAAAGCAATGAAAATCGCGCACTCAAGACTTCAAAAGGTAAAGCAAAGGCTTTAATCACAATGCGTTTCGGCTGTCAACACAGCCTTGATCACGCGATTTTCATTGCTTTTTGTTTGGATTGAAGTTATATATATATATATATATATATATTATTCATAGGGGTTTTCAGCCAGACCTCTTCATCCATTGATCTGTTGCTTGTCATTTGCAATGTTTTCCTTCCAACTCCAGAATACAGCAGGGAGTGTCAGCCCTCTTGAAACATTGTCTAACTTCACTGTGAATGATGGTATTCTCCTGTATCACAGGGGGTACGTCAACACAAAATGTAGTTCCATTTAGAGCTACTGGCTTCTAAAGAAATTGGTGCTTGTTGAGAGCAAAAACATTTCTTTTTTTTTTTTTTTTTGCTTTTAGCCATTTAAAAAAAAAAAATTGATAACGTCGAGGGGCCAGCAGCTTCCCAACAATTACATTTTGGAAAATGCACGGCTAAACAAAATAAGTATTGAAAAAAAACTAAACGGCAGGCATCAAATGCCAGACTCACTGGCAGTGCCAATGCTTGTTAAGCTTGCTATGGTAATTCGCCATTTTTCCCCTCTGCCTGTTTTTGGGGTATGTTTTCAATGGCATCTTCTCCTCAACTTCCCCTCTTCTGCAACAGTGTTGTGTTGTTTCTACTGTACGCTGTACGTTTTCCTTTTTGCGAAGATGATTAAGAAGTACAATATATTATATGTTGTTTTTTCTTTACCTTTGTTTCTAGTCTTTTTTAGATTTTATCATAACCCCTTTTCATACAAGCAATGACGTAAATGCACTTTGTTCATGACTCGAAAGCTCCTTTTAGAGTTCCATTGCTTCTTCTCCTCAGCGGTTCATGCTGATGCAGCTCATAGGGTCTATTGCTTCATGGTCTCCAGCCACTCACCTGCTGCGTTCCCTGTGTGAGCACAGCGGGTCACGCGCAGTACAGGCTAAGAGGCACTGTCCAGGCCAACAGGCACTGTCCTATCTTTCTCTGAACGCGCAAGCCGGATATTTTAAAGGAAAAGGCCCATAGGATTTGTGAACAACAATACGCCAAATACATTATTTTTCTACACAGGCGGAAAGTGTACCCGCTTCGGAATGAAATCAGTGTATTTAACAGAAGGAAGCGGGCCCATCGAGATTACATTTCTTCCAGTTATTAAAAGCTACTAATTAACGTGGTGTGTCCATCAAAGGATGGTTGAAAATAAATATTGTGTTTTTAACAGAGCTTCTTCGAAGCAAGGAAGGAAGGAAACACTCCTTTCCGACCCCCAGCGACACAAATCACAACAGACCCGGAAACGGATGCACTTACCTAATACAGGAAAATCCTTAGGGCGGTTTTATCGGATTGACACAGTGAGCAGAACAGAAGTTGTGAGTTGTATTTTATCATTATTTTGTGAGGATCATATGTTTTTTCATCAACAAAACCAGTTTACATTTTTTAGGCACAGGACAATAAAGTGATGTGCCCAGAATCATAGGATGCCGAGTGAAAGCCAGCTTTTTAATCCATGTCCCTATGTTGTAATGTCAGCAGCTCTACCTACTAGGATGCTGGCCACTTGTCTCACTCTAGAGAAGGAGAGTGTGTGCGTAAGAAGGTTACCACCTCATTGCTCTACTCTGCCCATCACATTAATCTATTCCTCTCTCCAAACACCGATTCCCTTCCTCTTCTTACAAATCTTTAAATTCTGCTTACATTGTTAGTCTCTCCGACTGCCTTTATAGCAACAAACTATTACCTGACAGTGTCCCGCAATTGTATATATTAGTGTGCCTATAACTATTTCCTTCCTCTGCACGCAGCTACCTTATTAATTCTGTCCACATCCTTCATGCCTCACTTTGTACACAACGCTTGTCTTGAGTGCAAACATCCAATTCCCGTCCCCTTCCCAAGGCCCTCAACTTTTCCCATGTGCCTAGCATCTATGCTTTGCTCTGCCCACACAAATCTTCTCTTCTCCTCCCACAGCCCTCGTATTTTTGCAGTACAATCGCCTCTCTTCTTTTCCTGTAAAACCTTATCTCACCATGCCCATAGGATATGTGCCTTCTACTAAGTTCTTCTGCTAATTCTCCTTATCTTTTCATCTTTCAACACCATGGCTCGTCGTATGTCCCTTACCTCTTTCCACAGTCACATCATTACATCTTTTCTTCTGCTCATTGCATCTCATTTTTCCCAGTGTGAAAACACCTTTTCTCGTGCTTTGCCAACACCTCACGTCTCTTACCCTAGACTCACAATCTTTTCCTTTATCATGAAATTGTATCACTTCCGCTGCTCACAACCTTTGTCTCTTCATTTGTACATGTTTGTCTTTATCGCTGCAAGTGAGCGCATCTTTTCATTTGCCTATACCCTTTATCTCTTCCTCAGCCAACATCTGCCATTTCACCTTCTACTGAACACCTTTATTTTCCTTTGCCCATAGCACCTAACGTCTCCACTACCCACACCCAATTTTTTCACATGCTTGCGCTTCACCTCTTTTCTTCCCACCACACCTCATCGCTTTCCATAGACTGATTCATGTTTTTCCCTTACTAACACACCACCTTGCGTCTTCTGGATGCACAGTTGATTACTTGACTAAAGGGTTGATTCTTACTCTGCCCATATCTCTTGTCTTACAAAGGCTTCACATGCCCACAATTTTCATGTACTTCAATGACACCATCTGAGTTTACACGCTTGAATGATTTATTCAGTTAAAAAACGAATAACCATGATACAAAAAATATAGTAAAAGCATAATACAATAATGATAATAA
Source organism: Pleurodeles waltl (assembly GCF_031143425.1). Taxonomy (NCBI): domain Eukaryota; kingdom Metazoa; phylum Chordata; class Amphibia; order Caudata; family Salamandridae; genus Pleurodeles; species Pleurodeles waltl. The sequence goes on along the minus strand of NC_090445.1, from coordinate 1,450,123,733 downwards.
ATACACAATTTTACAGAATATAAAAGACATTAAGAAATAAATCAAAAGTTCACAGAATTAGGCCGACATATCGCACATTTAAGAAAGGATCCCACAGCACTGCAAACTAATTCACTTGCTACCATACGTAAATAAATAAAAGACTGGACGACACTGTAAAAAATCCTTTCCTTTTAGGATAGGGAGTAAATTCTGGTAACCCCAAATAGATGCCCCATACGTTAGTAGAGGTACAAATTGCAGCCTATAAACCTCAAGCAAGGGTTTAATTGGTTTGCACCCAACCCTGGATAAATTTCAAAAGTTAACCTACTGCAGCATTAAAACAAGTACAGCGCTTTGATATGCAAGGGAGCCAGATTCTTTTATTGTCTAATGTCACACCCAGATAGGGAAACTCATGGACGCGGCTGATGACCAGACCTTTCATTGTCAATGAGCCCAATTTGCTCTGAGGCTTGCTACTCACCATTTAATGGGTTTTAGCAATGTTACTCTCCAGGTCCAGATGAACCATATATTCTAAGAAGGCATTTACTGCTCCTTGTAAGCCATTCATTGTGCACACAATTAAAACCTCATCATCGGCATATAACAAAGTAGGCACACTTTTCCCATTTACTGCTGGTGTGTCTTTGCACATAACCACTAAGTAATCATGCAGACTATTTATGTATAAAAGGAATAACATTAGTGCTAAAATACACCCCTGGCGCACCCATCTAAGAAGATCAAAGTATTCAGTACAGTCACCTTGCAGCCCATACATTGCGGGGGCTTTGGTATTGGCATGGAGAGCTTGGAAAAGATCTACAACTGACTTAGACACCCCATCTTATAAAGGGACCCCCAAAGCTTAGCTCTGTTGATCTGATCAAAAGTGCTGCTGAGGTCCATAAAAGCCAACCAGAGAGTACCTTTCTTGGCGATCTTATATTTACCAATTAGTAAAAGCAAATGTAAGCACTGTTCCTGGGTCCCCAAGCCTTCCCTGAACTGGATCGGGCTCATACAAGCCTGTTCCTTCACCCAACTCTCAATACCCCACCAAACAATATGTTCCAAGATCTTAACCAAAGAGTCTATCAATACAATTGGGCGCTAGAATTCAGGATCGCTACGGTTTCCTTTTTTAAAAACAGGCACTATACACACTGACTTCCATGAGGACTGAATCCCATGACTCACCCACATCTCATCTCTTTCTCCATCCGGGTACCTAACCTTTTCTTTTCCCCATAGCACTTAACTCGTCATCTGCCCATAACTTATTTCCTCTTATGACAATATACTTCGCTAATTCTTTTTCAATATGCCATTTCTACTTCTTTGCCCACACATTTTCTCTTACTCTTCACGTGACTCCTCATTCCATTTACCCACACACTTAATCATTTTCTCTGTCCACAGTCCTCTTCACTTTTCATGCCCACCCCCCTTATCTCTTCCTGTACTCACACTCTTTACCTCTAACCATGCCTACACCCCCCATCTTTTCCTGTCTCTTTATCCCATCAATCTTACTTTTTCCACGAGTCAGCAATCCTTTCCATTTCACATCCACAATCCACATCTCTCAAGTTAAGAATCTAACTGTCACATCATCCCGCCAGGAAGGCCTCTGCAATCACTGCTTCCAAAACAACCTACCGAATCAATGACACCCCTCAAAGCGTGAAATCCGCCAGTCACAGGAAAAACATGTTCAATGCTGTCAGCAATGGTTGAAAGCTGAAACAAATTAAACAGCATAGATTTAAAAGATATCAAATCAACACACATAGACCACTGCAATTTAGGTGATATGACAGACGTCCCATCAGTTTACGGCTACAACTGGGCATTGGAGATAAGAGGAAGCAAGTGCATGCAACCGCGGAAAGCAGCACCGGATTTCCTATGCATTCTCTGTATAGAACAAAGGGACTGAGTGTTGTTTCCTTACAAGACATCAATTTTATCTTCAAGGCTAAACCAAGAATAAAAGCGAACAAGATTATGAGCAGTGCTAAAAAATACCCACTTCAGAATGACTATGCCAGATAGCATTCAAAGTCAACAAAGATCTCAGTGCATACATGCAGACATGCAAAGTATTACGATGGTCGGATTAGAGACCCTGTTGCTGCTCATTTCCAACAAGCAATATCAATTAAAAAATTCTACAGTTTAATCACAGGTTGGTGTTTTCATCCAAAAACTCCTTACTTCCATAGGTCTTGGTTGGTATGGTCAAAAATAGCCGTTCTTCAAATGCATATTTTGATTATGAAAGCACACCTCAATGTTTCATCAGTAAACTCCTGAAGTCCCCGTCTGACTACATCACATCACAACCTGTGACCCGTAGCATATACCGTCTCACTGATCCTATTGTGGACAAGGAGAGCTCACTTAGCCAGCAATGCTTTATCTATACTATGTATTTTATAATCTATATTTAGATATCAATCTAGTCCATGCCTACTTAGCGGCAGATACCCTGGATGTCATTATCAACTGTTCTATACCCAAATAAGACATGTAAGATTGGCACACTCGAATGGATTAGAAACTCCTTATAAAGGAACCAGGTAAGTCAGCGTTGCCCACACGGCACCAAGAGGAGATGATGTCAAATGTGGTAGCCATGTTGAAGCAGTGAGATAACTATCCAGGATATGAGAGTTCCCATGAGATTATTTAACTACACCAGGACTATTGCGAGTTCCTCCCCTTGAAACCAACAAAAACATTATTGCAGTGAATCGTTTTTTGAAAAACATACAATAATAATGAAGTTTTAAAACATAATCATAATAAAAAATGTATTTGTGATTTACTATGTCTAGTTCCTCGTCCTTAACATTGTTATTTTTTATGGGAAATATTGTTTTATACATTATAAGAAGCTGTGTAATCCCTGGGCAAGGGCTGAACCTTAAGCCCTGTGGCTTGAAGTAACAAATGGTAGTTTGGTGTAAAGCAAAGTAGTAACATATTTGAGGCAAATCATCAACTGATTCTCTAGCACATATTAGAATTAGCTAAAGAGATCGTATGATTTGGTGGGAATCCACAGTCTAACTAGTGATAATAGGTACTTTTTAAAGTGGTAATAAATTGGCTGACTGGATTATAAAAAATAATACAGTCTGGTTAGTGGTAAGGGCTGATAAATTGTTTGTGGAGGCACCGATCAGTGGTGATTATTGTATTTTTATTTTATGTTATTTTTACATAACGTTTAAAGATCACACATACCACGAGAATAGCAGTGCTTCAGAGTTAACCATGGTACCACATGATTAGCTATTGAGTAACGTTTTAGTGTCATTCTTAAATAGTAGTAATTCCCAAATTGTTGAGTTAAAAAAAATTGAAAATTAAAGGTAAGGTGTCTCAATTTATCAAAAGGTCTGTTCACAAATTTACCATAGCAGGGAACCACCAAAGAAGGGGAATTGGTATAGCAAAGTACAGTGGTAAAATTACAACCAAGCACGTAAAAAGCACTGTGGTTAGGGAAGAGTGCGTTGAACATGATTATAGTCTTGTCTGCAAGTGAGCGTAGTACATTAAATGACAAGCAGACCAGGGGAGGCAGAAAATCTTTGATATTAGATGGAATGCAGAGTTCTGAATCTGTAGCGAGAGAAGAAAGCCAAGAAATGTGTTACAATTATATAGTCAACATTCATGTCCTGGGGAAAAACAGCTCCTGAAAAAAACCTCTCCTTCAGGTAGCAAATCCAGTTCCCCAGAGTAGAGGATTGACTTGTACACCAATGAGAGGTTGCTTCCTTGGCCTGTGACCCCCAACACATGTATGGAAGGTCAAAGGCCTGCACTGTATCTGTATGCACCATTATGCTCACAACTTTTAGGTTTGATGGGGGGAAGAGGGCAGTAGAGAAAAAAGAACGAAGAGGAAATGGGAGTCAGTTTACTTGTTATTCACACAATTTGCGGTTTGAGAGGATGGTGGAGAAGGCGGAAGGCAGAGGAAATGGGGAGTCAGTAAGTGGTTCCCCATGTCATTCATGTGCAGGACAGACTACCGCCTCCCACACCACCAAGTACTACTGAATAAATGTGTGATGATGCAGAGAATAACATTTCAATGCCCGTGCCAGATACAAGTTAAATAGACCAGTAGTAGAAACTCTCTGCCACTCGTAAAAGAAGGAGGAGGAAATAAGTAGGTGAAGCAGGAGAGGTACATTGAGACTACAGTAGAGAAGAAGAGAAGTGGCAGAAGAAGAGGGGGACAATGAGTAGAATGATAGGGACAATAGAGGGGGAACAGAGGAAAGAGGAATTATAAGAGCAGATTAAACAGTTGAAAGGTGGGTGTGAGAAAATCTGCATGTAAAAGGCACAGCAAAAGAGAAGTAGGAAAGGGCACTAGAAGAAATGAGTCATGACCATAAAAAAAGATGTGGGGCCAGGTTTACTAAAGTTTCACACAAAGTAATGCAGCAAGGGAACTTGCTGTGCTGTGTTGTGTGAAAGGAAGAGAGCAGAAATATGTCATTTCTACTAAGATGTGGTGCACCTCTCCTTCCTCCCCGTGCTCATGGTCTGTGTGCTGCCTAGCACAAATGTAAACACCCTTGCAGCATGATGTCTGCAATATAGAAAGATTGTTTTTGTGGAGGTAGGGATACCAGACAGGAAGGGATACCAGACAAAGTCAATCATAAGAGGCAATTTTCTTTTTCGATACATGATGCAGAATGCATCAGGCCTAGAAAGAGGGAGTATCGAGAAGAAATAAAAATATTTCTCTCCATTACTGTGTCTCTGGCATTTGGTGTAATCCCAGGTTTACTAATTTTAGTAAATCAAGGATTGCGGCATATTTCATGGGCGCATGCTCCAGAACATCCATGTGTCACCCATAAAATGCCTATAACTGTGAAATGAAATGTAATGCAACGCTGCGCAAGCTGCTGCGTTGCATTACATTTCCTTACTAAGTCACACATTGGGCTCCTTGCGTTAGGAAATATAGGGGGTCATTCTGACCTTGGCGGTCCATGACCGCCATGGTGGAGTGCGGCAGAAGCACCGCCAACAGGCTGGCGGTGCTTCCTGGGCGATTCTGACCGCGGCGGTAAAGCAGCGGTCGGAAAAGGGGAGCCGGCGGTTTCCCGCTGGCCCAGGGAACCCGCCATGGCGGCGCTGCTTGCAGCACCGCCATGGGGATTCCGACCCCCTTCCCGCCAGCCTGTTTCTGGCAGTGTCGACCGCCGGAACCAGGATGGCGGGAACGAGTGCCGTGGGGCCCCTGGGGGCCCCTGCACTGCCCATGCCACTGGCATGGGCAGTGCAGGGGCCCCCTAACAGGGCCCCACAAAGATTTTCACTGTCTGCTTAGCAGACAGTGAAAATCGCGACAGGTGCCACTGCACCCGTCGCACCCCTTCAACTCCGCCGGCTCCATTCCGAGCTGGCTTCATTGTTGAAGGGGCTGTCCCGCTGGGCCGGCCGGCGGTCTTCTGGCGGTCGCCCGCCGGCCCAGCGGGGAAAGCCGGAATGGCCGCCGCGGTCTTTTGACCGCGGTGCGGTCTTTCGGCGGGAACCGCTTGGCGGGCGGCGACCGCCGACCGCCGCGGTCAGAATGACCGCCATAATATAAGGACTTGGGTCAGCTTGTGTTATACAAAGACAACCAAGTCCTTAGTAAATCTGGGATTTAGTCTGGGTCTGAAGAAAGTCATGATTGAGGTGTATGAGAATGAGACCAGACAAGACAAGATAAGAAAGGCGAAGGGCAGGAGGAAGAACCCCATGAAATGTGGGTGGAGACATCAAGAGAGTGAAAGTGGGGACATGGAAACAAGAGTGGTAGACAGGGACCCGTGAAGGGGTGGGCAGGGCCTGCAGCTGAGCCGGGCTTGGGTGTAGACGATGGACAGGCACTGCACGAAGATAAGCAAAGGCTGCATGAGAGATGTGTGGGGACTGAAAGAGAGACTGGTACGTGGCTGGTGGAGAAGCAAGCAGAGGTGTCAAGGAAGATGGACAGAGGTTGCTGGAGACAGAATGTATGTAACCAAGGAACAAGCAATGACCTCCTATTCTGCCCCTGCGATTTGATTGATGGTCTCTGCTGTTAACCTGTCATCAATAAACGCTGGCCTTTTCCCCACAATTATTTGAAGCCAGTGACGATTGGCTGGGTATTGAAATAACAACCTTCATTGTCGCCCGACTGATGAGAGTTGACGGTCCAGCTGAGCGCCGCATAAAGCGTCCTGACAGCTCGCAGAGCGGTGGATTGCTCAGTTTTTGAACTCTATCCTTTTTGATGTGGAGAACCCCACTGCACACAGCAAGATATTTAAAGGACGGCAAGAGAGCAAGCCTTCGCTGCCATTAAACATCATTCTGTCGAAATATACGCAAATGCAAATTAGACCACGGTGGAATACCCAGGTGACTTGGAAAAAGAGAAAACATGCAGATTACCTGCGTTTCATTAAAATCTTTCACACCAACACAGTACACTATGGCTCCAAAATGTCTCGCTCTGTCGGCCTAAGAGAAAACCGGCCAAATGTTAAAAATAGACTTCAAGGCGCTGAATAATGTCTGAGCATGTAAGACAGGCGAAATATAGATTCTTACTTCCTTCTCCGCATAGTAGAACTGAGAGTCCTGCAGCTCTCCGTCAGTCAAAGCTATGATCACGCTGGCCGTCCGGAGTCCTGCATGATGGCAATTAAAAGCACGTGAAGCCCTGGCGTGCAATGCGTGCACCTTCCCGTGATGCAATCCTGCACCCCCTACCACAGCATCCTACATTCAGACGCAACAGGATCCCGTACCACTTAGAGAAATATCTCACACACAACCACGGCAATCACCGTTACCAACCCCAAGTAAAGCCCACTCAAAAATGTGAGGCACAAACCCAAGATAATATCCCACAATATAATTCCCATTATCTCACACCTACGTGTGGCAGCCATGTACCCACCTGCAGAAAACAAACCCTACATAGAACATTCCAATATCATAGACCACCCTCTGTAAAAATTATCAACACATACATCCATGCCCTTATGATGTATCTCCATAAAGTCACTTAAGGCAGTATAATGCACCTATTCTGAGGAAAGCTTCCCCCAGTCTCCCAACACAACGTCATGCACCCAGCAGCAATGATATTCACACCTCTCATGACATCACTCCGCACCCACTTTGGCAGAGCCCCACACTTTCCCTCAGCAATACACACTCACAGATATATCAAATGTCGCTGTATTGTGCAGGGTCGGATATTTGATTTGTATTCTTTGTTTTAATGAAAAAGAACATGTTTTCGCTATGGTCAACTATACAATGTCTTTTTTTACAATATGCTTAAAATCTAAGAATAGATTTGTTAGCAGAATTTCACAACAAATATGTTAATTGAAAGCAGCGAAATCGGAAAGGAAAGCAAAACGGATATTTACCTTCATAATTTTCGTGATAAATTTGCTCATTTGCCTGTAATACATATTTGAAATAGTTATTGAAGCAGAGCATGAGCGGGGGTATGGAGAGTGAAAACATCAAAGATGCGGTAGATAGATGAGTTCTTTACCATTTTAAAGCCTTCGTGCATGAATGTGTCTCCACCGGGTTGTTCATCCCTCAGACTCTCAAGACCCCGTTTAATGGCATCCCTGCGTTGAGAGAAGAACGTCTCTTGAATGATATAAATGCTCCAAAAATAGACAAGGTTTTGGTGAAAAAAATTGTCCTTTCAAACTTTGTCCCATCCCTCCTAACTGACTCACCCCAAACTTTCCTAACGACCATGAACCCCCCAAAATCTTTCTCAAACTCCCCCCACTTTTTTTAGCCGGAGCCTATCAGCCACTCACGACCTCTCTTTACAAAATAAGTTACTAATTCCCCTGCCAAATCCACTTACATCCTTCCAGCCCTACTCTAAACTCTACTAAACACACAATAAATCAAGAGCACAAATCTACCACAACGAATGCACAAAAAATATTCATCTACTATGAACCCCTAATCCTGTGCTCTGGAATAGTGTGCTATTCGCCGAAAAGCTCTTCAACACACCACATCAGGGATAGTAAGCGCTATATAAATACAATTTACAATTACAAGAAGCTACAACTGCATTTTAGTGCATGGCAAAAAATTGCATAGAGGGTACACTTTGCACTGAAGAAGGAGCAGGGTGTTAAATGGAAGCAAAGCACAGTCAGGCTGGAGTTTTTAGAACACTTTAAAGTTAACTTCCACAAAATTGTGAGCATCCTTGTGAAGAAAGAATTGATCACACACAGGGTCACTCGGTAAATTTGGGAAAAAATGAAAATCCAAACCCAATTATTATGCGTTTTGCATATTGGATTAATTGTTTTTAAGTTAATTGAATTGAAGATGTGTTAAAATATTTTTTCAATAACAAGTATATTTTTTATATTTTTGGACTGTGTCCAAAAACCCATTTTTCAACTTGGTTACAGGAGAGGTTGGCTGAAAATGGAGTTTGAAAATATTTTTCCCACACAGCATAAAAACTTCACCTGTTTGAAAGTGTCTAGCGTCATTGTCCAAATAAAGCAAGAAATTATGAACTATGGGCCAGATGTAGGAAAGGAATTGCAACTCGCAAACGGCAAAAACTGCCGTTTGCGAGTTGCAAATCACATTTTCCTATGCAGAAATGCATTCTGCGAGTCGGACCGACTCGCAAAATGCATTTCAGAATCGCAAATAGGAAGGGGTGTTCCCTTCCTATTTGCGATTCCTAGTGGTATGCAATACCATTTGCGACCGCATATGCGGTCGCAAATGGTGTTGCAGTTACCATCCACTTCAAGTGGATGGTAACCCACTCGCAAATTGGAAGGGGTCCCCATGGGACCCCTTCCAGTTTGTGACTGGACCCAAAAACATTTTTTCAGGGCAGGGAGTGGTCCAAGGGACCACTCCCTGCCCTGAAAAAATACCGAAACTAAAGGTTTCGGTTTTCTTTTTAAGTGCAGCTCGTTTTCCTTTAAGGAAAACGGGCTACACTTAAAAAAAAAAAAAACTGCTTTATTTAAAGCAGTCACGAACACGGGGGTCTGCTGACTACAGCAGGCCTCCATGTTTGCGAGTGCCCATAGTCGGTATGGGGCCGCAATTTGCGACCCACCTCATGAATATTCATGAGGTGGGTCATTGCGACCCCATACCGACTTGCAGACGGTGTCTGAGACACCGTTCTGCATAACATTTTGCGACTTGCAAACAGCGAGTCGCAATGACTCGCTATTTGCAAGTCGCAAAATGTTATTTTGCTACATCTGGCCCTAAGTTTGAAACTCCGTATGCTCTGTGGAAAACTCTTTTTTAGCGTTCTCACTTTAGCACTTAGCATAACACATATGGTGTATTTCAATCATGCATAGACTGTTGACCTGTCAAAAAATAAATACAGCTTAAACACTCTTCCATCATACTAAAATTCAATTACGATTCTGTCAGTCCCTATACATCTCCCATCTGCTACAAACAGCAAAACCACCAACGCGCTTCTAGCAACCTCACTGCCCAAAAACTCTTCCAGTATCAGCCTGAATACACTAATGATCTTATTAACCTACCCTAAATATTAGAACATTAGAATGTTGAGAGGTCCATTGACGACAAAGGAGGGCTTCGGGATTGTCATTGCTGGTTTAAGCCTTCTGCTCCAGTATTCCAGTGTTTGTTTTTCTGTCTCCCTTTTTATGTTGAGCCTGCAAGGGCTCTAAGGTGTTGTAACCACTCCCGCTGCACGCCTATCACTATCAGTCATTCATGGGCTTGCCTTTCAAAAATCCTTTGTTATCATTGGTAAATGCTTTATGTATGTCCCTTTTTGGGGCAGTTTTGTTACTGCCTTGGCCATCGACCCTGTTACATGGAAAATTGCAAGTTTCCCGATATATTTGACTGTAAGCAAACTCCCTGTTCCTTTTGTGTTTCTCCTTCTCGCTCATGGTCACCGTGGCGCTTTGAATTGGCTTGCTTATGTCAACTCTTTTACTTTTCAATTTCAATTTATGTGGCAAGAAAAGTCCAGTTAGGAATTTACAATGCTAATAGCTCTAACTGGAGCAAACACGAGACCCATTGCATTGAAAATGTTTGTTAAATTATAACATTCTACCCTCAATGGGTGGAATGCTCTAATAGTGTTATAGACCTTCTGCCTTGGGCTATATCTGTTGTTAAAGGCCCACACCCTCATTATAGGCCCTCACCGCCAGGGCCTTTAAAAACTGGTATACCCCCTCAGCAGCAGGCTATAAGGCTGTAATCTTCAATTGTCTAGATATTGAAGCAAGCATGAGTATTTCAGTTCAATGTTAAAATGATCTTTCATCAGCCTCAAAAAGTCCAACGGCATACTTCATCCACAATATTCACAGTTATCCATCATTCCTAATATCCAAACATTCTTTTAACAGCACGAGAAAACAAATGCCATATGATTATCATTGGCAATGATTTAATCTCCAGTCAGCCTCATAGAGTAACTTCAAGTCCCTCAGCTCTAAAATCCAAATGCAAACATAATTTACCTCAATAGCCAAATGCCATTCAAATATCGCAAATAACTAAATACTCTTACAAAGGGCCTAATATACAAATATTCTTACTTTAGTACTAGTGTTACAAAAAATAACTGTCATCACAGTTGATACTCATATGTTCTTCCATATTAAACAAAAACAAATGACTATCAGTTCTCATGTCCACCACTTCTCAGCGAACCCTGGTGCAAATACTTGAATGTCATCCCATCCATCATAATCCTCAGAACATATACTGTAAGGGGCTATCCGTTATAAAGAAACACACAGTTGCAGTTCTCTTTAACCAGTCATTCATCTCTAACAGTAACCAGCTATAGACATTCTAGAATTATGCTTTGTTTGATGATGGCTGCTAGGTTTTGATACATATTGTCACATGATTCAAAGGATGTCACCTTTAACTGCCTGCCATAAGAATGACATTGTATGCAATTTTGTTAAATAATCAAGGGCTTATTTTCAGCCTTAATAATAACAGTTCTGCAGCTGCTGCTATACCCAAATATTTGCTTATCAAGGGCAGTGTATACTTTTGAGCATGATATACTTTTCAGTATGATGCACTGCTCCTCATCCCAATTAAACCAAAACCAAAAACCTGTCACTGTGATCAATATCCCATTTCTCTCATATTTCATTTCGGATAGGAATTTTTAATGTAATAATAGTCTGTGGATCAGTATGTGTTTTGCATTTGATATATTTTACACCTATTTTATCCCAATAAGGGGACTAAAATGGATTTTGGTGCCTACTGCATTTTTCCACCAGTGAATTTTCGCAGGTTTCACCTGCTAAAAGTGACCTGTGGAAAATTGTGAAGGTGATTGCCTCATCCAGTTTTCCCTCATAATTAAAAATTCTGATATGTGCGGTGGCAAAAGTCACCACACATCGGAAGTCACTAAGCCACTAGCGATGAGGGCCTTAATGTGCACTAACAAAAGAGTTCTCAGTCAAGGAACCTGTAGTGGTACTGCATACAAGGCAAGAACATTATTTTGGACTCCGATCTGTCTTTTTACAGAACTAACATGCATATGTTGCTAGCACAGTACTGTTGTGGAGCCATTTTAGCTATAGTGTTATACACATAATTTTAGCACACTAGGCCTGCCGCTATGCACTTTAACCTTGTTTATTTCATTCGGCTTCATTTATTATTTTAACATTAGCTACATTTGTGGTCGTGTTTTATTTTCTCTGTCTAGCTGTTCTTCACCTAGGTCAGCAGTGAGTTCTTAAACAAAACACTTCTTTCACTCTGTGCTTTTCTCAAGGCTGCAGTAAGATAAGTTGCCGGCAAAAGTGGTACACTTTGTCTCCAATGTTCACAGGAACAAACACACTCTTACGTGGGGATCCTTTCTTAGAACATCAGGGGCCAGATGTACGAAAAATGCAATTTGCGACTTGCAAATTGCGAGTCCCTGCGACTCGCAATTTGCAAGTCGCAAATTGCTATGCAGTACGGTGTCTCAGACACCGACTGCAACTCGCAATGGGGTCGCAATGACCCACCTCATGAATATTCATGAGGTGGGTCGCAAATTGCGGCCCCATTGCGAGTATGGGCACTCGCTAACATGGAGGCCTGCTGACGTCAGCAGGCCTCCATGTTAGCGACCTGCTTGTCAATAAAGCAGGTTTTTTTTTTTGAAGTGTAGCCCGTTTTCCCTAAGGGAAAACGAGCTGCACTACAAAAAAAAACGAAACCTTTAGTTTCGGATTTTTCAGGGCAGGGAGTGGTCCCTTGGACCACTCCCTGCCCTTAAAAAATATTTTTGGGTGCAATCACAAACTGGAAGGGGTCCCATGGGGACCCCTTCCAATTTGCGATTGGGTTACCATCCACTTGAAGTGGATGGTAACTGCGATGCCATTTGCGACCGCATATGCGGTCGCAAATGGTATTGCATCCCAATGCGACTCGCAAATAGGAAGGGAACACCCCTTCCTATTTGCGAGTCTGAAATGCATTTTGCGAGTCGGTAACGACTCGCAAAATGCATTTCTGCATTGGGATACGCGTTTTGCGACTCGCAAACGGCAAATTTTGCCGTTTGCGAGTCGCAAAACGTTTTGTACATCTGGCCCCAGATGCTTTATTATAAAAACACTACTTTGACCCATGTACGTTAGAGGGAGATTCCAGCCAGATGACCACGACTGTATGCTGATTGCTTCACTGCAGTTGCTTATGTAGACTACTGGCCTCTTGCTCAGGTATGAGGGATGATGTCTTCCCATGGGAAACTTGAAGGGCAGAATTAGAGCTTAACATGCTGTGCTCTAACTTAGCCTAGGTAGGAACTATCTCTACAAACTGTAATGACAATATTAGCTTTATTCTTGTGTTTTACTCTCCTTGTCACAATTTTAATCTTGTTGTGCTTCATCGTCCAGGTTATTGCAAAACATGCCTTATTATCTAAGATGCAGTTACTTCAATAAAACCTTATTGAACTATACACTGCCTCTGACTGTCCTTGCATATGTGAGGCTAATGTAACTGAGAGAAATAGATGAGATCTGAGTGACCACAATTCCCCTGAGGAGTCATTCATGTCATGCGCCGAGTTGCCCCAGTCATCCATGCTCTTGCGCAGAGAAGAGGCACTGCTAGTTAGCTGGAACAAACCCGGATTAGGCCGACAGGTGTCAGATGGTACGGGATCAGACTTATTCCCCAGCAGTACAGGCGATTCTGCTGCTCGAATCCAGTAGTCTCATTAGGATAATGAGAACCTACGCAACATGGCACCGCCAACGTTTGGTCAGGCACAAATTTTCGGGTCCACTTGAGTATCTCTGTCTCACTACATGCAAGACACCTCATTACTATTTACAGAGAAGACCGTGGTATTGAGGATTTTCCTTCTCAGCCTAGTAGGGATTACCTAACTAACGCTGTAGGTTGTTCAAGCTTGAACTCTAAAAGGATAATCCTCATTTGGTGTGCTCATCTCTGAACAAGATTTACCATTCACTATAGTGAACCCTTAATGCACATTTATTGGCGCATGGCCTAACATTTGTTGTTGGGGCTCTTCCAGCCCATAGAACAAAAAATTCCTATTCTTGGGTCACATTTCCAGCAGCAGATGGGAACAGAAATACATTTCACCACTACACACATGCAAACATACCTGCACAATATAAAGCTTATGCATATTTAGAAATACCTCCATCTTATCAAGACCATAATAATTGGCTTGATGATGCCCTACCACATACAGTCCTACACGTTAGGTTAGATTCTCTAAGTAATCATGGTTCTTGACAGTAGCTGAGGTTATACGTTGAACTTACTGCAATATACAGACTATTAGTACAGTTTGTAATGCAAACATTGAATACAAACCCAGCATGTGCTGCCCCGGCGTAACCACATGCAGCAACGCTAGGTATTAATCCTGTGACTGTACATTAGATGATGAGTTAGGTACCCGCCAAACGGGAAGAGATTCCGTTTTGGTTAGCTCAATAAATAAATGCATTGTACACAGTATTTCCCCATACGGGACCTCAGGATAAGCATAGAATATTAACTATGTACTTGCCATTTAGGATGGTTCCCACAATAGGTAAGTGCAATACTTGGGGCATGGTATTTGCCACACTCTATACTACCGCACACAGTACACCGACACTTACCAGTCTTCCGGTAGTATTAAAATATATTCAAGATGAATACTGGGCTGCCCGGGCCTAGATTTGGGGGTGCAACTTATGGGCTATTTTGCCACAGTATCTTCAATTATATTAAGTAACCTGAAAGGGGAAGCAGTTGCACTAGCAGTGCGTATGCAGCTCTGGCACGTTCCTCCACAGGATCAAGAACGTGAGCTGCCGAAGATTATCGACCTACTCTAGTATTGGTTGAGATAGTCTTGGGGCCAGACCCATGAAACCACAGAATCAGTGTAAATCTAATAAAGATTCTACCAAGCAAGCACACAAGGGTTCTAAAACACACTGAGATAAAAAACAACAAACACCTAAAAAAGAAAGGGGAGAATATCCCCACTTAGAGAACCCTCAGAATAGATATAATCTCAGAAATAGAGATAATATAAAAACGTCTGACAGCTATCAATATATTGATACACGCCAATCTCATTCCTTTCAGGACTCACCAGATAAACGCAGAGAGAGATAGGCGGTCAGAGCGAAGAACTGAGTACATGAAACCGAGACAGGAATCACAACGCTCTACAGAAGTTTCGGTTAAAAAAGAAGAGAAAGTTTCCCAACACAAACCCCAATTCAAAAAGAAAAAGTGGCATCAGTTGTGGTTCGTCATGCCACTTAAGAGGGCCCTATTGAAGAACAAGATGTGGTCACTAGCTCTGCTAGACAGCGCAGCAGAGCTCACAATAGTTCGCCGGAATCTTCAAGAGCATCTGGAGGTGAAAGCAACTAATGACGTCTTACAAGTTGGAACTGCGGACATGCGTGTCTCCATTCCTGACAGGGTGTGCAAAGTAACGATTCAGTTAGGAGACATTGAACGCACAATTGATGCAATATTTTGGGACCGCTTTATTAACGTTTATGTTATTTTACTGGCCAAAAAGGATTGGCCACCTGACTTTGTCCGTACTTGCCTATATGGGGAAGAGGCTATCAAACCTTCTTTCTCGCCTCCTGCTCCCAATGAGCTTGCAGAATACTACGCCATTCATTGGGCATTGGCCCAGGTACCCGCGTTATACTACAACCACATAGAGTGGGATAAAGATTCCCCCTATCATGTAATTCCAATTAAAAATCAAGCCCAGCCTCAACCCCAATACCCAATAAAACATGATGCTAAAGTACCTGTGAGGGATCTCCTCACACAACTAGAGTACACAATTGAACCCTGTGTCTCACCCATGAATAATCGTCTCTTCCCTGTAGCTAAACCGAACCATTCATACAGAATAGTCTTAGATCACAGACACTTAAGCAGTCATACATGCACATATGCAATACCAAACTCTCATAGCACGGCATTTATGAACAACATAGTGCGCAAAAAATATAAAACAACATTGGATATTTCCAATGGTTTCTTCTGCCAAAATATATCGCCTGAGAGTAGAGACTTAACAAGTTTCAGCGCACTAGGATCCCTGAAAAAATTCTGTCATTTACCACAGGGATATAAGAACAGTCCAGGACTGTTCGCGGCTCGTGTGACTTCAATAGTGCACGGCATTGACCCTGAAGCATTGTCTTATGTAAATGATATCTATCTCATGGACGATGAATTACTGCAACATCTCGATGGGTAGCCCGCATTGTTGTGGGAGTTGCCGAATTCGGCTATAAATTAACTTAAAAAAAACAAAAATAGCCTTCCTTAGTGTCCTGTTTCTGGGATACGAATTATCAAGTGAGGGAAAGAGCCTAGCACCACAATTCTTAGAAAAATGTGCACAGTTACAACCTCCAAATACCATTAAAAAACTCCAGTCACTATTGGGTTTTCTAAATTTTGCCAGAACATACATTCCAGTTTATGCATCATGCATTAAACCCTTATATGACTTGCTATGTCCTGACTTTTCCAGTAAATTCTAGACAGTCGAACATACATGCATTCTTAGAGCATTGCAACAAGACATGCTTGCAGCACAACATCTACACACAAGGGACAATAAAAAACATCTGGTCTTCAGAGTAATCGCTGGTGCCATAAGTTTCACCTATGTAACATTCAATGAGAGTGAGGGGGTCCCGATTGCGTACAAATCATATTTGTACTCAACAGCAGAACAGCGTTTTGCTCCCACTGAAAAAATTCTTACTACTGTCCAGATGGCTGTCATTAAATAAAGACCACTAGCGCAGGGAAAACGCATTATTGTTGTATCGCCAATCCCAACCCTCGAGGCTGTTACCAAAGCCAGGGTTCCTAACGCTAATGCATTACATCCACGTTGGATCCAATGGGCAACGTCTCTGACAGCCACTGATGTTGACTATATTTTTGACCCAAAATTACAAACTCAAGAATTTTTGCAACATGAACCAGAATACCCAGTTCAGGAAAATACATTGCCTATTGATCAATATCAAAGAGTCATGTTCACGATGGCTCAGCACAACCTGCAATAGGCACTAAGCACCAATACTCATAAGCGGCTATATGGAGGGTAGTAAATTCTATCCACAACATACCTTTACGCAAACTCTAGGGGATTGCACTGCACAACTAGCAGAGCTAAAGGCTCTGGTGAAGACACTGGAACATACGGATCCTGACCAGCGAATACTGATTGTCTGTGATTCGTACTACTGTGTCCAGTCCTTCAATGAATATCTGCATTACTGGCGCCAGAATGGGTTCAGAGACTCCAAAGGTAACACCATCATACACAGCCTTCTGTGGGGGGAAAGTAGCTGATCTGAAGGAAACGGTACCAAATGTCTATGTTGTATATACACTTGGACACCAGCGCTTTGGAATACACGTTGCAGGAAATACAATGGCTGATAAAGCAGCCAGGGCAGCAGTAGCTACGGTTTCTGTTGCTGCAGTAACTTGTTCTAGAACGAAAGCAGACAATAAAATACTGACTGCCGTGAAAGCCTCGGCTGACGGCACACCTTTACCTAAAGGATACCCCATTAAATATTCCTACCGGATGGGAGGTTCCCTTGATGCAGAAGTAAAAATACCAGGTGTGGGAGTTCGAATAATTCCCAATAAAGCCCTAAGACCAGCATTGATCAAAGCAGCGCATGAGGGAGTTGCCTCTCCCCATGCTGGTGTGGCGGCTACAATATCATTATTGCAGGCTCGTTATTGGTAGCCAGGTCTATACAAACAGGCCAAGCAGTATGTCCTTTGTTGTGATATCTGTCAACAAATTAATGGGTCCACCATCAAATACCCACTGCAGACACCCCTCCTAATTTCTAACAAACCACTACAATGTGTTTACTTGGACCATTGTGGTCCCCTGACTCTTGACAGTGCATAAAAATACATCTTAGTCGCTGTTGACTCTTGCTCCAGATTCCTATGGGTGTGGCCACAATGCACGGCTGACGCTCCCACTGTTATTAAAGATTTGCAAGTCTTTATGGGCACATATGCAGTTGCGGCTTTCCACTCGGACCAGGGCCCTGCTTTCGCCTCAAGGGCATTCAGGGACGCTATGTTATTCTACCACTGCTGCCTGGCTCTAAAGAAAACCGCTTTGTTTCAATTAACAATGTCAAGTTACACCATGTGGTCGATCCTACACAGCAGACCAAGAGGCACAACCAGTAGTACCCGAATCCCTCTCACTAATGGTCACGATGTCCCTCTGTAAGATTTGGGCAGCAACACTGATACCTCTCTAAGATTGGGGAGGGTAGAAAATTAGTTCCACTAACATCAATTGCAACGGGCAATACAGAAATTGCTGTTCGATTTGATTTGACCTCTACACAAACGGATGGAGTCATTTATTGTGAACCACTGGGGGAGACTTCTACCAGTCCTCCTCCTTCAAATACGGCTCCAGTTTTTGCACAAACTGCTTCTGGATACTTGGCCGACATCACTGACACCTTTTCAGACTCATCTTCCTCTTCTACATCTGAACTATCAAAAACACATACGCTGATATTTTGGCTCAAAACTAATTACTTTGTTCTCCCATGGAACTATCTGTGGCTTTCCTTGACTGTATTAGCTTTCCTTCTTTGGATTGGCTTTGTTATTACTTTCTTTCTATTAATACATGGTCATTACCTTCCTGAAAGATCTACAGTTGAGCTGGTGGATGAGGTCCTAAAGCCCTATTTTTCTTCTCACAAGGTATGCAGAGACGTGTCTTTCGTGAACATTTCCCCCATACCAATTCCTGATGGGATTGTTTGGGATAAGGTCACATTTGATATATATGGCCCGACGGAGGTCATTCAAATACCATATGTGTTTAAACTTTCTATGAATGATGTAATCATACCCGGAGGTGTTTCTGATGACTGAGATGTGAAAACAGTTGATTCTATGATGACTGAGTAGCAGTATTTTACTGTATTCGAAACTGAGGATGTTTATCAACCCAAAGAAAATTATGGAGATATGTTCTTTTATAATTATTATGGACACTATTTCATTCACAGAGCAAGTACCCAAAAGACTGTTTTTAATTACACACAATGGGAACATTGTTCAACTCCACCACAATGGGATTCTAAAAGATATTCTGAAACATTTGCATATTTTTTTGGGCACAATGTTAAAAATGCTGAGTAATTTTATTTGAAATTGCCATTGAAGGAAAATGTACATATATTATTGACAGATACAACAAACATTTATTTGGATCCCTTTGTTTCCCGGTTGGCTATAGAAGGCTATGAATATTGGTTGAAGTCTACTGATTTAAAAAGTGTGTGGGGAACAACAAACTGGCAAATAAGGGGAAAGGAAGCTGTGTTTAGAGCAAGCCTGATACCTGTTCAAATTATATTTTTGAATGAAACTGTACAACAGACAAGTTGTTTAGGCTTGGCAAAAATTAAAGATTTGAATGTGCCCAGCATTCCTGCCCTTGCAAAATTTTACAAATGGCAAAGCTTTATCAATGCTAAAGAAGGTCAGCTCAATGAATGGGTCCAAAACGGCACATTTAATGCTTCACTTTCACGTCCTGGTGGGTGGTTGTTGTGGCCATTAGATAAAAGTTTTGTAAACTCCACTGGGTTTTAGAACAAGTAGGCCTGACCCTTGCTATGTGTCATCTGAACACTCGGGTATAGTAACAACATACAGTGTAAGGAAACTATGCCAGCAATGGTTGAAGAGTTCCTCACTAGATGCTGTTAGAGAACACCTCAGTCTCCTGTCTAATAATACTGACTTAAAGGATTTTGTGTTAGGCCCCAGAAAACAACTCAGAAAACACTTCTTATATGCAGTCTATAATGACATTTGGAAGCTTTCTCAACAAGAAGCTGCTTCCCAGTTAAGGCAAATAGATCAGGAAAATTTACAGAAGGCATTAGCTGTTGTAGATAATAGAACTAACACCCTGTCCGACCTGATATACACCTTAAACAACATTGTTTCTTCTGCAATAGACATAGTACAGAGCGACATGTCCTCTTTACCCCATGGACAGACTCAACTAAGATCCATTATGCAGTTAGGTTGGACACTACAAACACTGAAAGCAGGTCACGGTCCCTAGCAACACATCAGGCGCAAGGGACATATTTTCCACATTTAATTTAACGCAACAACAACAACTAATGGTTAAAAAAGAAGCAACTTATGTCATGTTAAATATTGAGAAATTAGAAAAGTTGCCTTTTACTGTGGCTAAAATACCATCTGCTAAGTGGTTACTACATGGTGACAACAATCTGCCTATTTCAACACTTCAATTCACATCCTGCTTAAAACACATTCCAGTGGGCAGATATGAAAGCTAGGAAATAGTTGCATAGATGAGGTGTGGGAGCTGCCCTTCTCATACAAATGTCTCAGTGGCATGAAAGATTCTTTCTTAGCGGTATTGAATACAAGGCTTCTGTCAGCCATTCAATGGTTTGTAAACATTTGTCCTTGCACGGGGCGTGCAACGCATTGGCAGCAAACTTGGCTTGTTATCTGAAGGGAGTCCCAGTCCCTTTGATTAGATCTGCATTGCAGGTGCCCTCAAATGTCAGCTATGTGCTCCCTAATAGTGAGAGCTTTTGTGGGAAGCGAGCCGGAATAGTTTATGTTGTTTTGTTCTCCAAAATTGTTACACGCTGCAGGAATGTACTTTTTCCTCCTACACGACAGAGGAAAGTTGCTGAGATTTGGCCCCATATTGCTACTTCAAATGTGAATTTTGACAAGCTTGGCAGACTCAAGGCGTTATTGTTTCAAAAACATGTGGTGCTTACATCTGCACACGAGACCTACGCGCTTCAGGTTGTGAAGTCATATGCAGAGATACTGTCCCTTTCAAGTACTAACTTTACGAGACACTTTGGTGAACTCGTGGGACAGATATTTAACGCGTCCAGTAATACTGGAATCACAAATTCTTTAAGGCTGTTGGTTCTGGTTTCATTCACACCTTCACCTGTATATTCGGCTTAATACCTTTGGCCATTTATTCAATATTTTCTAGTATTTTCTGGGGATTTCCGATAACTTTGGCTATAATAGGTGGCATCTTGCTATTGCTACTTTTTATGCGCAATGGCTGTCCTGCTACAACAAGGAGGACTGCAGAAGGATAGGTTGCCGGAAAAAGTGGTACACTTTGTCTACAATGTTCACAGAAACAGACACACTCTTATGTGGGGATCCTTTCTTGGAACATCAGCTGTTTTATTATAAAAACACTACTTTGACCCATGTACATTAGAGAGAGATTCCAGCCAGATGACCACGACTGTAGGCTGATTGATTCGCTGAAGCTGCGTATGTAGACTACAGGCCTCTTGCTCAGGTACGAGGGATGATGCCTTCCCAGGGGAAACATGAAGGCCAGAATTAGTGCTTAGCATGCTGTGCTCTAACATAGCCTTGGTAGGAACTATCTCTACAAACTCTAGGGACAATATGGTAGCATAATCCTTGTGTTTTACTCTCCTTGTCACAATTGTAATCTTGTTGTGCTTCATTGTCCTAGTTATTGCAATACATGCCTTATTATCTAAGATGCAGTTACTTCAATAAAACCTTATTGAACTATACTCTGCCTCTGATTGTCCTTGCATATGTGAGACTAATGTAACTGAGAGAAACGGATGAGATCTGAGTGACCACGATTACCCTGAGGAGTCATTCATGTCATGTGCCTGGCTGCCCCAATCATTCCTGCTCTTGGGTGGAGGTGAGGCACTGCTAGTTAGCCGGAAAAAAAATGGATTAGGCCGACAGGTGTCACATGGTGCGGGACCAGACTCAGTCCCCCGCAGTACAGGTGATTCTGCCACCCAAATCCAGTAGTCTCATTAGGATAATGAGAACCTAGACGACAGTACTAAAAGATTGCCCCCTATAATATGATATGTCGTAAAACTATAAATGGAATTAGAAACTAATAAATTTTGCAGTGGAGTTCGATGAGAAAACTATTCGAGTCTCACCTGTCCTCAGTCAGCTTGAGAATGGTGTTGGCTCGTGAGGAGAAGACGATGAAGGACATTCGCAGCATTGGACTAGAAAAGAAGCAAACAGGTTACACAACTGCATATGAAAAAACTCAGTAAAAACAACAATACCAAAATTAACACAACATTGAAGATCATAAGCAGACCACTAGAATTACATGTCCCATATAAACTCAGCAGACCTGGCCATTTCACCACCTGCAAAAAGCTGAGTGAGAAATGAGAATGATTAATTTATTCCATAATAATTACTCATTTCTAAGGCAGACCATCAAGGCCCAACTCATAATAGACCAGTAATGTTGCCCCTCTGCCCCTGAAGATACTCTCGGAGGGGATTGAGCTACCAGCTGATTCACTGGGTCATTAACTAATGAGTCTTTGTGCGCCTTGATTTTTGCTTTTAATTAGACATGCTTTACAATCTATTTGAGGCCCTTTCCAATATTTCCTCTGTAATGCTGCTTGATGCGTGTCTTAGCAAGCCAGCTAAGTAGTATGTCTCTTTAAATAAATACTTATTTCTAAAGATTTAGCCTTTGCATAATTTTTCAGCATGGAAGCATAACAGAATACATTCTATTGCTTATGAGTAAGGGCTTTGTGCATTAAGACAGTGGTTGCCATTCAGCTGCCCACACCAAGATAAAGATTGATGAAGCACTTGGAGGATCAGCAAGGCCCCTGGCAAGATATACTGAAGCCACAAGGCTTTCAAGTACCAACCCGTTGCAACAGTTCATATATCTCATAATGTCATTCAGCAACACCAACCCGTGGAATGACAAGTCTTCTGATCAATACTGTAAACCCTTATCGTAATATAACATTTGAGAACATACATAGATCTATCTTCCGACATGAACTGTTGCAGAGGACAGCCCACATGTTGTGGACTAGGGAGGGGAACTAGACGTGTCACTAAAGCGCACTGCTCAGCCCAATGCCAGGTGTGGAAATAATTCACTCATTAAAACGTGGTTGATGGTAACTTACTGCAAAGGAACTGGGTTTGGTGGCTTAGTGGACTAATGCATTCACTGTAGGGGCCTGTGTTTGACCGCATGGTCATAAGTTCAAATCCCAGTGGGTCCTCTTAGCCTTTTATCTAAGTTCCAAAGTCATCAAAATGAATACCATTGAGTTGGGTAACAATAAACATCTGCTTTTCACTGCCAAGAAACCTACGGGTGAACATGCGCTTTACAAATACATGTTATGTAAGGAACACTGACTGACATTCATGATTTTATGAGGGCAAAGTTAATGAAATATTGTAAGACATACAGAAATCATGGTAGAGAAAAATCAAATAGCCTCCAACGCACTTTGATATTGCACAGTACACACATTTGCAAAGACAATTACCCTAGCTTTAATGTGCTGCACACTATGTTCACACAGACAAACAGGTAACCCCACACTTGCATGAGTCTTTTACCCACTGTGTACTTGGAAAAGAAGCAGGTTCAAAGAAAGTGTGCCTACCTGTCAAGATGCAATGGAACATAGGCACAACCAAAATGCATGAGAAGAGGAACAAATCATATGAGCGGGCACCTAGGGTTGAAACCGAGAGCTTAGATACTCAGTATGAGTGTCAGCAAGCAGCTACCATGCAAAGTATTTTCAACTAGATTCATGTATTCACTGCTAACCTATGGAGTCCAACTAGGATTTAACATAAGAATGCCGAAATAAATTAAGTGACAGACATAGCAGCTGTAGTTTGACCTGTAGTTTGAACAATACGAAGACAGCAGATATTTAGATATGTGAAGCAAAACTGCATTCTTATAATACAAACAGGCTGAGATAGTCTCATAGATCATCAAATGTTTTCCTTCAGCTCAGAAGTAGGGAAAACATTTCTTTACACTCTTCAATGGGGAGCAACATGTAACAGTGACAGTGTAGATATGGGGCAGAAGGTAGGATGACCACTGATAGACATTTTTGGGCATAGTAGTAGGGGCTGGGATTAAGCCAAGAGCCACTGAATATTAAATGGATAAAAAATTGGAACCCCTCCTTTTAGGGCCTTGAGAACTAATAAGGAAGAAAATCACATACACTAAAGAAATATTGCAAGGGACAACTGACCATGTGAAGGAAGTCTGCTACTATTAGCTGTGAGACATTGCATGGCCATTTGATCACCACATGGCCAACTGGAAAATGAGACTTTTCAGAATCAAAAAGATTAAGGGCCTTATTATGAGTTTGATGGTCACACCACAGGACCGCCAAACTCACGGGGAGGACATCATTGCCATGGCGGTGGCGTCTGCCCCCGAGCGTATTACAATATTCCTGCTGGGCTGACCAGCGGGAAAATTGTAGTATGCGGCTGCCTGGCGGAAACAGTGCTACAATATTGTCTCCGAGGCCAATACTGTAGCACACAGCACCTTTGGAATGCGCACTGTCTGCAAAGCAGACAGTATGCATTGCAACGGTGCTGGGCAGGGGGGCCCCTCTACTGTCCATACCATGGGCATTGCAGGGGTCTCCACATGGCCCCCGGAACTGCCTTTCTGCCAGCTTTCTCTTGGCGGAAACCCCACCATGAAAGGGCTGGCAGAAAGCTGAGTTGTAATTAACCAGGCAGCACTGAACTCAGCGCCTTCCTAGCTAAGTAGAACTCAGGCTGCCATCAGACCATTGGGAACCACGTTCCTGACAGAGACAGGGGACCCCTGGCGGGTCCTCCCACCAGGGTTGTAATGTGACAGTCGGACCGCCACAGCTGAAGAGGCCCAACCATCAGTCCTTGGACCTACAGCCTCGTGATGAGGCCCTAAGTCTTTGCCAAGTCATTCAGATGTAAAATTAGAGGACTATTATGTCTGTCACATTTAATAGTCATTAAGTCTAACATGTTGACTTTAACGTCCAGAGAGAACCATCAAACATTTTAAGAGGACTCAATGTATATATTGACATTAACCTTTAATCTCCCCTTTTATATATTAAGAATTTTCCAGTGCCAGACCAGGAAGAGACATTTATATTAAACTTATTTTTATGGCATTTGTCAAAGATATTACAATGTAAATCCCTTACCTGTTGTATTTCTAAGACAGTTTAAAATGTAAATTCCCTTTATATATATTGTTTGCCCTAAGGCCAGAGTAAAAACAATTCCTGCTGTGGTTGTCAGAGAGTTCACAAAGTAAAACCCCTTACTATTGATGTTGTTAGAGAGTTGACATTGGAAAAACCTTTACTACTGCATTTGTTGTGCTTGACACTCCCCTTCGTATTTCATTTGTTAGAGAGTTTGTTAAAAATTGGGTTACTGGTTCACTAGGGTGTACATCCTGGTCTAGCAGAAACCACAATCTTGTCAGGGTAAGGCACAAGCCTACAAGTTCTGCCCCAAATGACGTGCCAGGGGAACATCATGAGCCAGGTCCAGTAGGAAGGCCCTGTATCAATGGGAGACCACCAACACACTGGTTGCACCTGGCTCAGGAACCATAGACTCACTATACAGGAGACCATCCTACCAGTAAATCAGGTGATCACAGAGGTGTTGCCAACTGCCTGGGCCTCAACCTGGTGTCACAGGCACACAAGAGTAGGGCATTTCCTCTGAGCCTTGCAGAACTCCTACCTGGTGGGACCCCCTTCCTCCAGCCAGTTGGACAGCTCTGGTAGGTTCCCTAAGTTAGCAGCATCTTCCCCTGTAGGTTCCAGGGCATCCCCTTCAGGGTCAGCCTCGTCAGGATTGGGTTTCCCATGCCCCTTGCTCTTCCTCTTTTTGTCAGGCACCTGGGCCATTCTTTCAGGCTCCAGGTCCTCCTGGCTACCCCTCAGGCTGCCATGGACCGCGTGGTCAGGGACACTCACTCAGGCAAGCCTAACATTTCCAAGTGGGACCTGAGCTCCACCTCTTTCCCGATGGTGTGCTCCAGGGCATAGCCAAGCAAACAATCCACATGCATGGACGTACTCAAAGCTACCATTGTTGTACGACTCTCATAGTATGAATGCAACTACTGGATTTGGGCGGCAGCACCACAGCTTGTGGGTGACTCATCCATACCCTCACCAGTTGGCGGCTGCTTACCCAACCCTACCGGCTTGCTAGCAGCACCTCACCCAACCCAAGAAGGAAAGGTGGCTTATGGCAGCCTATTGCCTGACACTTTACTGACCTCTCAGGGATGTCAGGGTGAACAGATCTCACCACTTTCACTTGTTGGCAAAAGGTCTCATACACACAAACAGACAATAAAGAGATGCAAAGTGGTTTTCAAAATATTTATTGAAAAGACTGCAATATACGATAAACTATATGAGCTGCAATTATTAGGATAATGAGGCATAGCAAAATTAGGATTGTGACTGTTAGTGGGAAAAAGATGAACAATCCCAACATATTTCAATGAAAATATATTTAGAATTCCTACCTAATGCCTAGCATCTACCTTCAAGTGAGAGTACAGGGGTGGTAGCCCAGTCTGTCCATACTCAGCCCATGAGAGGAGCACGCACCCAATTACATTAGAATGAATGTCTGCCCTTCTTCTCCCTAGCTGGTTTGCGAAGACAAGTCTGAGGTCTTGCTGGAAAATGGTATGCAGCATAGATGGAAATTCTGGTCGGAAGGACCCCTCTCAACCTTCGTTTGGCTTTTTTTTAGAAAAGCAGGTTTTTGTTCTGAGAAATAGGCCTGACGTACTCATGTGCCTAAGTGTTAAACTGTGTGCGCTCTTGTGGCAGCAATGCCAAACATTATCTCGTATTAGTCTTGTACTGTTCCTTGTCAACCTTGGGTCAGGAACATGATGAAAAATGCTGTGCATAATAATAATAACAACACGCTCGCAGAATAGCAGCTGATTATGAAAAATAAAACAGCTGTACTGAAAAGCAAGCTATTCTAAAATGAATAAATGAGAATACAGCATATTATCTAGGTAAGCAGGGCTAAGCTAGGCTAAAATATATGTGCCCTAGCAAGGTACTAAGATGAACCCACGACACCCTCTCCATTGCTGGAACAAGAGTGCCAGTCCAAAGACCCAACTAAAAAGTGCTCTAAATTATAAATACTAATAGCATTTTAAAATATACATAAAAAAGACACAGGCCATCATTATAATATTGGCAGTAAAAAAAAACTACCGCCGCGGCAACGGCCGCTAAAAGACCTTTGCCGTGGCTACCAGCCATTCACGTATTATGACCACAGCAGGATTTGTGCTAGAAGAATGGCGGAAACCCATCTGTGGCCATGCCAGCGGATGGCGGTAAAGTGGTGCTGCTGCCACCAGCAGCGCCATGCCAGTAGACTGCTGCCAGCCGTATTATGACCCATAATACAGTCTGGTGGTGTTCTGCTGGTGGACGTTGCTGCTGACAGCAATGCCCCGTCCTGTTTCCTGCTGGAGGACCCCCTGAACACAGGTAAGTGGGTGCTCCGACAGGGCAGGGGGTAAGGGGATGTTGTGTGTGTGTGGGGGGGGGTGTGGGGGTGAATGTGCATGCGCGTATGCGGGTGTGTGTTTCGTGTTGCTTGTGTGTGCATGTATGGAGGTGTGAGTACGTGTATGTTGTGTTCTGTGAATGCGTGTCTGAGTGTATGTATGAAAGTGTGTGGGGATGTGTGTGTGAATGGATGTATGCATGCATGGATGCATGTGGGAATGGGTGTGTGTGTGTGTGTGAAGGGGGCCGTGAATGAAGGGGGATTTGGAGAGGAAAGGGGGTATCTGGAGAGGGTGGTGGGGGTGGGGAAGATCTCTATCACAGATTTCCTGTCACTGATATCGCCTACGACCATGGTTTTCGTGGAGGTAATTAAGCCACGGAAACCATGGCGGTAGGCACGGTCATTATCCCGCAGGCAATACAGTGATGGCCGCCGGGCTGGAGATTGATATCTCCAGCCTGGTGGCTGTTACCGCTGTGGCTGTCGGTGTGGTACATACGCCAATGTCATAATATGGTGGAAAGTGCTGCAAGCCTATTGGCAGTACTTTCCACAATATTACCACCAACCGCCAGGGTCATAATGAGGGCCATAATATCAAAGTTGACAAGCCAGGCAGGCCAACAGACAAACCAAAGTTCAAAAGACAATTTGGAGACCCATTTGGGCTTTTGAAAAAATGCCAATGATCAAATGTCAAAAATAATTGTGATCCTACAGATAACTTTGGACATCAACAATGGAGATGGAAGTCAGGAAAGACTCCGCTTCGGCAGGTGATAAGTTGACCAGCACATTAGTTGAAGGATCTATGGAGCAACAGTTTGTAGAAGCCTCAGTCCCGGGTGAGGTTGAGGAGGCAGCATCCCTCATTGCACCTGATGTTGATGAAGCTAGCAAATCCACAAGTGGCAGCTCATAAGATGCCTTGTGTATTAACAGCAGTCTCAATGGACATGTCCGTGAATGAACCCTCATCGCAAACGTTAACAGATCTGTATCCTAAGAAGACACAGGCTGCACTGCAAGACAAACTTTTGGTGCACACTCAAAGAAGCACCATAAGCAATGGAAAATGGGTTGCAGACAAGTCACAACCAGTCGGAATGTTAGAGACCAATTCAGCTCCAGTTCCTCGAGCAAGGAAGCTCTGAAGTACAGCATCATGCTATCATGACACAGCTGGGCTGGTGGTAACTCCATCGATCTGCTTTGCTGAGATGGGACAACCACCACATATCAAAAACAGCAGCAGCAGAATAACACCAATCTATGCCAAAGTTATTGGGAATCTACCAAAGACACTTGAAAAGAGAGAATAAATGGCTGAAGGAATGACTCCAAAGACAGCCTGAAACGTGCTGACACATCCAGACCCAACAGCCTTAAAAAAGTGTACAATCCCGCAGTATTAGATACAGTAAAAATCTTCCTCACCAATTCTCCAAAGTGTTTGGGAAAGTTGATATTTAATAGGGACTGTATCTCCGCTGATGAACTTGCCATGTCTAGGTCTCTCTAGCTGATGTCAGAGCCAAATGTTTTTGAAACAATAACATCTTTAGTCTGCTTAGCTTGTCAAAATGTACATTGGAAGTAGCAATATGGGGCCACAATTCTGCTACTTTTATCTCTCATGTGGGAGGAAATAACACAGGGCCTCAACAAGTTACAATTTGGGAAATTGAAATTACATAGGCAATTCCAAGTTCCTTTCAGCAGCAGCTTTGATCATTCAGCATAACATAACTTCCATTGGAAAGTATCTGAAACGCTGGCGGAATCAAAGAGACAGGAGTACCCTTCAGATAGCAGACCACCTGCTTACATATAATAGAATGACTAACAGTAGTCTCTTCTTTGCTTCAACTAAGACCCCTGTTTTGCCATTCAGACATTCGTAATCAAAAGACAACTCCCATATCTTGTGTACATAACTGTCCCCTAACCGCTCATATCCGCCAACTGCACACATTGTTAAGCACTCCATACACTGAAGTGTTGAAACTGGCAGATTTATCAGCCCATTTATGAGCCGTATTGCAGAGGGAATTTCTGTTACAGTGAAAGGCGATGTTTCCAGTTTCTCACTGTTAGCATGATGTGACTCCCTTCTTTTTTAGCCAATAACTGTTGTTGCCTAGTCAGGATAAATGCAGCAAAACCCTTAGCAGAGTTAACGTGCTGCCAGAACATGCAGCCACTTTTTAGAATCTGTAACGTACAACCTAGCAGCATAATGGACCTTACTTGACTTTGCCCGTGATGAAAAAAAGATATGTCATTCTGAATAATGTTTATTGCAGAAGACACAATGTTTTTTAGGGTGTAGATGTAGTTGGACAAGGTATTCATACCATTATCGGCAATGGCCAAAACTTTTCCCATGTTTTCTTCATAAATCTGCCTTAAACGTGAAGCAGTTTCCATCTGTGAAAGCTTCCAGATTTTATTGTATATGGCATACAGAAAATGATTGGAGCGTGGCTTTCTAGGACCTAACAAGAAATCTTCTAAGTCAACTTTCTCTGAAAGGAGACTAAGGTGTTCTTTGACAGCTGTTAATGTGGAGGAACGTAACAATTGTTGGCAAAGCTTACCCATACTAGGGGCTCTGTAGGACTTTGGTGGGTGGCGGCGGCTGCCCGCCAAAGTCCCATGTTGGGATGGCCGCATGTGCAGCTGTCCCTCTGCAGGCCCTATTACAATGTTTGCAGCTGGGCTGGTGGGCGAAAACAGAATTTCCGCCCACCCGCCAGCTCGGTGGGAAACTCACTACAACATTGATGATTACGATCCGGCAGTAATGTTGCGGTGCGTCGGATGCGAGAGCACCGGTCTCACTTTTCACTGCCCCTAATTCGGGGGGCTGTCCATGGGTACCCCTACACTGCCCTTGCCAAGTGCATGGACACTGCAGGGACCCCAAGGAGCCACCAATGCTCCCTTACCGCAAGCCTTTGCATGGCGGTCCGACTGCCATGCATAGGCTGCCGGAAATGGGACTCATAATCCGGAGGGCAGCGCTGCCCTGGTATATTACGACCACCGAGACTGCCAGGCTGTCGACTGGCTGCAACCTGACAGTGTCAGCAGTTGGACCATGGCAGCGTTGCCACGGAAGTAATGTGGCGGTCGGAGCGCCACTATGGCGGTGGTCCGATCGCCACCACGAGTGTGGTCTTAAGACCGCCACACTCGTAATGAGTTATGTTATGTTATGTTGTTATGATACCTGAGTGCTGAGCTGTGAAATAGCGAGGGTCCGGTTGGCTTGCTCTGAAACACCCCTGAGCAATTAACAAAATGTGCCTGACAACCATTTGTGTCCACTGCCCACAATAACCTCCTGCCGGGGACGTGAAAGTGAGGAATTAAAGATAGCATTCTGAACCCACGTACTGAGCTGTTCTTCAGATACATAAAAAAAATGTTTGCCAATTGTTAAATATAACTGGTGCAGGGATACTGAGCGCATTTATTTGTTTTATCTTTTCTATCCCCAGGCAAGCCACTTGCTGGACAATTTCACTCAAAAATATAATTTGCACAGAAAATAAGGCACGCCCTAAATAAAACTTCCCAACCCTGTATCTTTTGTTCCCCATTCACTCTATAAATGAATCTTGTTTTTCCAAAACTCATAGCCTTCAACAGAAAGCTGGGAAACAAAGGAATCCAAATAAATTGGTTTTGCATCAGTTAGCAATATCTTTCTCACTTTTGAGGGTGGCAACTTAAAATAGCAAGATTCTGCATTTTTAGCATTGTGCCCAGTAAAATACGTAAACATTTCTACGTGTGTTTTAGAACTCCTCACTGGTGGAGTCGAACAATGCTCCGATTGTGTATAATCAAAAACTGATCTAAAGGCACTAGCTCAATACAGAAAGTAAGGTCGGTAATGGTGATAACCGAATATTTCCCCATACTTTGCAGTCTTCATGTAAACATCTTCACTTTCAAATACAGTGAAATATCCAAGCTCAAACAGCATATAATCAACAGTTTTAACATCCCAGTAATCAGAAAGAACCCAGGTACAATTACATCACTCATAGAAACTTTAAACACATATGGAATTTGAATGACCGCAGAAGGGGCTAATATATCAAAGGCAACTTTATCCCAAACAATCCAGACTGGAATCGGAACAGCTTAAATGATCACAAGGGTCAAGTCTCTTCCGACCTTATGGGACAAAAGGTAAGGTGTCAAAACCTCATCCACCAGTTCAACAGCAGAGCATTCAGGAAGATAATGATCATTTATCAATAGAAAGAAAACAATGTTGAAACCAATCCAGAGCCGAAAGGCAATACATTTCAGTAGTATCCATAGATAGTACCATGAATGAGCCAGGTAGTTATTTTTAAGCAAGTTATACAGCTTATGTGACTTTGATACTGATACAGTTGCAGAAGCAGCAGAATTTAATGAAAATACGTTGATGTCAACGAAGTCTGTGTAAAAATAGGAGCTGGTGTAGAACTGGTAGATCAACCCAATGCTGGTGGTTCATAATAAAGAATGTCATTGTGTTGTATTGGAACTGTATAGATCCACAGTTTGGACATTTCTTGTGGTTGAAGTGGTGACAGGAATTAACAGAAGCTCATTCCCTGCCCTCCCCAAGTTCTGGGAGACAACTGAAGCACTGGTACTTGCAGAAGCATTGTTGAGTGCTTGAAGAGGTATTTCCTGTGGGGTAGTGAGAGGGGAAGGGGAACTACCCAGGAATCTTCCTGGTCTACCTTGCAAGTTCGACCACATGGTGCAATTTGACATTGTCAATTGAGCCAAAGCAATTTTCTTTGGAACCAGGCAGCGGTGGTAGAATGACAGTTCTGTTACTGTGTATTCCAAGGACTGGAACAGGTGCTTTATAGGATTGGTCAAACTCCTTTTTGACAGCAATCCTTTCTCGAACCAAATCCCCAACTTTAGGATTCCAGCCTGTTGATGTTGTTTGCAAATCCCTCATTCCACAGGGGGCTGTATAGGCAGATGAGTTTTCATTGCAGAATTGCTGAATTTCCTGTAAAACAGTGACATGCTCATTTATGTCAAACTGTGTTTCTGCCACCACCACACCAGGACCATCAAGATTTGGGACATACAAAGGTATCCAAAATAGGATCTCATAAGGGGTGCGTCTTCCCAAGGACCTTCTGGGCAGATTATTTAATGCCCTCTGGACCCCATACAAGTGATGAAGCCAACTACGACCAGAACCTAATACCCTTGCTGTTGAAGATTGCGTTAAGTCTAGGTTCTTACTCTTCATGACTGAATTACCCTTGGGATGATAGGGTGAGAAGTAATGGAGTTGAACAATCATTGTTCCCATGGTGTCTCTGAATGCCCTGGAGGCAAAAACAAGGCCCGGGTCTGAGTGGGATGCTGCAGCCGCATATGTTCCAATAAAGACTTGCAAGTCTTTAAAAACTGTTTGGGTGCAAGCCAACCTTTGTTGCCATACCCACAGGAATCTAGAACATGAGTCAAAAGCGACTAGAATATGTTTGTATGCACCATCAGGCTGTAAAGGACTGCAATGATCCAGGTACACACATTTAAGTGTTTTTAGGCCACTAGGAGGTTTGTGTGCAGTGGGTGTTTGATGGTGGACGTTTTAATTTGTTGACAAACTTCACAGCAAACAGCATACTGTTTGGTCTGCTTGTATATACCTGGCTAACAATACAATTTTTGTAGCAGGGAAACAGCAGCCACCACACATGTATGGGCAGATGCCACACCCTCACGTGCTGCTCTCATGAGATCTAATATCTGAGCTTGGTTGGGGATCACTCATACTCCCACCCCTGGCATTGTAGCAAATGCAATGTTTTGGGCACTGAAATGGTAGGAACATTCTGCAGGGTATGCTTTCTGTAAAGGCTTGCTGTCAGACGAAGCTTTCACAGCAGTCAGAATCTCATCATCCAGTCTCGTATGAGAACAAGTAATTGCAGAAACAGAAACCATAGCTACTGGAGATTTGTCAGCTTCATCAGCCAAAGTGTTTCCTACAACGTGTACTACTACACGTTGTTGGCCCAATGTATGTACTACATGAGCTTTCGGTAGCCTGTCTTTAAGATCAGCTACCTTCCCCCACAAGTTTTTGTGTTTGATGGTGTTCCCTTTGGAATCCATGAATCCCTTCAGGTGCCAATGATGTAAATATTCATTGTAGGACTGAACACAGTAATACAAACTACACAGAATCAGTGTTAGATGTGCAGGGTCTATATGTTTCATTGCTGGGACCAGAGCGTTAAGCCCTGAAAGTTGAGTTGTATAGTCCCCTAGGGACGGCGTGTGGGTGTTATGAGGGTGGAATGTACCATCCTTTATTATCCAGCAAACAGCTGCACAAGCAGTGGAGTATTGGTGTTAGGTACCTACAGCTGGCTGTGCTGAACCATCAGTATAAATGATGACTCGGTATTGGTCAAGAGGTAAGATGTTAATGGGTGCTGTGTATTCAAGTTCATATTGGAGGAATTCTTGAATCTGTAGTTTTGGATCGAAAACATAATCAACAACAGTGACAGTCAGGGAGGATGCCCATTAAATCCAATGTGGATGTAATGTTTTAGAATTTAGAACACTAGCTTTGGTGACTACCTCAAGGGCAGGTCCCCTGGTAACAACAATAATGCCTTTCCCTTAGGCAAGTTGCCTCTCCTTAATGTCAGACCTCAGAACAGGAGTCAGTAATTTTTCTGTTAATGCAAAAGTTGTTCTGCATTGGAGTACAAATGTGATTTGTATGGTAAAAGTACCATGTCACCCTCGTTGAATGTAACATAGGTAAACCTAATGGCACCAGCCATTATACTGATGACCAAATATATTTTATCACGTGTGCAAGCATGTTGTTGCAGTCCTCTGAGAATGTGTGTGTGTTCTGGTATCCAATCTTTACTTGAAACATCAGAACAAATCAAATCATAAAGAGGTTTTATGTGTTGTGCATAATCTGGAAAGTATGTTCTGCCAAAGTTGAAGAAACCCAGCAATGACTGCAGTTTCCTGATGGTGTTTGGATGTTGTGATTGAGTGCATTTTTCTAGAAAGTGTGGGACCAGGCTCTTGCCTTTATCTGATAATTTGTATTCTAGAAATAGGACACTGAAAAAAGCATTCTTTTTTCTTAAAATTAAACTTGTAGCCTTGGGTGGCAAATCCTAAGACAAGACATCCACCCTGGCTAAAGGTATGTTGAAGTCATCATCTGTGAGCTAGATGTCATCCACATAGGACAACACCTCAGGGTCAATATCATGTTATATTGATGTTACTTGGGCAGAAAACAAAACAGGGCTGTTCTTAAACTCTTGAGACAAATGGAAAAAGTGCAGCTGACAGCCAAGTGCACTGAAGGCACTAAGATCCCAAATTTTAGGCGCTAGGTTTCAGCGGGAGAAAACACTGAAAATATCCTATCCGAGGTTGTTTTGTACTTTTTCTGCACTATATTATTTATTAGTGCTGCGCTGTTTGCATTTTGTATTGTAAATGTGAGTGAGTGTTTAAATGTCTGTAATCTAGGACTAGTGTAGATGAATGGTCTGGTTTTTCTAGGGGAAATAAAAGGTTATTCATTGCAGAGACACAGGGATTGATTACACTATGGTACTCCAGTTGTGTGAGAATTTCTTTCACAGGTGCTTTAGCTTCATGTTTAATGGGATATTGAGGCTGGAGCTGTGGTATAGATCTGATTGGAATAACATAGTAGGGGGGATCTTTATCCAACCCTACCTGGTTGCAGTACAGCATGGGAGCCTTGCCAAAGCCCAATCAACAGCATAGGCTTCCTTTACACTGCCTGGAACTTGGACTGAGAAAGATGGCAAAATGACATCTTCCCCTTGTGGGAGCTTGTGGACAAATTCACGTCACCAATCTTTTTCTGACAAGAGTATGTCATAAAGTAGTGTTAATCTCCTCCAGAAGATTACTTTAATAGTGTGCTCTAGATCTCCCTCAATTTTAATGTTGAATTTATAGACCCTGTCGGGTGGGGAGAGGCAACTGTCTGCTGTTTCGACTTCAAGAAACCTGCTAAGGCCCCCGGACCGGACAAGATACCGGGGGACCTGTTTAAGTCTGAACCCGTTATTTGGGCGTGGTACATTAATACTTTATCAAATGCCATCGCAGCAGGTAGCCCCATTCCGGACTCGTGGCTCGGAGCCGAAATTATCCCTATTCACAAAAAAGGAGATGTGGGTCTGCCAGCCAATTATCGCCCAATTAGCCTCATTGACAATCTTCAAAAGATTTTCTCTAAGCAAGTTCTTGATAGGTTAATGGACTGGGTCCAAGCTAACCAGGTTCTTTCCCCCCTTCAGGCTGGGTTTCGTCTAAAAATTAGCACTATGGACCAAGTCTTTAGATTCTTTTTGTTGCTTTGGAAATACACTACCCTGGCCAAACAAAATTTGTATGTTGCTTTTGTTGACCTTAAGTCCGCGTTTGATCTTGTTCCAAGGCAGAAATTGTGGGAAGTCCTAAAGAAAACTGGCGTCCCGCTGAACCTGGTGCATCTAATCCAAAGATTACACAAGAACACCTATGCTCGAGTAAGATGGGGCAGTCAGGGGGAACTCACTGATCGTATTAACATCAGGCGGGGAGTACGCCAGGGCTGTATCCTGGCTCCTACCCTCTTCTCGTTGTTTATTAATGAAGTAGTGCAAGTTGTAACTGACTGTCGAAACGACGCCCCTACTTTGAATAATACAAAAGTTCCAATCCTTTTATTTGCAGATGACTCCCTCCTGATCTCTAAAACACCTATGGGCCTCCAGGCTCTCCTGGATAGGTTTAGTGTGTTTTGTGCAGATCATGGATTGGAACTTAACTCCAGCAAAACAAAACTTATGATCTTTGGCCCTGGTAGCTCAAAGCGATGCAACATTTTGTATAATAAGGTTCCCTTGAGTAAAGTATGCTCTATCGATTACTTAGGGGTAAGAATCAGTAATGATATGAACTGGCAGGCCCAGGTAGTGAAAAGCTCAGCCCTCTTAGCACATAGGGCAGGGGCAATTTTGTGTTTTCAAATGTCTAATATTGAGAAAGTTGTTTCCCCTGCTATTAAAATGTATTTAGCTAAGGCTCAGAGTGCCGCGGTCTATGGTGCTGAGGTCTGGGGTTGCTCTAAATCCAGTAAGTTATCCGTGGGGGAAAATAATTTTGCAAGATCACTCTTGGCATGTCCTCGTAGTACGTCCCTGGTCCCAGTGTTTTTGGATCTAGGGTTCCCTCACATTTCCGATGTAATAGCCTTAAGGCCTTTAATTTTTTGGGTTCGTATTTGGACTACCCCTGAACTAGACACTTACAAGGAATCCTTGCAAGACTTATTGGACAGACCAAATGTACTCTCTATCCCCTGGTTCAAGCACATTTCAGAATGGTTCCATACTTTGGGACTCAGTCACTTTTGGAGCCAGCCCAATAAGTTAAGGAGGGCTCACAAGGACCACCTGAAATCTGCTTACTGGTCCCATGTTAGGGAAAAATATCTGCTCTGCACTTCACATGGTAGACTGACATCGCTCTTCCTCGATTATAAGTGGTTTCCCCAGTTCGAACGCTTTCTGGACCTAATTACTGATCAACTAAGCAAAAGTTTGTTTGTTCGACTTAGGTATGGATGTCTCCCTCTGAAGTCTTTTTCCAGTTCATGGAGCTCCACCCTGCTATCCGACAAATGTCCGTGTTGTAATGACTCTGTGGAAACAGTAGTCCACTTTTTGTTTATTTGTCCTGCCTATGGAACTGCCAGGCGGAAATGGCTTTGTCCCGTTTGTAGAAACATGGGGTTGAGAACATGTAAAGACGCCCTTAGGCTGATGTTGAGAGATTGCTCCTCACCTTTAATTTGTGCGGTCAGCAAGTTCCTTGCGTCCGCTTGGTATATACGTACATACTTTTTAAAATAAAATAGGGACTATAAGTGATTTGTTATTAATTGTTTTCTGATTTTACCTTATCTTACTTATTTGTTTTATAAATGTACTTTTTATAAATTACCGTTGTGGAAGCTACAAGCAGTCAATCAAAGGATCTTTTACATTTCCCTTTTATCTACATGCCGGGGCATATATGTGAAGATACATCTGACTTCTTTTTCTCTTTGTATACTCGCAGATTCCTCATTTTCCATTATTCTTATCTCTCTTTTATCACCTATTTTTAACTTTGGTGTTATATACTTATTATGTATAGATCTTGATTTTACTGTTGTGAATTATTGCTTTGATGGTTATTTAGAACGAATAAAGCTTGTTTTGAATTGAAGTCATTAGTTGCTGTCACATCCAGAAGGTCTATAAGATTCTGTTGACATAACGTGACCTCTGCCGTGTTGTCTGGCAGAGTCACTACCCATGTCTTGTTCTTCAACAACATTCTCAATGTGAGTGGCATCCTTAACTGATATCACTGCCACCTTCTTCTTTTTAAATTGGGGCTTTTGTTGCAGAGCTTTTTCCTCCTTTTAAATGTAAGGTTCTGAAGAACGGTGTGAGTCCTTTTTCAGACTTTACGTAGTCGCTTTGGTGTTCAGACCACCACACTCTTTCACTCTATTTATCTGGCGTGTTGTGGAAGGAACGAGATGGGCAATTGCCAATATATTGGTATCTATCAGGAGTTTTTATAGGGCCTCTATTTCTGAGATTGTATATTTTTTCAGAGGTCTCCGGTTGTGGAAATTCTCCTCTTTAAAGTCTTCTGTCTTTATTTTGTTTCTATTTATCCCATCCTTTTTTAGAGCATTCTTGTGCTTGTTTAGTACTTTCCTTAGTGGACATATTCTGTATTTGAGGTTTAGTTGGTCTGGCCCCCAGACTATCCCGGCCTATACTAGTATAGGTTTCGGAAATATTCTTAGGCAGCTAACACTCCTGATCCCACTGAGGAACCTCTCGGAGCCGCTCACGAATCACCGGTGCTGCTGCTTCTCCTTTAATGTTACATAATATTATTGGGGACACTGTGTCAAAGGTGTGCATCAGTATCATCACCAAATCCAGGGCTGGAGCTGCCATGTGTTCCTTTTGAATTTGTTTTAACACTTACAGTAAGTTTGCAAGTGTCAGGGTACCATGCGTGGTGGTATATATTGCGGCCAAGATGTGCCCCAAGTTGCACAATCCTCTACTGAGGGAATCATTCCAAATGGCAACCACATTGTGAGAATTCTATGTTTAACTTGGGGTCCTGTATGGGGAAACACTGCTTCCAGCTGATTCGTTTTTTTGTGCAACCCAGAACAGAATCTTCTCCCGCCCAGTGGGTGCTTTACCCATAATGGAATGAACTGTTTGTGGATGTATTCCTGTAACGGCCAATTGGTTAATAGCTGGAGCAGCTCTCGCTGAAGAGGTGTTTAAGGTCCGCATTACAAATTGTATTATTTGTCTATTTATTGCTACTAGTTCATCATATATGGTATAAGTGGCAAACGCAGGTCACATAGGTCAATCATTTGTTAAGGGACCTAATCTCACAGGTTGTACTACATGTGGGAGGGCACCATCGAACCAATTATGGTGTTCTTGATAATTTAGAGGTACTTCTAAATATTGATATGCTCTGTATTGTTGTGGTTCATTTGCAATTCTGTACGTGTGGAATGTGTTGGGAGTCTGCATTTACTTCAGGAAAGGTGTCACAAGAATAACAAATATCTGTTTGGTATGCGTTGGGAGCTTTTACTACAAATGTAACCTCCCAGCCATTAGCTAAAAGAAACTGTGTGACTTGTTGTCTACAGGTTTTTCAGATTTTTACTGATTGTGCCATGTTAAACAGTAAGTATCAGAGATGGGAACACCAATGAAGGAAATCCTTTTAACATTCAAGCTTTCAAGCTTGAACAACCTACAGTCTAAATAGGTACTCATATTCAAGTGAGGAGGATTTTCCTAAGACCACAGGCGTCTGTGTATAATGGTACTTAGGGTACCTTTAGTATGTGTGAGACAGAGATATCCAGGAGACCTGTATAATTAGTGTCTAAACATCGTTGGTGGCGCCATGTCATAGGACTCTCGCTGTTTGAACGAGACTGCTGGATTCGGGGCAGCAGCACCACCACTTGTGGGTGACTGAGTCATTACCACACCAGTTGGTGTCTGCCGGCCCAACCCTACTGGCTTGCTATCAGCACCTCACCCAACCCAAGAAGGAAAGGTGACTTGTGACAGGCTATCACATGACACTCTAGTGACCTCTCAGGAAAGTAGCAGTAAACATATCTCACCCTTTTCTCTCATTGGCAAAAGGTCTCATACACACACATAGGAAATAAAGAGATGCAGAGTGGTTTTCAATATCTTTATTGAAAAGACTGCAATCTATGATATAATATATGAGCTGCAATTATTAGGATAATGAGGCATAACAAAATTAGGATTGTGGCGGTGAACATGTATTTAGAATTCCTACCTAACACTTAGCATCTAGCTTCTAGTGAGAACACAGAGGTGATAGACCAACCTGTCTATACTCAGTGCATGAGAGGAACACCCACCCCCATTACCTTAGAATAAAAGTTTGCCCTTTGTCTCCTTAGCTGACCTGCAGTGAGAAGGCTGAGGTCTTTGTAGAAAATGGCATGCAGCACAGCTGGAAATCCTGGTTGGAAGGACCCCTCTAAACCCTTTTGACCAGCATGGTGTTCAAGCGGTGTTTATGGCCAGGATTAATACCTAAATTCTGTTTTAATAATTTCACGACCAATTGAGACAAATCAAGGCATTTTTTAAAACGTATTTTTAAAATTCTTTCTGGTTGTTTTCTTTAAGTTTAATTAAGAAAATTTCAGCAGGCACTATAGTATAGCTGTTTTCAATTTCAGTGAGATGGGATACCATGTGAATAACCTGATAAGGATCTTTTAAACAATACAATTACTATTGAGGTTTGATAGGAATCTTACTGGGCTAGAATACATGCGCACCTTGTTTTTAAATATGGTTTTCTGTTTTTTTGGTTTGGGCCTTACCGGTTTCATGAATTTTGGTTGACGTAGGCATTCTTGGTTGTTTTTTCACAGAGTGTCTAGCCAGAAGACTTATACCAATTACATCCTATCTTTTCTAGTTGCACGTCTTGTCAGCCAGGATTTCGGACGTCTCATCAAATTGGCGATCAATGATTTTGGATACAATTTTCGCTTGTAATTCAAAACCTAAACTACTGTTTATTATT
This sequence comes from Pleurodeles waltl, assembly GCF_031143425.1. NCBI lineage: Eukaryota > Metazoa > Chordata > Amphibia > Caudata > Salamandridae > Pleurodeles > Pleurodeles waltl. The sequence goes on along the minus strand of NC_090445.1, from coordinate 1,450,083,353 downwards.
ATTATTATTATGGCGGCTTTTGATTTAAAAGCTTCGTAACTTGGAGGTTACGTTTTTACACACATTGAGTGAAGTCCATCTGGTGGATTTGAGGGGACATAATTATCTTCTTGTGTTTTCTTTTTAGCTGTCCTAAATATACATTTTGGAGAAGGATGTTATCAGGATCCTTACTCATTGTTGATTTCATCGAAAAAATTACTTTTGGTACTTTTTGGTAGGTGATTGCGATATCTATTTAATTTAGGCTTTGAGCATACTATTATACTTTCTACTCTTTTAACCTACGATGTTGACTCTAACTTCCTTGCACCAGAGTGGTTCCATTATGTTTTCTTCAACTGGGGGCATGCGTATGACTAATGGCACGCATTCTTGCACAGGTTGGATTAGGGTTATGAGGCACGTTAATAGGTTCTTTTTTTCTTTTTCTTTTTTTTTGCTTTGGCACATTTTCTGGTGAATGGACCTTAGTGTTGTATTCTTTAGTGAACTGTCACTATGTCGATTTTAACAATGGATATTTGTTTGCTCTTTGGTCATAAGATATCAGGCAAGTATTGGTTATTAAATGTAATTCTTTTAAGGGAGGGCAATTATTGGTTTTGGTACAATAAGACCAATTTATTCCGTCGATTTTAGCTCTAGAGTGAATTAATGTTTCTGTTATCAGCCTTGAAGAAGTCTCTAATAAGGGACAAAACACTTGTCGGCTGAAATCTCAACATCATTATGAACTTCAATACAGATGAGAGCTTCCACATTCTATTGACATCAATCATCACCTATTTGAGCACTATGTATTATTTTAACATAAATGTTTTTATAAAATTTGATTTCTTGTTGATTGAGGAAAATCTATCCGTAAATCAATTATAAATATGTGTCCTTTGACTCAATTTGTATATATACTTAATTGATATAAAAGTGATTACATTTTAAATGCTCCTGACTCTCGTTTATTAACATATGTCTAACTAGAATCCTCTACTATTATGTTTGTTATTAGTACTAGCAGAATTTTTTTCTGGTTAGAACATTCACATAAGGGCAACAAGTGTATTGTAACGTATGAGCACCACAACTTTGATACCACGGAAATATAACGAGATGTGCATTAATCGAGACCATTGTTGCCATTTATAAAGTAGTTTATTTTAGTGGTAATTTGCAGTCTCTGAGTTGACTAGACAATACTAACATTTGAAGGCTTATTTGGAGTCAGGATGGCACTATTTAACAATGATACGGATAGGATATTTCAGGAATGGTTTGGAAAGGAGGCAGATCAGAATCTTCTAGATAGACAAAGTCTTAAACAACCAGAAGGTATGAAAAGAAAGTATATGCGTTTAGAAAAGCTTAGAAAGCAAGAACTATCACGATGCTGGGATGCAACAATACTGAAGAAATACATTTCTGATAACAAGGTCCCTGGAGGTCTTAGAGTAATTATTTTTTCTTCACTTGATGATTTGTCTCCCAAACATATGACACAGTGGGAACAACTTCTTTTTGAAGCCTCAAGAGGTATGATGTGTATTTTGATTGAACATGCTGAAGAAAAAAAAAAGGATTACTAAAAGAGATTAGGGACATGGAAATGGAAATTCTAGCATTAAATTTACCCAAGGTAAAGGACGTGAATGACAAAACACTTAAAGAGGTCCTAGACAAACATCAGGCCTACATTAAAAACAAAAAATTTACCAAGATTTGTACAGATGACAATGATTATAAAAATGGTAGAATATATACCTGTGCTAAGACATTTGATGGTATTCCCACTAAGGTTCTATATAGCAATTTGACTGGGAATAATAGTGCATCAGAGACGGAATCTGAACTCTCTGATGCATCGGGGGGACCAGACAATAAAGGAAGTGCATGCAGTGATGTTGCAAGTACCAGTTCTAGAACAGATGAATAAAGCTCTTCAAGTTTTTTATGCAAGGCAAAAAGATTCAGACTGGGAAACAAAAGGACATATACTCGGCATCCTACTCCAGAACCCCAAAAAGAACACACAGAGGTAAAAGGCGGAATAGAGTCAAGAGAAACCATGGAAATGCAAACCGGAGCCAGATCAAAGAATCAAAACAATTAAAAGTAGTGTCTGCTCAGGAAGGAAGTGCAAACAGGGATACTATGTCGGGTGGCAATATTTCCATTATCAATCCATCCAACCATATTTTGACACAAGATCAAATAAATGTTTTGAGCAAAGGCTTGGGTTTCTGTCCATCTAATCATTGTGATACAACCCAAATACACATTTACCTGCTTAGGTTTTTAGGACAGTTACAATTCAGAAAGTATTTGTTTCTGAAAAAGATACACCACCCTGTCCAAAAGATATTGACATACCTGTTACTGAATATACGATTGAGGATGTACACAATATTTAGACATTGTTATCTTTAGAAGACGATAATATTGTACAATATGGCTATACATAGATACTACAGGACCTATGTATTTGCCAGGATATAACTTTGGTAGGTGGACTAAAACCCAAATCTATATTCACACCTTGCCTGACATTCAATAATGTAGTTGATGTATTTGGTAAATCAGGTACATGAGACTTTCATAAACTAGAAAATAAGCTCAGGTCGGGAAAGGTACAATACTCTCATAACTTGACTCAGCAAGAACAGCTTCCGATCAAACAACTTACACAATAACAAATCCCTTGCCATTAAAGAAGCAGACAAGCGTGGAAACATAGTTTTGCTAGTTAGACAAGACTATGTGGATGAAATCAATTGCCAACTAGCTGATAGTACAGCTTATGTAAAACTGAAGGGAAATCCTATGATAAAAATCACCACACAGCTAAATGAATATTTAAATAAGTGGAAAGAGTTATGCTTGATTATGGATTTAGAACATAAATACATCTGGAATCCTCATCTGAGAATTCCATGTATTTATGTCTTACTAAAGATACATAAAGATAAATCTAAGCCACTGGGCCACCCAATTACATTGGTCATTGGATCACCAATGGAAAGGTTATCAGGATAGGTTGACACCACTTAAAACCACTTGTCAGAAATCTGCCCTCCTTCTAAGAAGATACTGAAGTCGTACTAAATAAATTGGAAGATGTACAGTGTTCTGTAGATATGACATGGGCCACCTTGGACGTCACGTCTCTCTATACTTGTATTCAGAAAAAACAGGGCTTGGAAGCAGGCGGACATTTTCCGTCCAAAAGGTCAGCCTCATGCATGGAACATACTGACATGCTTATTGACTTGATTTACTTTATCTTAGACAATAATATATTCATTCATGAGGGGAAAGGGCTGGCACTTTTCTCCCTCAAGTGTTGACCTCTACATGGGTCCTTCTGAGTTTTGGCATTGTTGGCATAAAGGTCCCCCTCATTTGACAGAACTTGTATTTTTTGGGGAGATATATGGATGACATCCTACTTATCTGGACAGGAACAGAGACATCATTGTTAGAGTTTCATAGCTACCTGGATAGAAATGATTTTGAAGTACACATGACACTCAAATGTAACAAAAAGTTTATTCATTTTCTAGATATTAAAATTTCGAGTCATGGCAACAAGATACAAACTAGATTATATTGTAAACCTACTGCGTGCAACTCTTTGGTACAAGCTACAAGTGCCCATCCAGCTTGCCAGATCGCATCAATACCTTATGGTGAAATGTCTAGGATCAAGAGAAACTGTAGCAACCTTGAAGTTTGTAAGATAGAATTGGGTCATCTTCCAGAGAGATTTCGACAAAGAGGCTATACAAGGAAAATTGTAAAGCAAGCTAGGACTAGGATTGCTAGGGTGTCATACTCCTCTCTCCTGAAAAACACAAAAAACATAAGCAAGGAGGTCCAACTAACATTTTATTTTGCACACCACATAGAAGGGACATTAATGCTCTCTATAAAATAATATGCAAACATTAGCACACACTTAGTGCAGAGGCCACACTTTCACAGATTGTCCCAAATAAGCCAAAAAAGATACATAAGAGGGGTAAAGCTATTAGGGACCTCTTATGTAATAGTTTTCTACCATCTCTTGATGAAGCTGTGAAAACATGGTTACCGGATTCCCCTAATGGAGTGTGAAAATTGCAATATGTGCAGTTTGGTGCTGCACAAAACACACCACTTCAGCTTTAATCAGATCCGAGTGAATCCTATCTGATTGATTCTTTTATAAATTGCAAAACAAAATATGTAGTATCTATACTTATATGTGCCTGTGGGGCGATTTATGTAGGCAGCACAATTCGAGTCCTGAAGGAACAAATACAAGAACATGAGAGCAATGAGTAACAATGACCAAACGTCTCCATTGGTCAAACATATGAATGAGGTACACTCTACAACTGAATTTCCTACTGTAAACTTTTTTGGAATTAACCACGAAAGGCCCAGCCCTATAGGAGGGGACTGCATGATCGATTTGAGAAAAAATGAAGCCCAATGGATTATTAAGTTACGTGCCACAGATAAAGATATGAATCAGGACAGTGAGTAATATCAGTTTTTTATGAGAACTGACTATTACGATAACAGCTGTTTCCATTGTATACCTATTGAATATTGAATCTGCGTGGCTAGATACTTGGTCTATCATTTTGATAAGAACACAGTGCACCTAGTGTATTTAAACAAATGTATACTAAAGTTCCAGCTCCGGTTCTGCTTGGGGATGGGCCGATCCATGGTGGAGATGCAACTGTTCTATTCGGAGATGTGCCACTCAGCAAAGGCAATGTGTTGGTTCCACGCTAAGCACCGTAGGCCCATTTTTAAGGGTCCTGGACATGGGTAGCACCACTTGGCAGGGTAGACTCACAGCTGGCAGAGTCCAAGGGCAAGGTGTTGGAAGCCTGTTATGTCCCTGAGGCTTCAGATCAGGAGGTCAGGCAACTAAACCATGTAGTCACTCTGGGTTCTGGGGTCAGTAGATGCAGGTCCAGTCCTTCTCACCCAAATGAGATGGCTGCAGGTCAGCACAGCAGGGCAGCAGTTTCTTCAGAGCAACAGTCGTCCAGCAGAGTGGAAGTCCCTGTAGCAGCACAGCAGTCTTTCCTTCTGACTGGGTATCCACAGGTTCAGAAGTGTACTGAAGTGGTGATATCTGAGGTTTTCCTTTCATATACAGTTGTGTCTTTGAAGTGGGGAGAAGCTTCTAGAGGCATGCCTTTGAACTGCACATATGTACTGCCTTCCCTGCAAAGGTTATGTAGCCCTTTGTGTGGAGACAGGACACAGCCTATTCAGGTTTAAGTGAAGCTGGGCCCGGTTCCTCCCTCTCATCCTGCCAGTGATGGCCCATTAAGTCAAACCTAAGCCCCTATTCTGTTTGACTCTTCAGGAGGAATGCACGAAGCCCAACTGCCAAATACAGCCAGTCAGGCTGCCGGTACCAAATGGCAACTTTCTAAAACTGGCAATTTCAGAATTGTAATTTAAAATCTGACTTCACCATAAATTGCAATAGTCAAAAATTAATGTAAGAGTTTTTTTTTACTACCTGGACAAACTTAAAAGTACCTGTCCAACATTTTAAATACACTTCACCCTGCTTTTGAGGAATTCTAAGGGCTACCCAGGGATGAATTCCATGTATTAAAAAGGAGGTTTTGGGCATGGCAAAAGGTTTATTGTGCCATGTCAAAATGATAGGCTAAAACTGCACGCAGACTATTCAATGGCAGGCTTGAGACATGTTTAAAGTTCCACTTAAGTGGGTGGCACAACTAGTGCTGCAAGCCCACTAGTAGCATTTAATTTACAGGCTCTGGGCACATGTAGTGCACTTTACTAGGTACTCATGTCAATTAAATATGCTAACCAGGTGTAAGTCAATGTTACCATGTTTTAAGAAAAGAACAAAAGTACTTTAGCACTGGTTAGCAGTGGTAAAGTGCACAGAATGCACAGGCCAGCAAAAACAAGAGGTCTGAATGCAAAAAGTGAGGGGGAAACCATTCCAAGGGTGCCAGATCCAACAGTTCACAATATAAAAACCCCTACTATTGCATTACTCACTGGGTTCACAATATAAAGCTTCTACCTTTGGTGTTTGGCAAGGGGTTCACAAGGTGAAATCCCTTGAGAAATCTGATTCTGAGTGCTATAGGGCAGTCAGTAGTCACTGGACACTACGTGTCATTCAGACATATCGTAAATAGACAAACACAACATAAACACCTTGCAGGCCTGATTGCCGCAATGTAGGAAACACTTATTAGTGCCCTGAAATGTTAAGGATGCTGCTCCACTGGAAAGCACAGGAGGCACATCCCTGTAGTCACACTTGTTTCAACGATATCATGCCCATAATTCACACATTTATTTACCCTTATATTATGCAGCAGCCAGGATAAAGAAGTACGTAAATTACCAGCATGGTATTCATGACATGTATAGCACAGTTAGTGACTTATAACTAACTCCATGTAGGTTAGGATTTTTCCTGATGAAAACCCAAGATCCTGAGAGACTGTTTTCCTTATGGATGAAACATATCGAAAAAAAAAGAGTAGGGTGTAGGGAAGATTAGGTATCCTACAGGGTTCGCAAAGTAAAACCCCTTCCTACTGCATTGGACAGAAAGTTCACAATGTAATGTCCCTGCCTCTGGTAAGGACTTCCTAATGTACAAATCCTACTATTGTAATGGTCAGGGGGGTTCACAGTGTAAAGTCAGTTTGGTCCTTGCAAGCATTCAGAGTCAAACCCCGTCCTACATTATTTGTCAATGGAATTCACAATGAGAAACACCTTCCTATTGAGTTGGTCGAAGAGTTACATCAGGCAAAGCCCCTTCCAGCTTTATTTGACCTGAGGTCTGCGTAAGCAGTGTCCCTATCAGTTCTGAGCAATTTAAATACTTTAGTGGACTAATAGGACTAACTAGCAATCAAGTGCTTGTAGAGAAGATCAACATGTGAGCATGCCACAGACCCTCTCTCAGTACTATTTCTTACAGTTCTTTTTCTGTTGATTACATATTCCCTTTGCTGAAATTTGCACTGTCAAGCTAGGCCTAAAAACAAACAGGATTATCAGAGGAGGTAACCAAATTCCTTGCCTATTGAGATTATCTGTGGGAATCTATTTTAGAAATTACTTATCTAGAGGCATTAACACAATGTAATAATCTATGTCTTAAGGCCTTGGCTTTAACATATACTGTTAACAAAAAAATAACTAAGGCAGTAGTTTTCAAACTTTTTTAATGTCAAGTTCCCCCCAGTTGAAAAATAAAAATCATCACTCTCCCCCCCCCCCCCAGATCACTGGAGGACCCCCTAGGGGGCCCGCCTTCCAGTTTGAAGACCCCTGAACTAAGGTATAGTGCTTGTGCCATAACTTTTCATAACGAACCGTTCAGAGATGAGACCTATGCATCTGACATAACGTTTACCTAAAAAATCGGGCATAGAGCATTGATCATTGGCTTGTCAGCATAATCAGCCTAGGTCTACCATATTGAGCATAATATCTGCAATATAAGTACTATTATTCAGTGGAAACACACAGCTTGTACCCAATCAATTCCAGTACGGAAGAATAATAATATGTGGGTGGAACCAGAGCCCCTCTCGCAGGAGGTACAGGACGGAAGCACAGGAGGATATGAGAAGTGATGCACAAGATGATTTGGACCTCGAGAATGTACAAGCAATATGGCACAGACAAAGCAGAGCTGGGGGAATTGCAGGCGAGTAGGAATGTGGAACGTGGGCAGGCTAGTAATGTTACGACATGAGGAAAGCACAGGAGGGCAGGAGTCTGGACACATAGAAGGGCATGAGTAGGGGAGGACAAGAGAGGTGTGAGCAAGGGATTATACGAAAAGCACAAGCAGGGAGACACTAGGGCTGAAGCAGACAGACATAGGAGACACACAGGCAAGCACATATGGGGCGCAAACGACAAGGGTCAGGAGATGCATAAGAAGAAAGGAGAAGTAGGCAGGAACATGAAAGAAACCACATAAGGTACTTAAGGTCTAGTGAGCAAGTGTCAGTGTGGTTTTAACTTGGAAAATGAAACTCTGTCTTTATCATTCTAGAAGCAGTTTTCTTTTAGGGCAGAAACTATCACTTAAACTAGGTACCATGCTTCATCATCACCATCCTCCTCACATTCGGTTTGGACTTGCCTCCAAGGCAATCAGGCAATGTCTGATGGGATGGTCTGACAGATCAGTGTGTGGGCCAGTTTGTAAGCAGGTTGTGGGACTGTCTTATGCCCAGGTGGGTCGGTTTCTACTGTGGATTTCCGTATAACCCCCAAACCATGCCTGTAGCACAGACAAATGCATGCAGTCTCATATACCTTGCAAAATACCGATATAGTGTGTCTTCACAAGCTCAAACCTGTCCTGCTTTGCAAAGTTGGGCCACTCTTTTAACTATCTGGTTTGCTTATCGTCTCCACCTTTATTTTGGTGACCAAGCTTAATTTCTGTACCAGTTTAAACTTGCCTCACACCATAAACAAAGTCTATGATGTGGGATACTACTCCCCTGCAGGACTGGAGGTCCTTAGATGGATACTCCCTAGGTGGGCAATAGGTGTAGGTGATGGTGCAGAGTGCAGGGATAGGGATAGGGAAGTACAAATTAAAACTACTGCTTTGTGGACCTTAGCTACACTTAATAGAAAGAGCACGGGGAACAAGCACCACCATACACAACAGGACACAGGAAACGTATGAGAAAGAAGGCACCGAAGATGGCACATGTGGGGACCCATAGTGGAATTGTCAGTTGTGAAGTACTGGCATATATGCATAGGAGGGCATGGTCAAGAAGGAGTGGGGGCATGGGCAAGGCATACATGCAGGCTTAAATAATATTCCTTTTGTTAGAAATGCTTCAATTACTATAAAAATTACCAATGCAGAAGTATCGGAAACAGTTTTTTTCGTTGCATTTACCGAGTGGTGAGGGAGATGATAAGTGATGAGTGCAACATCAACATAAACACAAAAAAAACACAAACAAAAAGTAAAACTCCAGGTAAGGAGAATGGAGGATGACGCTACATGAGAAATATCAAAGAATGAGTAACAAGTAATTTGGTTTGATTGATAAGAAGTATGAGTTCAAAACTGAAAGAGAGATTATGACCCGCATGTCAAAGGGGAGTGGGTTTCGGTGAAGGGGACTCAAAGTCTGAAGAACTGAAATGAGGGGCATTCTCCTTTTAGTGTGGGAAGGAACATCAACCTGGCAAATTATATGCTGCGATTTCTTACAGGTGAACATTGACAAAAGGGTATCACAAGGGCAGTGAATAACTCCAGCAAGACAGCTTTGCACTTTATACAGCAGGAAGCAAAGCAGTTCTATTTGTTCAACATTCAACATTAGCAATCAGAGCACTATTAGACCTCGGATGGACATTAGTGAATGACTTGTTCCCTGAGAAGTGGAAAGAAAAGAACATTTGAGTGTCAGTAGCACAGGTGGGGTAAAAACTAAAATGAGGTGATGTGATGCATAAACAAAAAAAGGTGAGTTCCTGGCTGAACTTTGAGGAACATCTGAAGGTAGAGGTAGGTAGTTGGGGTTTGATCGACAACAGGCATGATTTTAATGGTAGTAGAATGAAGCTAACCACATGCCGATGGGGAGAAAATAGCAATGAAGGGCCCAAAAAAAAGTGAAAAGGGGAGTGAATAGAAGCATGAACTTGAGACCGAACAATATAAGAGGCAGGTTTGTAGTCACTCAATAGTTAACTCAGGGACGTCACCTGCAGAGATCTTTAAGGGGTCATCAAGTGTGAAAAATATCACAGATGAGCAAAAGGGAATGTGGATAAAGTATAGATCATCACGATGCGCAGATGTGATTAAGTTTGAAGCAGTAAAGTACGGTTTCTGTGCAGTAGCTAATAAACAAGTCATATTGAAGGAAATGCGAAAGGCATGGGAGACAAATAGAGCAAGAGGGTTTCAAAGGAGATGTCCAAGTATCTTGTACAAGAAAAGGAGTGGGAAAATGGATCACCAAGGGCATAAAGGGTCTGCAACGGGTGACCAGAAAGAATGAAGAGTTTGGTGTGGGATACGACAAGATGGAATGTGAAAGGGAATAGGCTTAATAGATTGGCATCTTAAAGATCAGATGGGCCGTCAGACTTTATTTTAAGTACATTTTAGCAGACTGGTATATATGTATGGTTTTTACAAAAGATGTGGGGCACAAAAAGGCAAGATGATGGCAAGAGAGGCAGGTAGCAAGGAGAGAATGACATAGGGATGTGGCAGAAAACTGGCTGGTTAGGGTATTTATAGGCTAACATGTTTTATGTTTAAACTTAAAATAACTGATAAAACCTCACCAAAAAGGAAACAGCCCTCATTAGTGTAAATATGAAAAAAAACGATAAACACCTTCACAACCATAAACTAAAATGTCATTCAAAGAAAGGGAAGTGAGAGAACATGAGTGTATTTTATTTTTAAATGAAGAGGCTAACACGATGTAACTGTCATACAAGGTAACAGCATAAAGACTGGTCAAAGATTAGTCTGCTTGAGTTGTCGTTTAATAATGTCAATACAATATTTATTTATTTTTCCGTTTGTTTCACCCTGTTTTGTGTGCTTGAGTAAAGGTGCAGTACTCAGAAACATGTTTTAGATCGTATCTAATTATTTTATAGATTGTAGAGAATCAGAGATCATTAAAATCATATTTGATCTTTTGCAGTGTGCAATTCTTTCTCTGATTGGTGAATGGATGGGCATAGGAATCTTGGCCAATATGTACTATCACATTTATCCACAGACAGAAAGGATAACACTTTTGATACACCAGCCCCTTTTCATTCAAGACAGTTCTGGTAGCAGGTCAACTACCAAACACTGCAGGCTTTATATATTCAATGCAAGGTGTAGTACTGTCATCATATACATAGGATAGTGGTAAAAACATGACACAAGTCTTACCAAATAGCAACAGAATTCATAGCTGTATGTGGCCTATTGTTACATGTGATACATTCAATTATTCCTGGCTTTTACACAACTGCACTTTGGTTTTTGAGCCCATATTTACAATATTAATAGCACAATTTCAAATTCCAGAATTCAATGTGATGTCTGTTAAAAGGTCAGGACTGACTTAAAGTTAGACAATTGCCATGGGAGCACTTGGTAGCTATGAATAGCCACACAGCAGAACCATTTTAATGTAATGAGGCAAAGACTGCAGACAAGCAGTGGCGACCATGTCTAAAGCATCAAGTTTCAGTTGCCTTGCAGTACAAAGCTACAAATTGATCTGGTGTAATTCAACATTTCCAAGGTTTGCCATGTACCCAATAATGAGTTTATTAAAACAATTGAGTAGAGCACTCTTACTTTTTTAATCCATTAATAGTCCTGTAAACCAGACAGAGTACTGTAAGAGTGAGTGTGAGAGGCATTGAGATGTGAGAGTTGGTAATGAAATGTGAGCAAGAGTGGAAAACACGTCCATTGAAAAGACTGCCAATATGAAGACACTGCGTATCCAGCATTACTTATTTATATTAAAGATGTGCTTTATAACAATCACTGCATAAACAGCACATTTTGTAAACACTGTAAAACACAGTTGTGTCTATATCTGGTGCTAGGCAGCTAAATAAACACCAATAAGCATTAATTTTAAAATGTTTGGAAAACACTGATAAAACACCAGTCCAATCCACAATAAATAATTACTGAAAACAAGACAGTCTGGGTATATTTGAGGCAGATTGATTTGGTGTGATCTAAAGAGATAGATGGAAGGAGATATGGAAAGTTAATCATTGGGTAAAGTCGATGGAGACTAATAAAGTTCTAGAAATATGGTGAATTGACAGCATCAACAGCATTCAGCATTTCATGATACACAACCAAGGAAGAAAAGTGTGGTAGAGGCACGGTGGCACAAGCATGGATGGGCAATGTTTGAAAGGCACAGGTAGAGTGCATGAGGAACCACAGCTAGGAGGTAGAAGCCTCAAAGGGCACACCAAGAGGGTTAGTATATGGGAATGTGTGGAGCACATGAGGTAAAGTGAAGTCTGGCAACACTAAGGAGACACAGGAAGTACATGGAGAGCAGAAGTACAACAGGGCAGAAGGATGGTCAGAAATGCAGAAGAAAGTCAAGGAAATTAAAGCAAAGAGATGCAGTGATTTAGATAGAGTGAGGCACATTGGGCTCAAACACTGAGGGAGGCACATTGTGGAATGTGCAGAGGCATGTTGGCATGGTCAAGCAGGTAACAGAAACAGGGAGCCAAATAGGGTGGCACATAGTATGGAAAAAGAGGTGGTTGTATGGGGGGTCCCTTTATCCTTTGTGTATAAACTAAGGCAAAGGAGGAGGAACAGCAAGCATATGCTAAGTGGTGCAGTGTGCATGATTAAGTAGCACACAGATCAAAGACATTCTGAAATAAAAGGCACGTGTAAAAGGTCAAAAATCATGTGGCAGCAGTATAGATTGTTACTGGCATGGTAAGGAAACATATATTTATCATGTCTTATTGGAGGTTAGGCTAGAACCATCTCAACAATGATTGACTGTTTCATGCTGAATACACCCATGAATGTACTATTTTGTGCCATCTTTGATCATTAGGTGATTTAATGGGCATGTTCTAGTTCTTCCACAAACTTGAGCGGTGACATATGATTAGAGCAGGAAAAATAAGTTGTGATACACATTAACCAAACATGAAATCCAACTCTCAATGACAGTCTCAATTTATTTTCTGGACTGTTTGCAAAAATTCACACATTCCCCTCACCGAGACCTATCTCTGGAAAGGTCACTCTACTCAATGCATGACTGTAATTCTGCAAGGCCCACCGATTCTCTACCTCATGACATTCTGTTCAGCTGATTACCGCTTCCTCATATAGGAACCTGCTCAGCCTGCTCTGAAATCCCATACCTTTACCAAACAATCACTGACTTTGAGTGTAAACAGAGTATACTCCAGTGGACTTGGCAACCCTGCCAGTCACAAAAATGTCAAATCTTCTCCATTTTCCATGTGCAATATCTTATCCCAACAGCTGAAATTCTTAGCCTCAATATCACTCTTCCTACCAACTCAGACCACAGTAGAGTAACTCAATCAATTACCTGCTTTATACTTTTGGTTTATTTTCATACAAACCCTGTAATTTGGGCATTTTGGCTAACAGTCTGCAAAAAACCTTGACAAAGCCATAATTCTCTAACAAAATAACCATTTGTGCTTCTCACCTACTCACAGCACTAGCCAAAACCAAGATCCCATATGTGACAGGAATAATTCTATTTGCCTCCCTCAACAAAGAAAGATGACTAAATATTCACCCTTTCCATCTCCAGAGCAGAAAGTCCCACCTGAAACATGCAATATGGAACCCCAAACAAGATGGGCATGGCCTGATGCCACAAAATGTTAGACTGTTTGGCTAGACCGCTGCAACAAAGGGCTAACATCCATTTAATTTCTGTGACCTGAGACCGCATCCTCCAACAGGGGATGGCAGAGCAGCTTAAGCTACAGGGGGGAACAGCATTGGTCTGGAGAAACAGCAATATGCCCCCATGGCGAGCAAAGAGACCACAGGAGCGAACGGCCTGGGGAATGCCAGCAGTTGCCTCCGCTGAAAGACCGGCATAGAGGCCTGTCCCACTCCCAGAGACCCAAGGAACGTGGCTGAAGGAGACCGGGACACCCTCACCCCTGGTGGGGCTGAGTGGTGGGTCCTGCATTGCCCATGGAGGGAAGAGGAGGGCCAATGGGGGCTGCATGACCCACGCACTGCAACCCGGCCTGCGAGGAGTGTGACAGGCAGTGGTTGGGACCCCCACCCTTCACTCACTGGGCCCTTCCCTGCTAGAGCAGGCCTGAAACACGAAACTGGGGCGGTAGGGTCTGGGCCATTGCCTTGAAGCACACTGGATATCAGGGGACGAGCACCGTGACCTTCAGTCAAGTGTTCCCGGGAACAGAGGCGGGACACACTTGAGGAGTTGAGAGTGTGGGTACTATACTTAGTGGTCGTCTCCACAAGTCCTCATTCCCTTGTTACTGGGAGAGGGCATAATCTAGTGACATTATTGGCAATATGGACATCCTTTGCCTTGACGCCTTAACCACATTGGTGGCAAACTTTCTGAGCGGCGAACTCTGGAATGCATCACGAGGCTGCTCATGCCTTCTCAATCCAGCTGAGGGAGACGGGTGGCACTGGTGGATGGGAGACCTAGAAAACTGTGGGTTTACTGTGGGTTTATACCTCCTTGACCAGTAACAACCATCTTCACTCCAGCAGGATGGGACAGAGGTGTTGGGCGAGATTATGTCCCACTCCATGAATGCCGGGCAGCGTGACAGAGATGATGGCACTACATCCATAGAGATCGATAGACAACTCCATTATTCATATCATAGCTGTCGTGTCTCCTTCAGGTGTCTCTGAAGGGACCACAAGTGCAGTGCAATCTAAGCAATGAGTAAAGACATTTTCCAACAAATCCTTTTCTAAGCTGTTCCCTCCTAACCCCATTTCCCCAGTGAGGAGAAGCTCCCTAGAGCTCTTGATCTGATAGCCCAAGAGAGGCTTGCACCCAAATCACACATTAAAAACAGTGCAGTTCTCAACAATAAATATATTTCCACAGTGCAGATCCTCATTAAGAGCATACATGATGCCATGTCCCTTCTTCTAGACCGCTCAGCAGCCTCCAGCAAAGAACCATGCAAAACCTTGGTAGACAGGACTGAGAGTGTCACAGAGGAATCAGACCCCAACCTCAGCACTCAAGTCCTTTCTTAGTGTTCACTCTCAACACTCCAAATGAGGCCCAGATAATCCAGTCTATTATGGAATCCATCAAGACTATACTCTCTCACTTATTAATTCCACACCAACGTCTGAATACCCTAATAAACCAAAACTTTTCTTTTGACTTCCTTGTCATTTACACCCTGTCTACCATGGCATTTAGGACCCACGGGACAGCTTTACCATCTTTACCATGTCTTGAACATCCTAGAAGAATGTATGGGATTTACTGGTTTCAAACTCACCACCACAACTGTATGCTTTTTCCAACAACCCAAATATATCCATCTTCTGTGCATGAAAAAGAAAAACATATCTGTTGTCATCTTCAGTAAAAACACCCATCTGAACACTATCATCTAAGAAGCAAATTACCAAATTATTTTGAATCATATGTCCTTTTTAATTGGTGTTTGATTTTATACGAATAAAGAATTTGTCAATGTATGTTTTGTAATTGGGAGAAGGATAATAGTAGGATTCTGTTGTATCATAATCGCATGAATGTGTTAAAATGGAATAAACTATTTTGATCTATAAGCCAAATGTAGTTGTTCATGTACTGAGAAGAGTTTCCATGCGCCTATGTGTGACTGTAAATTGCACACATTGCCTAGGTATTAGGAAACATTAATAGGCCATACCAGTAATGTTGAAGTGAGAGATCCAGGAGCAAGGAGCTGAGGGAGTTTCATATTTAGATGGATTGGATCAATTTATTCTATTTGAAAAACTGTGGGCCAAATTTAGAGCTTGGTGGATGAGTTACTCCATAACAGGGATGACGAATATCATGTCTACTTTATTACAAGTGAATTATGTCCTGCGTACTTGTAACAAGGTGGAAAAGATATCTATTACATTTGTGATGGAGTAACCTAACCACCAAACTGTAAATGAGGTCCTAGGTTTCACTATCCCAACCCACTTCATTGTGCCCAAGCTCAAGATCATATGGAAGAATGCATCTAGAACACTATCCCTAAATCTCTCACTGATGGCCTCTCCGATCACTTAAACACAGTGCGGAATTTGCACACTATAAGTGAATGGGGCCAAATGTTTTCTTAAGCGTCTACCTCCAGTGCTGCGAATACTTGTTTTACTGTAAACCAAGAGTGCATAATAGTGGCTCCACCTCCTATATCTTTTGTGTACCTCCCTACACTCCTGTCTCTCTATTTCTCTCTTGGTTCTCTTCCATTGACACATTTTTATGTGTCACTGTTGCCCAATCTTGAATTATGTGTAATTGACATGGTTGTCCCTTTAAAAATATAAGCTGCTGAGAATTTTCCATCTCCAGTGCTGTGCCATTTTTTTTATGATTGAAGCACTTTGTGCTTACGCCTTCATAACTATTTTTCCACAGGAGATCTTCAGGACAAATTTGCATCTTATGTTGAGGGTTTTAAAGGTACCAAGGGTTTGTGGTCACCATGTAGCAAATAGAGAAAATAGCCAAAACAATAGCCACATTTTAGATTTTGTTTGAGAAAAAGGGGAAAAAAACATGCAGTACAAGAAACTATATTTAAAATAATTGTATCAACAAAAGGTTTGCTTACTTAGGAGCAGATTTAGGGAAAGTGGTGCTGCATCCAGTGCAGCACCACTTTCCTTGCGTCCCTTAGCGCCCACCTATCGCCACCATGTATGCACCGTATTTAAAATATGGCACAACATGGTGCAGGGTAGGGGGCAATAGCTTACTTTT
Organism: Pleurodeles waltl; assembly: GCF_031143425.1. Lineage (NCBI taxonomy): Eukaryota > Metazoa > Chordata > Amphibia > Caudata > Salamandridae > Pleurodeles > Pleurodeles waltl. The sequence goes on along the minus strand of NC_090445.1, from coordinate 1,450,066,791 downwards.
TTGTGATGCTATTGATGTACTCTGCAGGAGTAGCGCCAAAATTGTGGCGCTACTCCTGCAGAGTACATAGGGGCCTATTATGAATAATGGTATGCCCCCTTTTAACGCCTGCTCTGGGTAGGTGTTAAAAGTGCCCAAAAAATGGTGCAAGGAAATCTCTTAGATTTCCTTGCGCCATTTTTTTTAGCTCCCCCAACCGGGGAACGCCCCCCTTGCATACATTATGCCTGGCACAGGCATAATTTAGCGCAAGGATTTACAAATTGGCACAATGCAAGCATTGCACCACTTTGTAAGTATGGCACATGGCAAATGCCACCTTAATGCCACATTTCTATTAAAATAAATGCCACAAATGTGGCTCAAGGTGGTGCTAGGGGGCTTATAAATATGCCAGTTAAATTTTATTAACAAGCAGAGTTGAAAAACATGTGCCCGGTTGTTTGAATTTTTCTATGTGGTAATTGATGTTTCCTATTTTTTGTGTGGTGCCTACCTACTTGCAGTTTGTTTGTGGTAGAAAGAATCACTCATTTACTCCATAGAACCTGATTGTTAAAATAAAAAATAATGTAAAAAATTAGGAAACACTAAAAAGGTGACATTTTAATCTGTAATATTTTTGCCCTGATGGCTAATTTACAGTAATAATGTGCTATTAAATCTGTGAAGCTACTCTGGTTTTGGGGATTTATAGTGTTGGTTGGTTGTCCAAAAATACATGATACACAGTGCTCACAGCTTAAAATGATATTTCATTGGGTCCTGACGATGCAGCAATTCATATGGTAAAACCTAATGAATTAAAAATGACAATGAAAGAAACCTATAATTTTTTTTAATGGACCCAGACTGAGCATAAGAATAGTGGTTGTTTGTACAACTCAGAATTTTCGATTACTCATGCTAACGTGATTCAGAAGACATTTTTCAAAATGTGTTCTTTCTTGCACAATGGCTTATAGTTAGGAGCCAAAATTGGAGAGAAATAAAATTATTCTATGATTCTGTATTCCCACAGTTCTCCTGATAAAAACGGTGCCCCACTTCTGTGGGTGGTCTAGGGCAAATGACAGTAAAGCCCCCAAAACACAATGTGGAGACCTTCAGTTTTTGCCTGCAAATTGACCCATTTTAGAGATATGAGTAGCTGCAGTACATTGGCCCTGGTTTGGCCACCACCCAAGGAAAGCTACTAAACCCAGGCATTTCTGAATACTACATATACAGTGGAATCCAGAGTGGTGTGCCTTGCATGAATCCCACTATATTTTCAAATCCACAATGCTCTGCAGATGTCAAACTTTGGCTAAAATCAAGCATTTTCCACACATTTCTACGAGGGAAAGTTCTGACATCTGTGAGGATCCACACAATTCCTTCCACTCAGCATTCCCACACTTTTAGTTGTGAAATCCATTTAATGCACACCAACCTACAAGGTTCCCTGGTTGCTAGCTGAGCCTGAATTGTGGAGGCATTCATCATGGCAAGTGAGAGGAAACTGGGATTTACCCCATCTCCGCTGGTACAGACATCAAAACTACTCACAAAATAATCCAGAATTCCTCTGGCTTGCCATGGAGATTGGAATCTTTTAGGCCCTGTGGGCACAAGGATTGTTGGTGCTTTAGGGGCAGAGTGCAGTGTGGTGTCAGGACTGCTCACCTCATTCTTTTTAACATAAAAACATCTGTGGCAATCAGTGCAGGAGGCATGTTGGAAGGAAATCCTACAATCTTCTCGCAAAGGGGGCAGAAAGACTGCAGGGCTATAGTGGTATGTAGGTATTTTTTTAAAGAATCATCTGAGGTTGCAGTGGGCCCACTGCCTTCCACACCTCTGGTGCAATCTGTGGGTAAAACAACCAATCTGCCTCCTAGGGGAGGCAGAAAGACGAATGAAGCTATAGTTGTGTGGATTAGGTCTGGTTCGTGGCTGGGCACATATTTTTCCTTATAAAAAGTAAATTATCCCTGGTATCTTGTGGTCTTTCTGCACCTTTTGATGGGGACAAATTGTATATAAATCCTCAATCTGATTTCTAGGAGGAAGAAAGACTGTTGAGCCCTTTAGAGAAGTGGGTAAGCCACATGCCTGGGTAGACGAACCCCACTCCATATTTCTTTAGAAAAAATAATATCTAGTGTCTAATGGGCTGTAAGCCCACCCTCCCCCAGGAGGCAGCAAAAAGGGCTAAAGTCCTCCCCCAACATGCCTTATCATTGAGGCAAAAATCCTGCCGGGGTCATTATAGGGTGGTGGCACAACAAAATTTGTTTTATGGTTTTTCCTTAGTGTCATACGGTTTTTCTGTCCTCAGGGATGCGGATTGTGGATAATCCTCCAATATACCTCAGAGTTGAGATGAAAGACTGAGGAACCCTTTGGCACGTGGATAAGGCTTGCTTCCTGGGTAGGCCAGATCCCATCCCATATTCTTTTTAAAGAATCCCTGGTAAATTGTTGCCTATCTGGCCCAGGAACGGGGTATGGGAGGCAGACACAAGGTATTCACCCCTATCTGGCCCTCATATGGGATTTAAAGACTGTTGGGGGGTTCGGGCAAGCCCTGCTGCTGTGGTGAGCCAACCACACAATTCTCTTTTTTTAAATAATATCCATGGTGTTCAGTGGACCTTCTGCCCCCCGGGGGACAGATTTGGGGTACACCTCACCAAACCACCTCTTGGGGGCAGAAAAGGTGCTGGGGTTGTTATGAGGATGGGGGCTGACTTGATGCCTTGGGTAGGTGTTCCCACATTTTCATTATTTACTAACCATTCTTTGGTATCTACTGGACTTTCAGTTCCCTTCAGGGGTGGTTACATGACCAAATGCCAGGATGGGATGCTCAACCCACTTGTTTTGTTTATTTTTTTATTTAGCTTATCTTGTTGTTTTGGATTTTCTGTTTCCACGGGAGGCAGAAAGACTGTGTGTGCTATTTGGGAGTGGGGTCAACCCATACGCAGGAGGAGGCTACTCCTTTATTTTTTTATGATTTTCATCATGTCTAGTTGGCTTTCAGCCTTGGGGGCAGACTGGGGGTAAACACCCCCAATCTAAACACTCAATGAGGATTTTCAGTATGGCTCAATGCCAGAGCAGGCAGTCCCCAGCTTATTTTTTAAAATGCAATCACCCTCTTGTCTACTGGGCCAAATTACACCCCTTCTATGGGGTGGGTAAAAAGACTGATTTCTACTCCTTGGGGAGTACTAGTCCATACCAAGTGTGTCCCCGCCTCCCCCAAATGAATCCTTCATGTCCAGTGGGTGTATTATGAGATGATTGTCAAAGAAGTGTTAAAAGCATTGGTTAAATACAATCTGGTGTTAGAAAAAGGTCCTACCATCAGTTGACATAATTAAGCATTAATAATTTTATTCATGGTTGAATGGGGTACTCATGTGATTTCTCTTCCACTGCACATTTTAGGCACTAGGTAACCAACAGCATATAGCCCCTCACCCATCAAACACATCCCAAACGGAGAAACCCTTCAGGTTAAAAGGCCCCAAATTCTGGAAAATTATTTTCTGGCACATTTCCGAGAAATTCAGTAAGACACTCCGCTCACACTTATTGCTTTTGATCTAGCACTCCCTTCTTCTATCAATATATTTAATAATGGGACTCTTTATTCTGTATCTATTCTGCATCCCTGCGTGCATTTGCATAATTCAATTTCTCATACGAATACTACACATGTCATAAATAAAAACAGTCATTCATTAGGGAATCATTAAAATGCTCACAAGTCACATTTGTACAATCCATGTCCAACAGCTGTCTATCCTGAAAGAGACTCTGTGCCAAAATTCATAAAAGAGCTCAAACACTGCCCTTCCCATATACATTTTCCTTACGCGCAGTGGCACAGTTTCAAAATTTTAATGTGGGAACAACAACAGAACTACAAAGAATCAGGTGAAAAAGAAACTCTGGAAAAATACCTTATAAACTTTTCAGCAAGACTTTCAACAAAGGAGAATATTTCGGTCCAGTGATTTCTGACACTCCCAGACCTGAAAGAAATTTTAGAAAAGAAATGTAAAGGGAGTGTATAAAAGTAAATTGCTGGCAGAGCTAGCCCAAATAGCGTCATTAATGTGCAGATGTTAATCCATCGTGGGAAAATTGTGTTTGTAGATCTGGACATCAGAACATCAATTTAATTGAAATGTGTGCCCATTTTTTAAACCTGAGGTACAACTTTATTCTGACATCAATACAACGTCACTTAGGGGCTGATTTAGAAGATCCTAGTGCCTCCTGGAGTCACATTAGCATAATTTCATTTATGCTAATTTGGCCCAACGAGGCCAAAATCGAAGCCCCAAATGTATAAAGTGGCGCAATGCATGCATTGTGCCACTTTGTAACCCTTTGCGCTACATTATGACTGCGCCAGGCATAATGTATGCAAAGGGGGCGTTCCCCCATTGGGGGGGGGCAACAAATTTGAATTTTTTTGCGTAATTTATTTAAGCACTTTTAAAGCCTGCTCAGAGCGGGCGTTAAAAGGAGACATGCCATTGTTTTCAATGCGCCTCAATGGGCTTCGCAGGATTAGCATTTTTTACGCTAAACCTGTAAAGCTCCGAACTAGCGACAAAAACTTTGGTGCTAGTTCCCCTAACTACCAGCATGTTGCGCCTTATCTTAGGTACGGCACACACGCAGTGGCGTTAGGTGGTGCTAAGGGGTGCAAGAACAGTGGTGCTGCACTGGGTACACGGGTAAACTACAAAAGCTTCACTGATCATGTCGGTCATAGCTAACATCTTCTTGTGTTTCGAAACCATAGTATGTGATACCAGGATCCCATATTTCACGAAATTTACAAGGGCTACCTCTGCTCCTGTATACCACCCACTCCGCCGCCATGTGCATATTCATCCCCCGCTTCCACCCAGTTATCGTAGGTGCCCTGGGGGTCCCCCAGTGCCTTGCAATGTCTATTTTAGCTATCACTAGGCCTAAGTTACAAAGTATGAGTTGCCTATGATGGAGATCTATGTCACTGGGGACTCCCAAGAGAAAGTATTTAGGGTCTTCTGGCAATATAATGTCAAGCACTTTCCCCAGCTCGATCAGTAGGTTTTTCCATTAAGTGTGTAGAACGTGGCAAGTCCAGAGTGTGTGAAAATAATCTCCCCTGTGGTCCCCACATTGCAAGCAGTGAGGATAAGTTGACTAAGCCATATCATAAAGACGTGTTCTGGCATAATGTATCCGGTGTTGTATCTTTAGCTGAATGAGTCATAGTCGAGTCTTAATCGCAACGTTCCTAGGAAACATGAGAGCTGCCTGCCAATATATGTCTTCCGGCTCACCTACTGCAGCTTCCCACAAGCTTTTAAGTTTTTGTGGGGTGTCAGGCAAACGTTTTATATATGCTTGAAACCTCTTTCTCTGGCATTTTCTCCATCAATAATTTGCTCTCTAAGGCCTGAGGGTATGTAGACCTCCCTCTTCCAACTATGGAACTTTAAAAGCTGATAACTTCCCTCTGAGAGGGCTTTACTCAACAACACTCACACTACACAACTGGTAACGAACAATCAAGCTAATTAGTGAGTATTATCACTCTATCGCTGCATTCTGGCCAATGTTGACTGTAAACGGCACTCTCCCTGCACAAGCACTCACTACAATCCAACTGGATAGGAAAACAGGGGGAAAAGGTGGGGGAGGAGGGAGGCCAAAAGGAAAGAGAGGAACGCAAGAGAGGAGAGAGACTGAGGTTGGGGGGAGAGTGTGAAAGGCAAAAAAAACAGAGGGGAAGAAAGAGATAAACAAGGGGGATAGGAAATTAAAGGGGGGTGTGGGGTTTCTCCTCAATGGCCATCTGCACCCTGGAGCTACCCTGCAGCTCTGGGGTTAAAAGATAATTCTAATTCTATGGTGACAGTTTATCAATGTTCAGAGTGTACATTTGTCCCTTTACTCAGGTCTGTGTTGCTCAGGTCAGCTTGATCTGTGTGGTGAGGGACTCCCTTCTTCGCAGACAGGCTCTCTACTGGTGACGGTTGTCATGTGTCAGAGAATTCACATCCAAGAGAGTCTGATTCTGAGGAGTGATTCCCCCATGGTAAGCCTTGTGGGAGCGGTCCCACAGGGTCTGTCTCAAATACTCCTTGAGCAGCTGCCCGCTTGGGTTTGGAGGCCTCAATCTTCAGTCTAACTACCAGCGGTCTTTGTCCCAATGTCTCAGTTTCAATCATTCAGAGCTGCTGCAGAGGGGGACGCTGCTCCACCCACCTCCATGTACCCTTTGGTGTATCAAAGTATGATTTGTCTTTCAGGATAACTTTCACTTTTGCAGAGAAAAGGAGCATGTAACGAAGCAGCAGTACACAAAGCTTAACTTTTGCTGCATCAAAGGAGCAGCGCTGTTTTCTGTACTTCACAGGAATAGTCTGGAAAGATGTGTATGGTAGATAAATGATGAGTGAGTTTTCCCTGTTGTCACACTTCTGTGATAATAACGTCTCTAACGTGATAATTCAGAAAGCATGCTATGAGGGCCCTTGGGGAAGCTCTGTTTGGTGGTTTCGGCGCTAGTGTCCTCTGGGTCGCTTTATTTTGAAACGTAGAGAAATCAGTGGACGTCAGGCAAGATCAAAGCCAGGTTTCTATAAAAAAAAACAGGTGCATTTGTGTCTTCAGTTCCCAAACGAAAACCTACAAATTGAAGGTTCTTGTGCTGCAGGCGTTTTTCAACATCATCCACTCTTAAGAGTAGGTCTGTGGTGAGTGCCTTTACTGTGGCTAGTCCGCTCCTTGAGTATGTGTCATATCTTCAAGTTCTGATATCCTCTTTTCTGTTGCAGTTACTCTGTTAGTGAATTTGCGGAGGTCTTGTCACAGCAGAGAGACCTCCACCCTCACTTCACCCACTTTAGTCTCCAGAGCCGTTCTGGTTTGTTGGATAGCTAACAGCAAAGCTGCGTTGTCTGGCATCTGAGTCGTTGCTTTGTTAGATGCAGGGACCTGCACTGTTTTAGTGTATCTATTAATTTTCCCTCGTCTGGGAGGTTTTGAGTCCTTGTCTTTAGCCATATTGTGTCTGGGGAGACGAAACAGATGTCCTCTGTCTCCCAGGAGAATGTCCTGACTCATTGTTAAGAGGACAAGTATTGAGTGTCGCAGTAACGAAAAATTGAGTCTTTGCTATTTCTTGCCTGATGAAACCTCAACTTTTTCTCCCAGGGGGATTCTGCAAGTAGAAGGTGAAGTGCCTCCGCCACTGTGTTCGTCCCACTTTCAGGCAGCATAAGGCTCCATTCAGATGGATAAGTGTATGCCACTCAGGTGGAGTACCGTTAGCAGAGGTGCAGGGGGAATGGATCTTTACATAGCTCACTAATGTCCACAAAGTCCGGGACATCTCACCTGCCCCGTATGTCAGTGGTGCCCCCGTATGAGATTTGGGTGCAGCAATTATACGCCTGTGGGCATCCAGGACCACACACAGGCGTCAATGTAATCCCACCAAGAGCTCCTCTGGGCACGGCAGTGGAAAAGAGTAGGCTGCTCTCACTTCTCGATCACCTTAAGGAGGAAGGGGGGAGTCTCTTCTAGTAAAGGAGCAGCAGCACCCCTCTGCGCGACTCCCTGCAGTTCCAGGGGACTCTTTCAGTGGTTGGCCTTTTGGGCAGGTCAGATCAGTAACTTTTCCCCGCCACCCAGCGACCGCTGGTTCCCCCTCACCTCAGGGCTCCTCTCACCTCAAATCAGCGCATCCCCGACGCTCTGTAACCGCTGCAGTAACCGCTGCAGCCCGATCTAGGATCTCAACGGCACTCGAGGGTCGCACAAATTCATCAGTGTCCAGTGTCCTGGTCAGAGCCACAGTGCAGTTGATCCCCGTGTTTACCACTCGCCACCGTCCAGGAATGTGGGCCTACCTTCAGGCAATGCCTCCTCCACCTGAAGGTCGGATTCCTGTCTGTAGAGCCCCTAGAAGTTGCTTATCTCTCAGGATGCAGCGGTCCAGGGAGCTCAGGTGAGTGGGCGCACAGCGCTTCTACCCAGGGGTGGCGGTCGTCGGAGCATGCCGTAGCTCCTCAACCTGCTGCAGCAGCAATACAGTGTAGGGAATCCTCACTGGGAGTACCCCAAGGTAGTAAAGCGCCAGTGAAAGAGCCATAATTTTGATCAGTGCAACCCTGCCATCACTGACGGAGGCAGCCAGAACCCAACACTACTTCTTAAGCCCCCAATCGCTCTTCCTATGTTCCCCCACTCTGAAGTCGGTAGGTTTGTGATTAACTTTTACGCGCAGTTACTGAAAGCAGTCTGGTTACCATAATAATCTCAGTATGTCAGGAGGGTGGGGAACACTCATGATTTTTGCCAGTTCACTCTCAGGCCTGAGTGCTGCCCAAATCTTTCTAATAGGTCTTGAGGCCCCTCAAATTCGATCAAGGAGTTTCTCAGGAACATCAAAAGGGCATCAGCATAGAGAGCAATACCCACTCTCGATTTCCCTATATATTGTTCTAGTTCTGGCATACGCTGCCAAGAGTTTCACTGCCAGTGCAAATAGTAGTGGTGACAGAGGGAGCCCTGCCTACCTACCAGGTACCTCGCCGATATATAGCCTCCTGTGTGTACTGTCGTCATGGGGGTTGTATACAGTAGCCTAGTCCAGGCAATGAAGTCTGCTCCCAGCCAAAATCTATCCATCACCTCATAGAGAAAATCCCACTCTAAGCTATCAAATGCCTTTTTAATACCTACAGTGAAGATTGCTGCTTCTTCCTGGACATATATATGTGTTGCCAAAATGGCGAGCAGCCTCCTTATATTGATAGCTGTATTGTGGCTGGGAATGAACCCCGCTTAATTTGGGTGGATGAGGCTAGTGATATGGGGAAGAAGTCTGTTGGCCATGATCCTAATAAGCAACTTATAGTCAGTGTTCAACATCGACAAAGGTTGATAAGCTGTCTTATTGTTTGCCGGCTTCCCCGGTTTCGATAGAAGCACTATCAGAGCCTCAGTAGAGGAGGCAGGAAGCACGCCAGCACGTTTCACCACATTATAAAGCTCCACCAGTTTCGCAGCCAGGTCCTCCATGTAGGTGGTATAAAATTCTACTTGGAGGCCAGCGGTACCCAGTGTTCTAACCCTGGCCACCGCTTTTATTGCTTTTCTAACCTCTGGCATTGTTATATCTCCACCTAGTGTCTCTGCCACCTCTAGTGTCAGTGTTGAGAACTTTGAGGGTGTTAAGAACTCAGTTATGTCTTCTGTTGAGCAAGTAAGCGAGCTGGTATATAGTGTGGAGTAATATTTTTTAAATTCCCTTTAAATCTCATCCTGACGGTACAGTTTCTGTCCTCCGTCATTCTCAAGTTCTAATATAATTGACGCTCTTTTTGTCGGATTCACTAGCCACACCAACAGTGTGCCGGTGCGGTGTCTCTCTTCATGTGCTTTAAACATGTAAGACACTCTGGGGGTCATTCCGACCCTGGCGGTCCATGACCGCCATGGCGGAGGGCAGCGGAAGCACCGCCAACAGGCTGGCGGTGCTTCCTGGGCTATTCTGACCGCGGCAGTAAAGCCGCGGTCAGAAAAGGGGAACCAGCGGTTTTCCCCTGGCCCAGGGAATCCGCCATGGCGGCGCTGCTTGCAGCACTGCCATGGGGATTCCGACCCCCTTCCCGCCAGCCTGTTTCTGGCGGTGTCCACCGCCAGAAACAGGATGGCGGGAACGGGTGCTGTGGGGCCCCTGGGGGCCCCTGCACTGCCCATGCCACTGGCATGGGCAGTGCAGGGGCCCCCTAACAGGGCCCCACAAAGATTTTCACTGACAGCGAAAATCGCGACGGGTGCCACTGCACCCGTCGCACCCCTGCAACTCCGCCGGCTCCATTCCGAGCCGGCTTCCTCGTTGCAGGGGCTTTCCCGCTGGGCCGGCGGGCGGCCTTTTGGCGGTCGCCCGCCGGCCCAGCGGGAAAGTTGGAATGACCACCGCGGTCTTTTGACCGCGGTGCGGTCATTCAGCGGAAACCGCATGGCGGGCGGCGACCGCCACCCGCCGCGGTCAGAATGACCGCCTCTATCTGTTTTAACACTTTTTCTATAGCTTCAAAGAGCTCTGCCTGTTTCTCAATGTGGCCCGGTCTATGCTTTCTTAGTGTTGAGACCTCTGCCAGTATAGTGCATCTCACCCTATCGATTATGATAAACACCTACCCCTAATCACAACCTTAAATGCATCCCATTTAACCTGGGGATAGAAGACAGTCCCCTTATCTGTGAAATACTGATGTATGGCTGTCCCTATACCCTCCTGGAAAGCTGTGTCTTCTAGGGATTACGGTTTTAGTCTCCAAGTCGGCTCACACCATTGCTCCCTATACCACTCCAAGGATAATAAAACTGGACTGTGATCTAAGATTGTACGTGCTAGGTATTCTATTGTTCTGACCCTGCTATGCATCATGGGGGGTCAAAGCAAAGAAATGCCTTCAAGCACACATGCAGATCATGAAGAGGATAGAAGAAAAAGTAGTCCTTCCCCACCTGGTGTAGTCTCCACCAAGAGTCTACAAGGTTCCACTCGGACTGCCATTCTGTAAATGTACGGGCTGCTCTCACAAATTGGGAGTCATGCAGTGGGGGATGGGAACTATCTAAAGTCAGTGTTCGCAACACAATTACAATCTCTCCCAATTATCACCATCCATACCAGGTGTTCGGCTAGAATGTGGGATAATTCAGAAACAAATGTCCTCTGATCAATATTAGGTGCTTGTATATTAATTACTGTAATGACCTGCCCATTCAGGCGTCCTGTGGCCATTACATAGCGACACTCTGGGTCAGTCAGGCCCCCAATGTGCTGAAAAGGTGTTTCAGGTTTAACCTACATTAATGTGCCTGTGGCATATGCTGAATATGTAGTATAGAACGCCTGACCTCTCCATCGCCTTTGCAGGGCGAACCCCTCTTGAACCGTCAAATGTGTTTTTTGGAGAAATGCTATATGGACTCCCCTCCTGTTGAAATACAAGAAGAACTTACATCTCTTTGTCATGGTATCCATACCACGTACATTCTACAATAGGAATTTATTTGTACTAGGCATTGCCATTTCTCCCCTCGTTGTGTCTCCTCTACCCCATGTCTATTACTCCACCTCATCACATCTAGCAGCACATATCGGTCGAGGATGAGAAGCATAAGGTAGGCACAACTATTAAAATCCATCCCCACGAATAAAGAAGAACTTCCCCTAATTCCACTCCCCAGGACAAGTAGGTTAAGCCCCCCCATCCAAACTTTCTGTAAGAATGGCAATGCGCACAGGAGTGCCAGTGCAAACAAACAAAAAATTATCAGGGGAGTGAACCCGTCAGGACCCCCGGCCCAGTTCCCCCCACCCATGAATGCACAAATATTCAATAGATACATTATCATTAGTATTAGAGTCCCAGAGGACACCATCTTCAATCTTGCAAGTGTTGGATCCAGGCTCCACTCAACCCTCCACCTCTCATGCTAGGATCTTTTGTAGATCACCATGTCTGCCTCAAATCAGTTCATCAGCCATGCCAGGTGTTAACACGAGCATCAGGCATTGGAATTCATAGGGGCATGAGTGCTTAGCTTTGAGCCCAAACCACAGTTCGCATCCATCACGTCATCAGAAGTTGGGTTCACCCCACCACTGCTCAGCGCCACAGCAACTCCGATTGCCTTCTGCTGGTCTCTGAAGGCTTTTTCATTTGAGGACCCCTTCGGGGGCTACAATCTGTTTCCATGGCCTCTGCCTGCTCCTTTCTCTGCTGTGGGGTCCTCTTCTTGGACCCGCCTGCAGTTGTGAATCAATCCAGTCCCACACCGCATGTGGTGTTCCAAAGAAGTGCACTCCAGTAGGAGTCTCAACTCGTAGTGTGGCAGGAAACATCATTGCATAAGGAACTTCCAGTTGGTGAAGGAGCTTTTTGGCTTCCACAAAAGTCACCCGCTGTTTCAAGGTCTTTCTCGTGAAGTTAGGGAAGATAATTATCCCTCTGTTTTCAATCATGAGCTTGCCCCATTTCCTAGCTTGTGCTAATATATGATCCCAGTCTCTATAATACAACAGTTTGGCATTTACGGGCCTCGGGCTGTCCAAGGCAGTGGCTATCGTGCCAGGACTCTGTGGGCCCTTTTGAGTGCATAAAAGGGGGAAAAGCCCTCTGGAGCTATTTCATCCCTAAGCCATTTTTAACATAAAGGATAACATGTTATTCCCTTCTATCCATTCAGACATGCTTAGCATACGAATGTTATTTCTCCTGGATCGATTTTCTGCATCTTCCCCTTGTGTCTGCAATATCTGCACTTGTCCTTCCATGGTCATGAGACATTCGCACAGGGTAGCTATATCCCTATAGAGCTCCGTTACCATTCTTTCAGCTGTTGTGACTATCTCTGCCAGTCAACGATGATCAGCCTTGAGAATACTTAATCCTGTCCCTAAGGAGTCTATTTTAGTTTCTAGTGCTTCTCTTATAGTAGCAATGGCCTGAAGCAATTTCTCGCAGTGTGTGCCCCTCCGTAGTTTTCAGTGGGTAGATTTGTTCATCATCCCCATGTGACAACGTAACGTCATCTGTGGGGCGGTCAGTGGCCGCCGCTCCTTTTTTTTAACTGCCTTTCCCATTTCTTATGCCAATGTCTAATCTCAATGAAAGATTGGGCAGAGTGTGGCTGTGAGGTAATTATCTCCTCTGGTGTTGTGCACGAGTCTGCCCCGTTCGAGTCCCTTTGTCAATGTTGCTCCTCACCAGGATTTCTCAACCTAGAGTCCAATTGCCTGCCCAGGTCTAGCTGCAGGAGTATATCAGTGCGGGTCTTCTGTGCAGGGTATTGGCCAACTATACCGTCTTGAGTCCCCCAGTCGGAACTGATGTTCTTCCCGCAGAGCTCTTAAGTTGATGCCAAGGTAGAGGTGCGCTTCCCTCCAATGGCATCACTAGTAATAATAGGATAATGCCACAGAGTGCTGATCCAGCAACTTACAGTACTTCCACTGCTCTTAACATTCTCTCCTCTGAAGCATATGGGTGTCAAGGGGGCTCCCTGCAATGCAGACTATGGATATCATGGATTGCTGAGGCGGCCCGTTGGCCTCTTCCCAGCAATATGCTCTCACAATTCCTTTTTCCTACTCTGTTCCCCTCACAGCCCGATTAGTTCTCCACCATCACCCAGTGACACATTTGACCCATATCAGTTAATGAGAGCCTCTGCGGCAGGGGCAGCCTTGTTGCATCTGGCCAGGTATGGAACTAGGCAATGCAGCGGTTAATAGGGGTGGATCTCCTCAGTGTTCCCTCGTACAGATAGAGGACAGCCACCAGTTCCTCTCAGGTCTGCCCCCCACTCCCTGGGGCCGGCCGCACCCTGATCTCTCCTCATCTCGTAGCTCTCACAAGTGTGGGCTGTAGTGGTGGTTCTGTTGCAGTTTTCAGCATCCCTTTGGACAGCGCTCCTTGCCAGCCAGTGATTCCCAGGCCACAGCCAACGTGTCACTTCTTGCTCAGCTCACCCTTCAAAGATAGGTTGCACTTCTCCTGCGTCCAATCTCCTCCCGCTTTGCTCCCGTCTACTTTTCTGAGTGTCGGCTCTTCTGCCACTTAACTGGTCTCAGAGGGGAAAAGTCAGCCACTCCCTAAACTGCCACCGAAAAGTCAGGCATGCCGCATCACCAACATCTTTGGACCCACACGGCTGGGCCATCTGATCCCGGCCGCTCTTGCTGTTATTTGGTTTATTTGGTCTGCTGGCTCCCTCTGCTCTAGGGACAACGTGGGGAAGACCAGGGACTCCCAGACTACTGTGCGAGTTCCCACAGGCCCCTCTGCATGCTCAGGATGGATATGGATGGGGAGAATCCCTGGCCGGCGCCCCGACTCGCCGCTCCACACTCCATCACGGCTTGGCCCCACAATTATTATGTACATATCATGTTGTGGAACTGGAATATCAGTGAACAAATGTACCAGAGTTCCTTAGATAAAGGTGGCCAGTGCTGCACATAGCAAAATAACTAAATAGAGCCAAATGTACTAGGAGGAGGCAAATCCAATCACCACTAGTGTTGAGACCTATACTGAGGTACTAGGATCTCCCAGATCATTCCTGTGATGCCAAGAAACACCTCTGTACTTATAATCATGGGCCCCTGGCTCACTGTGTTTGACCCCTTGCTTTTGTGAAACAACATTTATGTATTTATGCAATTAAACACAATGTGACATTCAGTCTAGCTTCGCAGCAGCTAGCATTCTCCTTTTTTAGCTTTTGCTGATTTACAACTGTTTTTACCTATATGTGTGCACTCTACTCTTCTAGAGAAGAGCCAAGATGAGTATTTTTCTGTTCTTTGGCTTCACATGCATTTACTTCTATGTTGAGGAGGTAGCAACAACTACCCACATGGTTTGTAGGCCTGGGTGGACTTTCAAGTAATTGCAGTAATTTTGGAAATTCCACGTCACTCTTTGATGCAGAATTACAATAATAAGGCAATTACCCCTCTGCACATAATTTGGGGGAAAGAAATCCCACCACGAGAGCACATTTACCAAGTGCAAGCAGGTGCTCATACTTACTATTCATTTTGTGTTTCATTTAGGGATATTTCTTACCACAAAAATGCATTCTTGCGTCCATTTAGATGCAAGGGTACATTTTGCGCTAACATAATAGCGCTAAACGGTGGGAGTAAGCTGGGGAAAATCTTATACTCAAAAGCACATTTTGCAATTGTGAGTAGCTGCTCATACTCGCTATTCATGTTCTGTGGCATTTAGCACTATTTCTTAGCGCAAAAATGCCCTCTTGTGTACAAAATGAACACAAGGGGGCATTTCTGTGGACTTTGAATGTAATTCTGTGTAATCTAACTGTCAGTCAGTCAGTCAGTCAGTCACAAAACTTTATTCGGCAAATGCCATAAAAGTACAGACAAAAACACAAATACCACACAATAATTACGTTACAGTAAATAGATAGAAGAATAAAATAGTACCATATCTAAAACATTACGTAAACATCCGGTCTAAAATCTCATAAAAGAAACAAATAAAACTCATAACATAAGAAAAATCACAATAACAGAATACAAAGATTAACTTACAATATTAAACTATACATACATATACATTTAAAATGAAATGAGCCTTTTCCTAATGCTTAAAGAAGCTGTAACAAAATCTAATACAAAATGACAAATTTGTCTATCTGGCAATCTCTGAAAATATATTAAAGCTTCCTTGTAATGGATGGGTCTAACAGAACGTAAAGTGGGTAAAATGCAAACCCCTCTAGGAGCAGCATAAAAAGGGCAAAAGAGAAAAAAGTGCAAAGTACTCTGGGTTGATCTAGAATCACAGGGACAAAGAGGTAAATCCCTTTTCCAAAAACATGGTTCAGGAAACGCTACTTTAAAATGAATTAAATTAAGTCTAAAAAGTGTTAAAAAAGAAAGTATCTTAAAACTGGAAAACCAGGTCAGATAAGGTTCAAGGCATGGGGCTGTCACAACCTGAGAATAGGAATCAAAGGATTTTAATTTCAGAGAACTGTAAAATCTCAGGTCTGATATGTACTCGGAGTAAGTAGCCTTCAGAACGGACCTAGAATTTATAGTTAATAGGTGAGGTTCATCAAACATATATCTAAGACCTAAATTCTCAAAAGAGTTTCGTAGAAACATAAGCCAGGGGATCCTATTTGAATTTTCCAATTGTAAGCATTCGGAAATACAATCTTGGACCAATTTTGCCATTGGGTTTAGCCAACATCTAATCCAAAGCAATAATGGCGCCAAAAAAACCCTATCCTCCAAAAAACACTGACCAAGTTCTTCGTGGCAGATGATATTTGCAGTACATTTTGGAACCAACAGTAATCTTCGCAAAAAATTATTTTCGACCCTCTGGAGAGATGGTACCTTTACACAGCCCCAGACGCCTGCTCCGTAGAGCACAGCTGCGGTACACTTAGAATTATACAGAGTTTTCATATGTGCGGGGGGTCTATGGCCTAGTTTATTAGAGAAGCGAAAGATCGCTTCGGTGTTCCTTATCAGCTGTTGGAGCTTAAAATTAATATGAGTCTTCCAGGACAGAGAGGAACTCAAATGCATGCCTAGGTAACAAAAATCTTTGACCTTAATAAGAGAATGCCCTCCCATAGTAAATTGTTTGGATTTTGTGTTACGTGGGCCACAGGTCATGACAAAAGTCTTGGGGTAATTGACCTTCAAATCGAGGCTCGACATAAACTCATAAAACATGTCCAATAAGCCCTGTAAGCCATTTGCAGTACGAGCAATTAAAACTGCATCATCCGCATATAATAAAACTGGAAGTAATCTTTGGCCCATCTTCGGTACATCCTTTGCTTGTTTAACCAAAAAATCATAGAGCCCATTTATATAAATCAAGAAAAGAAAAGGGGCTAAAATACATCCTTGCCTTACGCCCCTGGTTGACGGAATAGGAGGGGTTCTCTGCCCAGATGAGCCGACCTGAACAGAGACCGTTAGGTCTGTATGTAGACGTTTAATAAGCTCCAATAGAGCCGGGTCACACCCTAGAACTTCTAGGATTTGCCATAACTTGGATCTGTTAACCAAATCAAAGGCACTGGTTAGATCGATAAAAGCCATGTGGATGGACTCTTTCTTAACAGACACATATTTATTAAGTATCAATTGTAAGTTTAAAACTTGCTCAACTGTGCCCACACCGGGTCTAAAACCAAATTGGATGGGAGATAAAATCTGGGCATCTGTTACCCAATCTTCTAAACGGGACAAGATCACACTACCTAAAATCTTTGCCGTTGAATCAATAAGGGAGATTGGTCTGTAACAAGAGGGGTCTTGTCTATTACCTTTTTTAAAGATGGGAACAATAATAGCCGATTTCCATGAAGAGGGCACATTACTAGTTACCACGTTGTTCAACACATTTGTAACCAAAGGGCCCCAGAGCTCAATTTCTGATTTAAAAAGGTCGACAGGAACCCCATCGGGTCCAGGGGCCTTTCCCTGCCTTGATCTATCAATGGCACCTTTGACCTCATGGAGATCAAAAATAATATTTAGGGCCTTAAAGTTAAAATCTGGAGTAAAATGTGTAGCAGGAGTAACTGCCACATGCGAATTCTCATAAGTTTCAGAGCAGAAAACTTTCCTAAAATGATTTATCCAGACATCCTCAGTAATAAAACATTCATTGGCCAAAGAGTTCTTATCAGAAAAGTAAGGGTGATTTATCACTTTCCAGAATTTGGAAGTGTCCTTAAATTCAGATGCGGCCAAAAGATCGCTCCAAGCCCTGGACCTAATTTCGGATTTCCGTTTATCAAGGGCAACCTTATAGTCAGTCCTCGCTGATTTTACTAATTGACGTGCGGGAGGAACTGCTTTAAGAGCTTCTTTAAGTTTTTTATGGGCTAAAGAACACGCAGAATCAAACCATCTATGGACCACCGGCCCCTTCCCGGGCCTGTCCATCACCAGGGCGCGTGAAATATCACTACTTAAGGATTCGAATTCTCGCACAATACAGTCAGAGTCTGATTGCTGAGACAAACACGTATAAATCGTATCAGACCTACTTCTTACAATTTCTTGGTTAAACTTTTTAGGGTCAATTTTATCCCATTTTAAACGAATGCCACTATTTAAATTATAAACTGTAGCAGCACACAAATTTTTGTTCAAGGGTGCCTGATTTACTTTTAGGTCCAGTGTAATACTAAGAGGGTTGTGATCACTTGCACAATGAGGCGTAATCTTAAAATTTCTAATTAGATAAAAATCAGAAGAGCTGATAAGTATAAAATCAATGGTACTCCCCTTCAAATTCCCGGTGTAAGTGGGCGTATTACGGGCATCAGGGGCCAATTTCTCTGTAACGTGAACCAGATCAAATTTACAAATAAAAGAATTTAAGGCATCTCCTTCAGAGGTATGATTAAAATGAATTGGTGACTCTCTACCCTCAACAGGGAAGGCACACAAGTCCGTGTGTTCTTTACAGCATAAGGGAATGTTAAAATCACCCACCCAGAAAATAGTTAAGTCACTAAACTGTAAAGCATGTGAGGAATCTATAAAATCCATTACCTCTTCCAGATGGGTCATAAGGAAGCCCCGAGGGATATTATTATAAAAGTTTAAAATTAGAATATCCTTTTGCCCGCTTATAGAGACGAGAACAACCATAAAATAAGGGGAAGACCAAATTAGGGACACATTTAAAAGCGGAAGATTTACAGAAACAAGTACTAAAAGGCCACCACTAGCTCTCCCCATGTGAGAACTCCGTGCCGGCTGGCAAAAAGAAGTAAAGCCATTCAAGAAAAACATATCTTTAGACCAAGTTTCCTGTAGACAAATTATATCATAAGAAGAAATGAAACTCTTCCAGTCCGAATTGTTAGTTTTAGATCGCAACCCTGCTACATTCCAACTGAGCAGGGTTAGTGGTCTAAATGCAGAACATAATGATGAGACTTTGGTATTTAGATGAGTTTGTAAATCTGTAGTACACATTCCTGTGCCCCTGATACGCTTGGATTGGACGGTCCCAACCATCCGTCTCTCTAAATTAGAAGAACAGTGGTGGGTCACCGATAGTCAATCATTCTCATCAAAGTGACTAAGGGTTGAGAATCTATTGCTAGTTGGAACGTTGACCTGTAAGAGAGACCTATCTGGCTCTTGGCTGTGCATGCTTAAATTAGTAATAGGACGATTTGGTAAAAGCACAGGGTCATAAAAATGGTGCAGGGAATGGATTTGAATCTTGTTATTTAACATATTACAATAGGCCGATTTAGTCAAAAAATAATCTACTGACTGAGGATTGGCAAAGTTTAAAATAACATAATCGCCCTCCTTCAATTCTTTTGAGAAGCCAACCCTCTTCACCCTTCGGGCCATAAGAATCTTATCATTACGGAAGCCTGAAGAATTTGGTTTAAATTTAGAATTCAACCAATGGCCGGCTTTCCTAATTAAAGAGTGGGTATCTTCTAGTTTGCGGCACTCCAAAGGAGGAACGTTAGAAAGAACCAAAACGTACGGATTACAGTCCGGAGGTAAATGTAAAAAGTCTGCATGATTAGTGAATAAGTTGGAGCCATTGTCTTGCAACCTAGAGGAGTGAGCCTTCCTTGCTGGACATAATACAGGGTTATCCACAAGGGTTCCTTGGCCAGGGACAACTTGTAGATCAGACAAATAGTTACCGGCTCCTTGGGGTGCCAATGTAGGGGGAGGAGTAGGTAAATGAACTGATTCGGGGCCAGGGAGAATTCCCGAGCCAGGTTTAGAGAAACTAGATAAAAGCCTAGTTACATCATTAAAAAAACAATCAAGCTTCTCGGTAATCAAAGTTGTAATTTTAGCCTCTAAAGTTGCACAAAATAATTTAAGTGTCGAGTCAAATCTATTAGAGCCATCTTCAGAAATGATCGTACTTGGAAGACATTCAGAGGTAAAAACCAAGGGGGCTGAAGGTTTGTTACTTTGGGTCAAATGGGTAGGTAAGTTCTTTTTAAAACCTGTGACCTTTTTTACATTTTTTGGCTTTTTCCCGGCTCGCCTCTTCTTCGTAGGTGGAGAAACAGTCTGAGAACCCTCAGAAGGAGGAGTAACTAAAAGGGGAGAAGAAGTAGTACGATCAAAAGTAGGAATTTTGTCTTCTTTCAACTGGATGGAGTTTGTTGTTAAGGACAGTGGTGAAAGACCAGTACTTAAGGAGGTAGGAGCGTGGCTGATAAGTTCCAGAGAAGGTTCCAGCGGAGGATATTGGACAGTACTTTGGACAGCCCCAATCCTTTCTTCTACATGTTCTAGTTCAGACTCAATGGCCCCCATTACAGAGGATAAATAACTGGTAATGGAGGACTGGAGGGAGCTGGACCCACCTATCCCCTTTTGAACATTAATTTTCCTTTTCCCCATATTTAATAAGAGATCGCACTGTACCTGGCGCGGCACACAAGTATAAATGACACTGTAGAGAGGAGAAGGCGTTAGAGGGGGGGCCCAGCCCGGCCTCTTCCGGTCGATGACGGGCGAAGGACGGGCCCGCCCTTTGCCCGGGCTTCGCCCGGGCGCCGCCCGCGCGCGTCCCGCGGTTGCGGGCGCGCTGTGGATTAAAGAAGGGCTTCCCGCCCTATCAGCAGCTGAGGCTGCCTCCGGCAAAGTTTAAAGGGCTCCCGCCCAGGAAAGAAGTTGTGCGCGTCCCGCGGTTGCGGGCGCGCTGTGGATTAAAGAAGGGCTTCCCGCCCTATCAGCAGCTGAGGCTGCCTCCGGCAAAGTTTAAAGGGCTCCCGCCCAGGAAAGAAGTTGTGCGCGTCCCGCGGTTGCGGGCGCGCTGTGGATTAAAGAAGGGCTTCCCGCCCTATCAGCAGCTGAGGCTGCCTCCGGCAAAGTTTAAAGGGCTCCCGCCCAGGAAAGAAGTTGTGCGCGTCCCGCGGTTGCGGGCGCGCTGTGGATTAAAGAAGGGCTTCCCGCCCTATCAGCAGCTGAGGCTGCCTCCGGCAAAGTTTAAAGGGCTCCCGCCCAGGAAAGAAGTTGTGCGCGTCCCGCGGTTGCGGGCGCGCTGTGGATTAAAGAAGGGCTTCCCGCCCTATCAGCAGCTGAGGCTGCCTCCGGCAAAGTTTAAAGGGCTCCCGCCCAGGAAAGAAGTTGTGCGCGTCCTGAATTCTCAGGGAATTTCCCATGATTACGCTACACAGAATTACACGAGTTACATTCACCCCTATCTTTATGGAATAACTCAACATATTTTGCTTGGCAGCTGTAATCTTTGATTAACATAATAAAATGTGTACTTATAAAGTGCACGATCACCCCTTGGTTATGTTGGCACTGAATAAAATGTATTTTTATTGTTACCCAATGTAGTGATACTTATTTTTATCAACCTCAGAAGGAGGAACTTTTGAGTGGACCCAATGAAATTTGAACATGTGGCCATCGGGTCAAACACAAGTTTCTGAAGTGGATTTAATAGCACACTTAGCCAACAAAATATGTTGTTTGTACAAGTCTGAAGTGAAATGCCATTTTCCCACCTCTGATTATTCTCATCCTTACGGCTGAATTAGACCGAAGGCTATTTTGACTGTTTTGTGAGAGTTTTGGACAAAAGATGCCCTACCACTTTCTTTGCCCACCTCTTGGTGGTGCAAAGACAGTAAAAATGTTGGCATTACTTTGGATGTTGTTCCTAGCCAGAGGACATCTGATTAATCGATTTTTCTTTCAATTGACTCCAGTACTGCAAGATATCCATTGGTTTCATTTAGCATTCTGCATCAGCCATTATACCCTAAGAGCATAGGGACTCACATTCCACCAACAAACACTACAGAGAGACTTTCCCATGTGCATCCTTCTCTCACAGAGCCATCCCTGGTCTAAACATGTTTGTTTCAACATTTGCCAATGAAACTGCTAAGACCTGGGACTCCTTTCTGTCCTCACTCTTTGCAGCATGGTCAAGACCGCATTATTCCCATCAACATGACCACCTTTGGGAACTCTAAAATGAACGCTTCACTCTTATATGTGTATGTAACGTGGTATGAGCTATTACACTCAACTTGTTGGCTGAGTCATCTTCTTTAATACACTACACATGGTACCTTTACAGTGACCAACTTCACATTCTTGCACTCAGCCACTTCAAACCCACCTCATGAAATGCCTTGGTTTTCCCGGCTTCCAAGGAAGTGCTTCTTTCAGCACTTCTTCCAATCATTTTCATTGCACTTCAAGTTTACTATGACACTACAAATGCATATGTCAGATCCTCACCAGCAGTGGCTGGTCCATTAGGGCATTGTGCACCAAGCCTCATCACTTCTTCTACTGACCACTGTCCACAACCAACCTGATGCCCTGTGCTATTATTGCATTTCGATGATGAATGTAAAGATGATGTTTTAGTAATAGTTTATGGTAAGTTGGTGAAACTTTTTCTTGATGTGATTTGCCAAGGGTCAAAGTTTTTTTTTACTGCAATTGCTGCTAAATCACAACTCATGGTGGAGGCATTTCAGGATCCGTATGGATAAACATTCTGATTTTTGCCATTATTAGTATTATTGTCTGAGTCTACTGCCTATTAAAAGGGACGTTTACTTTATCTACATAAGCTGTTATTATGGAAAATGCAAAATGGTTACGCACTAATTTGTGGTATATTTTGTCATTCAGAGACATATTATTTGGGGATCATTTGGAATATGTGTAAATCTCTAAAAGCTCAAATGAAATGTTTGGAAAGTAGATGTCAGTGCAATTTAATTGCATTTTTGCATTAGGAGAAAAGTATTGCATTCCATGCCTTTTAGTACCAGAGTACAAGCAAAAAACTGATGCCTGGTTTTGCACCAATAGTTGCAGAAAAAAGACAAAACAATGCTTGTACCTTTATCTCTGAAGTTTCAGGAAGTTTAAGATAACTGGTTGTTGACACATTATTATAGAATTTTGGTAAACATCTGACATTTTGTATAAGACTCCATTAATGGATGTGTTGGGGAGAGCCCATTTCTCCCAAATGGCAATGCAGCACAGTTCTGCTGTACAGGAACAACAGAATGTAGTCTTGAAACTGTTCCACTGATGGCATAAAAATGTTCTTCTGCATTGTTAAAGAGATTTACTTGATGGCAATAAGGGCATTATAATGAAGTCCCTGAAGGCACTGGGTAACTCCTCCCTAGAGTTATTAATACCAGGGGCATGGATAACTAAAGGAGGGAGAAGGCAATTGTCATGACAGGGAGCACCAGTGGGATCCTGTGAGTCACCTTAGAAAAGAGAAATTACCACAAGAATCAGTAATTTGATTCTCAATTATCCACATTCTATCACCCTTATGCTCCCCCCGTTTTTAAGAGGCTGATTTCATGATTGAGCTTTAAGGGGGGTAATAGGTTTGTAGGGTTCATGAAACAGTAGCATTAGGAGACAGTACGGGCTTTTAGGATTCAGGGAAGTGTAGTGTTAAGGGGTAGTAGGGAGCGTTTTGGTCCTGGTAAGGGTAGCGCTAAAGTATAGGGCCACCCTTTCCAGGGTAGTTACCTTACCTTACCTTACCACTATAGTTTTTAGGATTCAGAGATGGATACCATTAAGGATAGTGATGTGGTTTTACAGTTTAAGGAAGGCTAGTGTTAAGGAGCAGTTAGGAATTTTAAAGTTCATGGATGGATAGCATTTAGAGGTTTTAGGGTTAAGGGAAGGGAAGTGTTAAGGTGTAGTAAGGATTTTAAGGTGCAGGGACCAGTAGGATTAAGAGTTAGTAAGGATCCTAATGGGTTCAGTGATTGATAGCATTAAGGGGTAGTAAGTGATTGTGGGGATCGAGGAATGGCAGCCAGCTGTACAGGATGGTAAATGATTTTAGGGTAGAGGGATGGGTAACAGTAAAAGGTGGTAGCTGTTTCTTAGGGCTCAGGAATGAGTATTGTTGAGAGGAAGTAACGTTTTTTGGGTTCTAGGAAGGGTACCATTTAGGGTAGTAAGGGTTGTAATGTGTTTTTAGGGTTAATTAAAGGGTAGGGTAAAGTGTAATTAGGAGTTTTTAGAGATCAGAGAAGGTTAGCATTCAGCAGAGTAAGTGTTTGTATTGTTCATGGAAGAGTAGCATTATTGGAGAGGAAGGTGCTTTTAGAGTTCAGGTAAGGGTAGTGTTAAGGGGTAGTGAGGGATTTTTTAGAGTTGAGGTAAGAATTGCTTTAAGGGGTAGCAAGCAGTCTATGATGTTAAGGGAATGGTAGCTGTAAGGGACAGTAAGAGGCTCTTATGATCGAGGGAAGGGTCATCTCAAATTACAGCATATTAAAGAAGTAAATTACTTTAATGTATTATATAAAAATAGTAACATTGATGTAATTTAAATATAGACATTAGTGATTTAATTTAAAAATAATAATAAACTAAAATTAATAATTAATTAACTTGTCGGGCTAAAGAAGCTTAAAGAAATGTCTTCTGCCCTTAAAGCTTAAATCTAGGGAATCATTAACTGGCTGGGACTGCAATACAGGAACACATACCCCCCCGACTTCCCTCCTTCCATCTGTGCCGTTGCTACAGAAGAACATACACCACCATAATTATCTATGAGTCATTTAGCATAGCAGTGACATGTGTATGACATAAAAGGCAATCTCAGTTGTAACACTAAAGACAGGTTTGATAAAGAACTCTGACTCAGGCAACTTGATAAATTATTACATTTACTAGTGGGTAAGCACTTTTTCTATGGAAGCGAAATTCTTCCCAATCAGAACTTGTACTCCTGCCTAATAACATGTAGGTGGAGCCAAAGACCCTTAGCTGCACTGTTAAGCCAGAACTAAAAAGCACAGGTTGACCGATTTTTTGCAAAATACACACAAGGTTCTCACCCACAGTGGAAGTAGGGTTTACCTACTTTACTAGCTTGCCCACGCCATTTAAACTGGCTATTAAATCAACATTTCCATAGTTCATCATCTCCCATCGACCCTCACATACATCACATTACTGCTACATTTACCACAAACTATCATACACTCTTTACGTCCTTAAAATGCAGGTCTCAGCAATCTTTCATCAACACTAGGAAGCCCCAGTAAGAGGCCAAAATGATCTAAGCAGTGCGCTACAGAAATGACAGCGATGATAAACAAGCATTTGCAATGTAATGGGTCTCGCGTTTGCTAGAGTTAGAGCTGTTGTAAATTCCTAACTAGACTTTTCTTACCACACAAATGGTAAATAAAAAGTCAAACAGTTGACATAAGCAAGCCCATTCAAACCGCCACCGCCGCCATTAGAGTGAGCGCGAACAAGAGACACAAAAGGAAAAAGAAGTTCGCTCACAGTCAAACGTATCGGTAAAAGTGCAATTATCAATGTAACAGGGACGATGGCCAAGGCGGTAAAAAACTGCTCCACGGAATGATAAGAGTAAAGCATTTAAAGCAACGAAAACAAAAGTTTTTTGAAAGGCAAGCCCATGACGAGTAATAGTGATGGGCGTGTAGTGGGTATGGTTAAAAGCCCAGATACTTAACAACATGTCAGAAAAGCAGCGCATTCTACCTAAAAGAGCTGATCAATACTGCAGGATAGCATCCACCATCCACCACATATGTTAATCATGGACCTGTGCAACAAGCCAGAGCATAAGGTACAATAACTAACGTTATGGAAAGGCTTTGTTGTCACTAGGGCTACATATGAAAAAGAGAATGTTGGAGGTCCAACTTTCCCTGTATACCTTTGCCTGTTTTGGTGGCAGTAGTCTGCCCTCTGTGATTGAAATGTTGTGACATTGTACCCCAACGGAGCAGCCAGAAAACTAAAATACCCCCCATTTTGACCAAAGTCCTGTCGGCACCAAGCACATGATGTAAGTGAACCCGAACCTCCCTAGAACTCCTTTGTAACTTCCATCCAAGTATCTATCCATCATCTTTTCATACTTCATCTACCTGCTCATATCCACTATTTCACCTTTACATTCTGTCATTTATTCATTATTTCACCCATCATTCATTCAGTCTTTCCCCATTCCATCCAGCCATCATTTGGCCATTCTGTATATCTATTCACACATCCAGTATGTATGCATACATCCATCCACCATTGCAGCCATCATTTGACTTACCTTTAAATCAATAAAGCCTTTTAGCCATCATTTGTTCCTTTTGGTCATTCATTCATGCATTCATTCAATCTCTCAGATTTCCATTTACTATGCCATCCTTTCACCCACCCATCCTCTCAGATTTCCATTTACTCCTTCATCCATCCATCTTCTCAGATATCTATTTACTCTGCCATTCTTTAATCCGCCCACCTACGCCACTTTCCATCCACCCATCCTTTTACCCATTCATCTATCCTTTCACACACCCATCCATTCTTTTACCCACTCATCCATCCATCCTTTCACCCACCCATCCATCGTGTTACCCACTAATCCATCCATCCTTTCACCCACCCATCCATCGTGTTACCCACTAATCCATCCATCCCTTCATCCTCCCATACTTTCACCCACTCAGCAATCATTTCACCCACACATGCATCTACTCTTCAACGCTTCTCTCCCTTTGATACCAACCCACCTTTCTTTTTTGGTTTTATTTCTTTATGCGCTCTTATCTGTGAAGTTGCAGATAAGAGGCCCATAAAAATCCCACCCCTGCTATAACCGCATCCCTATTCGTTATTTACAGTGTACTCCATTATAACTCTTGTAGTAAGCATATAGGAGGCTGGCACGATGGTTTTGATGCAAAAATATTGATGGAAAACAACTTCAGTGTTGTTAAAAGAAATCCACGAATTAGTTAATCATTAAAGTACACAGCTAAGTTGAGGTTTCGGTAAGTGAGAGCTTGGTACCAAAAAAAGAAGGAGGCTACATACAGTATTTTATAGGCGCTCTGCTAGGAAATCAGACGATTATTGTGCAAAACTGTTGCGATTCACTGTATCCTTGCAGCAAATTTACAGGGGCAATCACTACAATGCAATAGGGCATAGCTGAGGTAGCGTGCATGATTATTTTTGTGGGAGAAATGTACCAAACATTCAATATTCAAGATTCATCCCAGGAAAAATACATTTTGATTTTTAAACGACGCCTTCTGCGAATCACACTGAAATTGTGACTGGCCCCGGGGCGCTAAAAATAAATAACTTTTGGGAAGCATCCTCTAACTGTGGCTTATAGTTGGGAGACATTTTGTCAATAGTTTTCGGTTCTTGTCTTTCCTATGAAAATATCCCTGTCACCTTAAATTACATATATTTCGGCAGAACAAAGCTTGAATAAGCGAGTAAGACATTTCCTCACATCAGCAGTTCGGCTGGGTCAGGCCTAGGGCTTGTATATTTTAGAAGATACTGTCAGCATTCCAGACTTTGGCTTATGGCAGGTGTGTCCGCCATTACTGAGAGCTGTCCACTGTTAGCTACAGTAAATAGGAGTCTAAAATTACTCTGTCTTGGTGAACTGTACAATTTTTAACCTACACAATTATTAATGTTGTTAATTAGTACCTTACTTCACAATTTATGTTAGTCATCTACTGCTCCATCATCTGAATGTGCTTTGCACAAACAAAACCTGTAGCCCTAACTGTGCTAAATTTTGCATTAGTTTAGATCCTCTGTGCACCGTGTTTTCTGTTGGGTAATAAAGGATGTCGCAACAATATTCTTGGAGCTAACCATACTACATAATAATGATTTTATAATCATTCAAAACAAAGCACATTTTTTTGTGATATTTATTTCTGCTTCTTGAGGATTCTGTTCCCAATGCAAAAGCTCAATCAACTACTGTAGAATTCCTCCTCCATTTTCAGTAGATTTCCGATAGTTGTGGGAATAACAAAGTATCCCCAGAGAACATACTGTTGCTTCCGAAATGTACTTGTGGATTTTCCACTGAATGGTAAAGCTCTATGAGCAAACCATTGGTAAAAGTACCACACAAGAACCACAGTTCCAAACACAAAATAATATTCCCTGTGGGGAAATCCTATTTCCTTACACTCCTAATAAAATATGGGATGATCCCTTTCTTTCTCCACAGTGAAAATTCGACCATCTGGTGGATCATTTGCCACCCGTTGTGCACTTTCAAGTCCTACTTCGATGTGGAATACAAATTACAAATTATAATTTTGTCAATTTTTCATATTTGAGAAGTGCAGCAAAATCTATTTACCCCATTGCTTGTTGCACAAACAGAAAACCCTAGTTGCCCCATTTTATTGCAATAGGGCATAACGTTATGCGATAAATGAGAATATGGTTAGGCAAAAAAGGAAAGGTAAAATGACAGAGCATGTTGAAATAATAAAAGATGAAACTAATAAAGTGAAGAACATTAGACAATAAATAGCTTAATGAAAATAGCTATAACTAAGGGTCAGATTTACTACATAAAAACAGGCATACACATAATGAAAGAATTTTGCTTACAACTTCTTAACTCACACGTAAAGGGGCAGTCACAATCCTTCTCTTCCCAAACAGACATAAATTACAAAAGTTGAAAGGGAAAGTCTTAGTTGTACGGGAATTACTAAAATTACACTAATCACTGTCTTGACAGTCCTTAATTTGCGTGTTTTGTGCTTTGAGTGAAATACATAAGTTTTGGCTTAGGGTTTCCTTTTTATATCATACTTTGGAAATACTTTCGTTTCTCTAATAAAAATGTTTCCCTGGGGTTCTTTCTTTCTCCACCCCCTTCTTATGCAGTTATGTCTGTACCACAAAGTTGTAATTTAAGTGTGTATATAGTTATGGGAAATGCAATGTAGTAAAATAACGAAGTGGTACATATTTACATTGAATTTTCCTGGCCTTTCCTTTGACAAAACTGTGCGGACGCCCACAAATAACACTTAGGAGAGAACTTAATAGCCTGACAATTTTTCAGATGCACTTAAGTTACATGTGCTTAAGTTACTTATTTATAGATAGTTTCTGAACTTTTGCAAAGAAAGGGTAACATAATGAATAACATGCAAGTCAATCGTAAGGTAGACATTTTTGTTTGCAAATGGGTCACTGTACTGTGGCATTGAGCTGCGCTTATCTTTAGCCCAAGTGAATTGATGAAAAACTGAAATAATGTTAATAACATCCCCTTATCAGTAGTTATTGAATTTGTACTTAAGCCTAGTTCACATATCTGCGTAAATGGGCTGAAGTGAATTGAGCCCACATTATTATTTTACATTATCCAAAGGGTGATGGAGGGATGGGGGAGGGGGTGGTTAGGGGCACTCAGTAGTCCAGTGTAGAATGATTTCTTTATAGCAATTAATATACTGACAGGCCCAGAGGAAGGACATGTTCTAATTGTTGAAAGTGCAGCGGCTCTGAGCTCTCATCAAGCGCAAAAGATGGCGGAAGCGTAGACAGGAACTCCATGGAGGGTAGGAACTGGGACAGATTAATATGTTTGCCTCCACGGAGGAATACAATATAGTTAGAAATATCTGAAGACCTATTATCCTGTCTTTTCAGCACTGCGAATGGTTCTTTAATTACTGCATCACAGGGTGCCTTTGGCAATGTTACCAGTTAAGGGAAATCTTAGGGAAAGAATAACCAACTATAATATGCACACTGTATATTTATTATGTACCATTCTTGCATTAACTGTCTCTGGACCACAAGTTAAACAAACGCTTCACGCATAAATAGAGCTCTCGGTTTTATAATATTTATTTTTTTAACATGTCCATCTGTATTTATCTGTGTTTAGTTTTTTGGCCATTTTATTTATCCGTGTTTATTTTATGTTTTGAGAATAAATGGAATCATAAAATGTTATATTTCCAAATGTATTTAACGGATGAACATGCACAAATACTTTGATGCCTGTTGCATTTTAGCAAATTAAGCAACCAAATATAACAAAATACTGCACCGACAGGTAAATATTAGCATTATATAGAAATATATGTTAACATAGGCCTATATTAAGGGAATCTCATCTTGTTTTTAAATCCCCATGGTGTATATCCACTTAGCAGTTTGTCTGGAATTCACGAAGGGCAACAAGGAGAGTTACTTGCAAGAAGCACAATATTCTGTACTTTCCAGCTTTAAAAAAATTAAAACAGACAGGAAATATATTGTTTTCTGTCTGTATTTATCTGTAAAAATCAATAAAAATGAAAAACTGGAAGCTTTACATATAAAGCACCAACAATAAGATAGAGCATTTAAGGCAATACATCACACAATCACAGAGGTGAAAATTATGTACAACAATATAAGGATGGGAAACCTAATTTAGAAAACAATGGAAGGGATCAGTGTCAGGTGTTTTTCTTAAGGTGAGTGTGCGTCGTACTGATGTTTACTGGTGGGATTCAGTGAAAGTTTGTTTTTAGCCAGACCAGGATTGTTTTGGTGGATGGCTTTCAGCAGATGCTGAATATGTTTCTAGGGGAGATCATGTATCGTGCTGGTGATGTAGTGAATTTTGCATGATGTGGTCACCAGTCTGGATGCTCATTAGAGCACAGCTTTGAGCTGAGCAATAGAAGATTTAGGAGCCCCTGTAAGAATGCATTCTCCTTATCCAGTCCGGAGGTAAGATGGGTGTGCTCTGCTCTCTTGAGTTTGCCTGGGGCGGGAAGAGGAGTTTGCTGTCTAGTTTGCTGTCTAATGTTTTTGAGGGAATGCACACACAAATTTGCAAATTTTTGTTACCAACAGGGATAAAAGTGGGTCAGTTACCTAGAGTGAAACCAATAGATCTTACTGCAGAAGAAAGAGAAAAAGAGTAACTTACAAGTTTTAAAGTGTCCATAAGTGAGGAGTCAAATAAGCTGCTGCATAAGAATGTGCAGAGGAGGAATTCATTTTTCTGGGGCTTTAATATGTGGACATTTTCTAACATTCAATTCTCAAGTCACCCCGGGGAGATGTGCAGGATGCAAATTTCCTCTGTGAATGTTTTTGTGTATAATTGAGTGGCATTGACATGTGAGTATACAGAAATGAGTATAATTGAAGATAAAGCTGATGGGCCCCATATTTAGACTGGTGAAGGGAACCAAAAGCAAACCCTTTGTGGGCACCTAAGGCATTGTAGTTCCCAATCTTCAACAATTGGTAGCTGTAGGTGAGAAATAAGAAGAACTGGCATAAAAAGCCCATGTTAAGTTTCAATTGCCGATAAACATGACATGATCAACTGTTGAAAGCCATTGATAAGTCTAAAAGTATCAATGAAGGCCATTGATAAATCTAAAAAACACATAAACAGGCACCTCCTCTGTTCAAGATTGACGGAAAATCTTCCAGTGTCTTCAAGACAGCTTTTTGACATTGATTGTGACAGTCCATCAGCAGGTGTTCCTCAGCAATGATAGTGTTCTTTTGGTTGGTGATGAATGTTTCATGACTCCTTAGCCATGGAATGCCAGACAGAATTTAGAGTGCTGGTATCGACTGAGGATAGGTTTTACCAATGTGTGGGTGATTTGGCCAATCTTGAGCCAGTTTGGGAAAGTGTCTTGTGAGAGGGAAGCATTGATCAAGGTGTAACAATTGTCTTCAAAGTTGGAGAAGTTATCTTTGAGAAAGGAGATGCTGGTAGTAGGTCAATATGTCATCAACTAGATAGCATCTGACGAAAATACAGTGCCCTATTTGCAACAATTTTGCCCCACTGCATGTAGATTGTCCATTATGAACTTTAATGTGGCAATATTTTTGTAAACATAATTTAGGAGTCAATATTATTGTCAGACCATAGTTTGACAACTGTATTCTAGTACAATGCAGTTTGTGCTAGTGTTTTCTTGGTAAGCTGTTTCATGAAGGCAGAAATGGTATCTTTGCTGACCTGGGAGAAAGCGATCCATGTTTGTTTCGTAATTAATTAGCAGAAGATCGAACTACATTGAGATGCAGTTAATTTTGTGTCTAGTAGAGCTGATCTTCTTCATGATATATTTGAGAAATTTTACACAATTGGTTGTAGGTAGAGACTATGGAACTTTCTCGGGGGGTAGTGTTTGCTTTGAAATGCCAAAGAAAGTGCAAGCTGTGTTAAGGAAGTATTGATTAGTTCTTGGGTGAAGCTGGCTTTGGAGAATACAATGCTGTGTGTTTGTTTTCCTTCCCCAGGCTATGTAGATGTGAGCACTTTCATACTCTTTAGTTTTGTGCTCTTCATTTTCAACTTTTTTAAGAATCCTTAATTGGAAGGTTGTTTCAGAGAACCTCTGTTGGCTTGTTCTTCTCTGATGTGTTTTGCAAGCAATAATATTTACTGCAGTCCATAAAATGAATGAGTTAATGTTAGGGTTGATTTGCTTTAATTTAGGAATATAGCGGTCCTGCAGAATGGTAAGTGAGAGATTCTGAGAAAGACAAGTCCATTTTCTGTGTTAAGGGAAATGCTAGATGGCAAAGTTGAGGTGATAGTGATGTGGAAGGTAACAGGAATGTGATGCAGCCAATAAATGGTAATAAACATTAATCATTTGAAGAACTAAGAAACAGGGAAGATGCGGAATTCTTAGTTCTAGAAAGACTGGCTGGATGGTTGGAGGTCAGAGGCTTGTCTAACACTCACCCTCCAGCCTTGTGTTACTTTCACAATGGCAACCACTTGGTTTTATGTCTTAGGCAAGAGCACAATTGGAACTGCACCAAACTTCCTGGGTCACGAGGTTCCACACTCTTGGTGAAGGCAAAGCTAATTTAACTTTTGTTCATCTTTCTTACTGCAACCATACTTTCTCATTACCTGGTGATAATATACAACAAATCTCACTATGTTTTCACATCAAGTGCTAAAGTCAATCTGTCTCTGTTTTATTTCAAAATGAATGGGCGGATACATTCACAACACTTCTGATAACACCTGTGAGACTTCACACAGGAATCAACATACAGTTCATGCTAAGACGTTTAAGTGTATAGCATTCTACACTCTATAACTGAAAAATTGTACAGAAATTTTACTTAAACCCTGCATAGTCCTTCTGCTACTGAGACAAGTATTGGTTTGCAGTATGTAATACATTCATAATATATAAATATATATTCAATATTTGAGTGCTTTTGTTATACACAATATATTGATATAAAAACCCAAGTTTCACGGGTACACATAAAATAGTTTTCAAATTTCACAGAATATTATCATATTGACACCTAGAAACCAATTAATCATTAAATATTCTCCATTGCTTAACCAAATTCCATTGATGACAGTAAAAAAATCAAGAATATTCCAACTCCCATCAGTGCCCATTGTTAGATGTACCTTGGAGAGAACACAGACTGGAAGTTTGTGAAAAATAATAAAGCAATGTCCCTGACATGCAAGGAGTTCTCTTCCTGTCTGTAGTGGGCATTTATCCCTGTCGGGGACCACCATGCCTCATCTGGTCAGCCTGTTGCAATGAAAACATGCATTGAAAGGAGTGCCCTAAATAGAATGGTCCTTTGATGCGTGAGAGGCAATATCCCTTTGGCAGACAGTGGCTACGTTTGATTTGCCTTGTGGAACAGGTGAAAGTTACATCAGCCTTTAAATCAGCTGTTCCCAACTTCTAAATGAAGCAGGGGGGCACAAGCTTGGCAAGCCAGGAGATGAACTTATTTAAAGTAACTGTCCTACACTGCTAAGCTCTGAATGACACAGTTAGTGCAATTTTCCAATCTCGGTTTTAGTAGCTTAAGAGGGTTGTTGAAGAATGACATTTATCACACTGGCAATATCCTGATTTTGTCAACTTATTCGAGATAAATCCTAAGAAGAGATGAATACATTGTTTAATACTTCTGTGGCATTGCTTATGCATGTTTCTATGTTTTAAATCTACTAAAACAAACATTTATTGACTGTCACATGACCATTAGTTAACAACAACTATCATCCATATTCTCAACCATCACAGGCGATAAGTGATAAAGCAAAACTCACGGCATTCTCTTTTTCAAACAAAATGGTAATTAATCTCCTAACCAATTTGTATAACACTGTGCCAGGTAACTAAGCGACAGCCGAATGGTTGTATGTCAGAATATCAACTACAAAAATATCGTGCAACAAAATATTACAGACAGAATGTCACTAACAAAAGAATCACTAACAAAAGTATTGTGCTACAAAATATCTCAAAAAGAATATGAACCACAAAAAATGTGGTGCTACAAAATATCACCAAACGGATATTAACAACAAACATATGTTGAAGGGAAATATATAGAGACGTGTTTGAATATTTACGTAACTCAACATCTAGCTACCTTGAAGGGTTATACTTTGTCAAGATACACATATGTAGAGTAGTAAACCTATCTTTACCTATACACACATAGCGTCACAATATTTTTATTGTTGGCATTCATGCTGTGCTATTTTTCTAGTATGATATTTTGAAATCGTTATTTCAATAGCGTGTTGAACACGTATTCATTTGTTTATCTTTGTTAAAGAGCTACAGTGATAGATATCATTTTACATAATTCTGGGACAGGAGTATCTCTTCAGCCCATACAGATAAACCTGCCTTTTAATAAAGACTGATAAAGAGCACGAGTACTTCTCCGCTTCTTATCAGTTCATGCTGCAACTCTCACAGATTTTGAATCTTATTTCAGTAACACTACCCCTGTGAACCCTAGTGGATCCTGAACAACCCCCATGCCTATACTACATCTATTAATCTACTGAGCTCAATATTTAGCAGTCATATTCGGAGTTGCTCGAAATTCAACCTTGATTTTGGCCTAAATCCTTAGCAGGATATCCACATTAATTCATTTTTTGATTAATGAGAGATAATACCTTTTAATAGTACGACTGCCTCTTAAAGCACATCTTTCTTGTGTAGCGTAAAATATTGTCCCATTATAGGTAATACCTGAATCTGACATATGGCATGCATAACACTACCTATCGTATTTATAAATCTGGCATTGAAACATAGGGCAAAGATGCCAGGTCAGTCTCAGGAAACTGACTACCTTTAGTGCAATTTAAGTGGGATCCACCTCACCTGTACACCTACCTCTATCAAAGTGGGTCACGTTCTCAGAAGCATGGGACATCTCGGGATACATCAGAGATATGCCACAAACATTAAAGAAAACCTGGTTGGAAATCAGTGCCTGGCTCGTTACCCCAGATCTCAGACTTACTGCTTAGCTTTCTTCTGACACTTCCATATTCACACATTAATTGCCATCGGTCTTCACGCCAGTGCAGCCTTCAATGATGAGATCCTCTGATGCACTCAGAAAAAAAAAACACCCAGTATTCCTCACTAGAGGGCAAAATACAGCATTCTCTCCGAAACAGAATAACAATGAACAGGTACAAGCCTGAATATTCCACATGGGGGCATATCAATCAGTAACAGATGTTGAACCCAAACAAATGTAAGATATGACCACCATGAACTGTGCAGTAAATTCACTCATGCAACATTGTGCACAGAAACACTTGACTATACCAACGTAGTGTTGCTAAAGTTACATTAAGTTCTGTTAATGAGAATTCTGGAGTTTGCATATTTAATTTTGGGGGATTCATGTTGAAGCATGATGAGGCATGAAGAATGATGAGGAGGTAGCAGTGTGCAGGATGTAGATATTTTGAACAAATGGTGCTCGGGTGTCCGTGTGTGACACGTGAAGAGAGTGTATTGCTCGAGAAAAGGTTTGTTGTGAATGTTCCTGTCCACAAAGACTACCCTGTTGCAGGATTGTGCTTTAGAAAATAATGCAACACAGATTCAAGTTGAGCTCATACATCCAGCTGCTGATCCTTTGGGATAGGTCACAGATTTCCATACACCCTAAATTTTTGAGTTGTGACAGAAAGAGTACTCCAATTTCCACAGGATGTAGCAAAGAATAAAATTGGTCTTGAGTTCTTTAGGATTATTTAGCCATTTCAGTAGGGTGCTTGCCCCACTCGCCCTCCCACCCTCATATGTGTTGCTTGCCCACACCCACCCACCCTGTCTCCCTAATCCATGTTGCTTGACCCAATAAGCTCTCCATCCTTCCACTACTCTGCTTACCCCTCCTATCCTTCCTCATCTGCGTTGCTTGCCCTCTCCTGCCACCCTCCCCATCCCTCCGTTGCCTGTTTTGTTGTTTGCTCTTTCCCGCCATCCTTTCCTTCATTGTCTGTTGCCGTTTACCCCCACCCCCTCCCTTTCTTAACTGTACTTTTGCTTGCTCCTTCCATGTGCCATGACTAAAGAAAATGCTATGAGACTGTTACTGCTGGTCGTGTCATAGTGCTTTTTTCCCCACACACTCCGTTGTCTGTATTGACACCCTACCCCCTCTCCGTGGTGCCTCACCTGCTGCATCTGTGTTCCCTGCCATCTTGATCTCCCACCACCAACTATAAAAAAAAAGGGCTATTGTGCGGTCAGTGGCCACCACCTCCTAGCTTTTCTTTTTTTTTAAACTTTCAGCCATGCTACACTTCAGTTTTGGTACAAATATTGTCCAAGCAAACAGTTCTTGTCTCATGGGTGAGTTCTACTAGCTTTGCCAATGTTTGTTGTGAAAAGGTGTCAGCTGTATTGAGGCAGTGGTGGGGCATTAGGCGCCCAGGACAGTTCTAGGAACACCTAATTTTTACTTAAATTTACCAGGCATTAGTTGGGTTAACAACTGAGTAAAGTCCACCAATAAATTCAGAAATCCTACATGGGTTCAGGAAGGGGAGACAAGTATAGGAAGAGTATTTTGGAAAAAATTAACGCAAGACTCTAGCCCCCCACTTGTGTTAGTCACACAATGCAAAATTGTGGCATGGTAGGGTTTACTTCAGTTTAGTTGTAACTTGTGTTATTTATATTGAGCATCATATTAACCATACATAGTCAAGCTTCAGCACGAGTTTCCAGAAATAGGTTTTACAGAAACGGGTGTGAAACAGGATTACAGAAACAGGTGCGTCCAACTCTCCTTGTGTCCTCTACGTACGTTTGAGTGTGCTTTCACAGTGCGTACGTTGCACGTGAACACTGATGTTCAAGAGAATAAATCAGAAAGGAAGCTAAAATGTGCCACTTACTCACAAGCATGTGTTTAAATTACATGTTGCAATTTATCCATGCAGATATTTCCTTTAGCAAATTAGAGAACAATGTCTGTACTCAAACTAAAATGTCAAAACGGAGATCAGTAAATGCAAATAAGGCCTTGAAATACTACACATTTGCATCCTTGGTAACATTAGGATTTTTTAGACACAGCTGACTATGCGATTTAGATTTTATGGCAAAATACCAGGATACAGATTAGCGGCTGTAAGGCATGTCAACAGCTGCCAAGGAAGCATGTCCAATCGGTCTGAAATAAAATGGTTTCAGTCTTGACCACCACACCACAAAAGAATGCTAGCGGTAAAAGTGATACCACTATCCTCAGTTAACACAAACATTTTAATTCTCAAACTATCACTGTATCAATTTGTAGACGAGGACAGTTGGGCCTTCCAAATTCCTAGACTCATATATTCTGCCATGAGAACATCAAATACCCTTGTGTAAGTCAGAGAAAGAGCATGTCTTCATTTTAAATGTTGTGATATTAAAGATGACTGTGTGAATCAGCTAATACCTGTGATCTGGTATTTAATTCGGTCAATCTATTTGATCTTATGATCTTACATGAATCCATGCATGTCCTGTTCACTTTTCCAGAAGAACTACATGGCTCTTTCACACTGGAGGAGGAATCCAATTAGGGCTAGTGATACCACGATTTAGAGGCCAGACTAACTTATACCATCATATGGTTATGCGCCCTGGCCCTTTGGCTATTTTCTATTTTCATATTACAATTCTAAGGGTTCCGATTTCAGGTACTGTATGGAGGGTGCCATCTCAAACGCCTCTTCAGTTCTCATAGAAGTTCATAATTAAACGTATGCTTATTAATTTGTCATGCAAATATAATTCCACATAGGAAGTTGATGGTAAAGACTTCTAGTTAACTCAGTCACACACTATATTTAGTTAGTTGTCCGATAAATCGGATCTAAAAAATATACAAACCTTAAATTATAAAATATGGAAGATATGGAAAACAATAAATAAATCAAAAAGCAAATGGAAAGTGAATGAGTGAGGATACAATGAATAAAGGATTTACATCACCATAGCTTTAATCTGTACACAACTATAGTTTATTACTTAATCTCTGTCACAAATAACATTTTGTTTCACAACTCGAAATGAATCCTAACCATTTTGTAAATTGTAAAATAGCAAAACAACCTTTCACCCTAGCCTTTTGAATGGTTCTCACAAATGGGTGGAAGAGATTCCATAATGGTCTTAACTGAGTGTAAGTAATGGACTACAGTTTTCATGAAATTGCAAGTATAAAGTTTCACATTCGGAGACAAAGAAAGATAAATATTATGCGATGAGACTGCTTTTGTAAATCTTCTTATATAAGAACACATTTATGTGTTCAAAATGTAGACAGCAGGAAGCTGGTCCATAATACTGAGTGTACAGTGGGGCACAACAGACATTTGAGTCCCTTTTCTGCTCCTCAGTGCACTTTGGTGTTACAGAAGTGGCAAAAGACTTGTGATCCCCCAGTAATATGTATCACGCAACAATTTTTTGAGCCATGCAACTGCAATGCTTGGGCATCTAAAATGCATGCAAATAGAATACTGGGAGGTGCACTGACAGAGGGGCCCCCGTGAAGTTGGACACAGGGAGTACCCTAGGGCAGCAGGCAACTCAGGAACTTTCCACGTATCCCATTGCAAACACTCTCCACCAGCATTCGGGCATAGGTACCTGCTCTTCAGACTGCTCATTGTTTGTTACAGTTTGCATTATTCACCTCCAGATTCTACAAGTTACAAGGTGACCCTACTGCGGAGAAGATAAATATTCTCTGTGTATGCATGCATGTATGTATGGCTATTGTTATTATTTCTGTGATTATTATTACTACTAGACCTATTATAATAAATACATTTTATATGTGCTAACCTCGATAAGCCACCTCACAGTGCCTGTGATCTACTATTTGTGTATTACTTTTCTGAGGAAATTTACTGAGTTCAGCAACATTTCCAGCTGATCTGCCAAGCCCATTTAATCTATTTTATTTGTTGCCAATTCAAGAGTCGCCTTCTCCAACTACAAAAATGGCACATAAATAACACATACTTAAGTGCACTATCAGACTATGACATCCAATTCCAGCTGCTCCAGAGGACTAAAATACACCATAAATTTTCAGCCGACTTCAAAGTCTGCCAATTTTTGAAGTACTTCTGAATCCTGCACCTCCTAAAAGTGAAATGCGAAGAGACTAGCAAAATTTCTTCCCTCAATCGTTTGCCTGTTAGTATGGTTCCCTACTGGAAACCAATTAATATATCCTGGAAGAAACTCCTTCAAAAGGTTTATGGTCTACACTCACTTACAACACCAAAGCAAATGAAATGAATAACTGTGAAAAAAGTAGGGTAATACGTTGAATATCTCTAATGGAGAGACCATAATTAGATCTGTAAATCTAGGTAAACGTAGACACTCCAAAGTGATCTAATGATTTCTAATCCTAGGAATATTTAACAAGTGAGAAAAAGTACACTAAATGATCACCAACAGATTAGAATGACCTCAAATACTTCGAGGTTTCAAGGTGAAAATTGTTTAAAATATATTTAAGATAACTTTGATAAAGGATTTGGAAACATGAATACTAGAAATCGTTAAACACTTTAATAGTACTGGGTACCTTGGTTAAACTGGCCAAAAAAAGAGAAAGAAACACCAGAGAGGCTTTCTGCTTTCATGCTGCTTATTCCAAGATGGGAATCTTTGAAAATGTCACAAAACCATACCCTATTTTAAGTTAAGTACCCCAGGTTAAAGCATCTTTGTCAGTCAACATCTCTTGAAGAGATGACAGAGAGACTTGATTTGGAAAGCAAATGGATTTATAACCAAGCAATTAAAATAGATAGACCTGGTTCAGTAACTCAGTGAATTAGGCTCTCGCTGCTGAATATTTGTATATGAACAGCATGCTGTAGGTTTGACTACCATTAGGATGGTCAAAAAAAGTAGGGCTAAACCACAGTAATCAACTCCAAAGCAGACACATGACAAAAAAGATCCTGTCCAGATATAAAACATTCAAGCTAAAAAAGGATTAATGTGAATTGATAACTCACTAAGGTTAGTTATCTATTAAGGATGAAAGGCCTCACCCATCGACCAGATACGGTGCTTCATGATAGGGCTCTTTCTCACACCTGAACACACCTTGGAGACATATCAATTCACTTTTTTTTTTTTTTGAGAATTTTATATCTCAATGGGATTTTTTGTGTGGTGTACCATCAGGATGGTCTCATACTTTCATACTTCCAAGGTTAAAAAATTGAGCAGCATTCAAATGAGGATCAGAAACATCTGTTATTTACAACTGTATAAAACAGCAAAATTCCAGAAGAAGGCACGCATCTAAACACAAGATTAGAAAAGACATGGAGAATGGTTTGCTTTCAGAAAAATATTGATTTCGTGAGAGCAATACAGATAATCCTTCATCAGATATGAGTCAAAATACTCTCAGAGAAAACCTTAACAATTAATATCAGGCAAACATTCTCCTGCCTCCCTATCCAGCCTATGCTTATTTTTAATGAATCTTGCTTATGTGGAGGAAGGTTTGTATCTGACTCAATGAACACATTAGGAGAGGGTTAAAAGGATGAATATTGTTCCATAGTTCTATGCATTTCAATCATAAACAGAAGATGTTTTAGAGTTGGTGAGATATCTGTGGTCAAACCCTTCTAATGGAACAATAGTATCAGCATTGATGCACCTCCATTTGATCACTCATTCTCATTAGTGGTACTACGTTGCAGGTGGGGAAGATAGAATTTAGCCCAGAGTTTTATTTCAGGGTTCCGGGCAGCACCTTAGACCACATTCATGATCTCTGCTAGCACAGTCTCACACACCTCTAGCCCTCTAAGTCCCCTGCATGTATCTGAGATCTCCTCCCCTAAGAGTTGCTAAAGTGATATTGTTACCCCTGTATTACAAACTACCAGTTAGCCTTCTTACTATAGATGGGTGATCCCAGAATTCTCTCCATCTGCCTACCATCCAATACAGTCACCAACAGCCCCTTTTGCTTTCATCCCATTAACACTACCTTAACAATGTACATGACTATGGGACATCATTCTCGACACCCTTTAGAGATAACATCATTGAATGTAAATTGCATGATCCCCTTTACTAAATGCCAAACTATCACATATCGCCCTTATTCTGAAAACTCATTTGTCGCCTTAGGAACCTAAAAAAAATCAACACAAATGGGTAGACCATGTAACTAGTAGCAACCACACACATCCTTCTACTGACTCAGAAAATACTTTTTTTAAGTGACTTTAATACAGAGTAGATATCCTTGTCGAGAAAAACCTTCTGTAAGGAATTCTTAAAACTTGAACTGAATCTCAAGACTCTGTTTTATTAACGTGGAAGGCTGGGCCATTGCTCTTTGATCAGTGTGGGTTTGTTTCATCAGTGATCAGAGAGGAACATGTTTATTCAAATTGTTTCTTAATAAATTATTTGTTAAGCTTTTAAAGCTTTTGGTTTCCCTTTAATACAGAGCAGGCAGGCAGCTTTACTTTGACATTGCATGTATCATACTAAAATGAAAGAACTGTACACATATTCCGAGAGTGTTGTTAATGTGGATGTGCATTTATTTTGCTTTT
Source organism: Pleurodeles waltl (assembly GCF_031143425.1). Classification (NCBI taxonomy): domain Eukaryota; kingdom Metazoa; phylum Chordata; class Amphibia; order Caudata; family Salamandridae; genus Pleurodeles; species Pleurodeles waltl. The sequence goes on along the minus strand of NC_090445.1, from coordinate 1,450,025,416 downwards.
ATCTTTGCTGTTTACGATGCAGAACATGCTGTTTATTTTTACATGAAGGGGTCACATTATAATTCAGTTTGTCTAGGCCATGTGGCTTGTGTGTTTCACCATACCTCAATGTGTTATTTTTACAGCATTATTTCTACAGAATTTTAACTTGATTTATGTTGCAAGTACCTCCACAGTCTCATACTGCCGAACTGGTTTGGCAAGTGTGCTTTCCAGGCTGTTCTATGGACACAGCCTTTGTGTGGAGTGATACCCACACAGGAGGGTACTCTCTGGCCTGCAGCACCCACTACAGAGGCAACAAGAGGTATGAAGATTTTGCACCTGGCTGTCATCAGCCGAAGTGAGAGAGTGTAATCAAGGAAGACAAATGTCTGGGTCTCACTTAAATGGTCCATTCCTCCTTGCATAACAGAATTTACAGTCTTAGCTCTCACCTCTTCCATCTACGACAGGGCAGTGCTTCGGGAAATCTAATCAGCAGACCCTTGCTAAGAAAGCCTTCATGGAATTAATTTCTAAAAGGTGCCTAGACACCATCTGACTCACCTCAATGTCTGAATTTCCACCCTCTAGCCACAGATATGTGGGCAATACACTACCTCAATCAGCTGAAGCTGTCCTCACACTTCTTCTTGTGCCATGCAAAACTAGAGGCATCCAAATTGAGCCCACATATTTGTAAATAATACCGTGAGTCTAACTTGATAATGAATGTAATAAGACATCCACTTCAGCATTTTTAAAGTTTGCATTCATTACTCATAATGCTATGTTATTGATGTTACACTTCCTTTGAGAGCAGTCTAAAGCTCTTCTATATGTCCAATAATGACTTTATGCTAAAAACCCCTGAGCTAATCAGCTGACATTGCTAGAGTGGTGGCATAGTGTTGCCTGTCAAAATCACCTGATATAGCACTATCTCACATCCAAACAATACTACTCCTTTCTAAAGTTTTGTATCCTCAAACTGCATGTTATCTCAAAAAGTATACTCTATTTCTAAAATGCTGCATAAAACACAGACTTTTACTTAAACCTTCTGATTGTTGCTCTTCCTTTTCCCCATCTAATGACCCTTTCCTTTCCTTCCATTTTCTGAGTGACTCTTCTCTTTGAGCACAACCTACTCTAAGCCACATGCATATTTGCCCTAATATGATTTATTTAATATCTGCAAGTTGCATACAGCTACTTTCAAAGATTACATCTCCTTCTTTGAAAGTCACACCCCCTACAACTCAATAATACCCAATCTCCTTCAGCTCATCTATTAATCCCTTCAACCATCTGCATGATCTTACCTACATCGCACCCCACTAATGATCACAGCTAGCGTCTATGAATATAATCTACCACAAAGAAAATGCAACAAATGCATAGAATGATCTGTTTGAGCACTCAAGACTAATACCATTAACCAAAAACAAAAAGGGAGAAGGAGGTTGTGGGGCTGGGTCGATCCTCTTTATAGCCTATATAACATTACAAAAGAGGCCCAGCTAAAAGAACTACCACAGGATGGACAGGAAAAATGATTTTCCTGTTAGAAAAACCCTCACCCACCAGGGTTACCCCTTGGTGGCATGCTTCATCATTGGGTTTCTTCACGTTCCGCTACGGAGCGGGGTGTGCTACGACCTAAGGGTTACGTGGGAGCCCTGATGTAGTCTTGTCAATGTGAATCACAGGAGGGCTAGGAGTGGTGGGGTCTTGGGTGAGTTAAAAATACTTGTCTCCTAGAAATTCCAACGATTTAATAGATATCTTTTAGGCAGTATGATTAGAAAGGGGCTGCGGAAGTGGAGGATGTAATGTACCTGACTTCCTAGTCTACATGTTTCAGAGCCTTACCCCTAGGCTCCTCTTTAGGACCAAGGTGGACTCCCTGGTACCACTCCTTGTTTGACTACCTCTAATGAAAGCATAAATAATACATGCTCTGTGATATGGTGCAATTCACCTTACTAATGTAGTGTCATAAAATGATACCTATCATTTATGGTGTCCATCATTGATACCTGTGGAAATACAAGAGAGGCATAGTTATCATAGCCCCCGTTTGTAATGGGCCACTATATATGTTTGTTTGTGGGTGTGGTGCCACCTATTTGCAAACTGCACCCCAGTCGTGGGAAACGGCACTCGTGAATCTCAGGACTGAGAGACTAAAGTACTCCCACAATCAACAGCATCAAGACATACTACATTTAAAACGTTTAAACATGTAAACACGTGAAACACACCAAACAGCACACATGTGGAACATGCGTAACCTACTTGGTAGTATTTGGATTCTCCTTTCATAGCTCCTCCGGGAGGGGTGTGTGGTTGTAGTCAGACTCTAAAGATTTGGCAAAGTTTTAGAATTGATTCATCTTACTGTATCTGTAGCACCATGTAAACAATGTTCAACAAGCACTTACTTCCTCAAAACAACACTCCCGCTCTGTACCTCATGCTCACCTCCCCGGGGTCTGAAACTTGAATGCTCACATGGGAGCCGAATTTAAATGTGCAGCAGCTCTTGCATCTCGGCATCCTAAAGCGTGCAACACTAGACCGCTAACTTCCCCAAGATGGCGGCCTCCTGTGGAACGAAAGGCATAGGACCTTTTGCGCTGCCTAGGTGTACCATTCATTTCAGGAGATGTATATCGACTAATGATTGATGTGATGTTAATGTGATGTTCGTCAGCTGGCTCCAAGGTATGTTCTCATTGAGGCCAAATTGGTGTCTGCGTAATTTATAAACCCATTGTTGTTCTTTTTTTAACAGTGTAGACTTACAATTAATCTCTTTATAGTGTTCTAGGATAACCCACTGGTAATCCTCCACTGTGTGTGCTTTCTCTTTGATATGAGAGGACATTTTAGTCATAGCCCGTCCACATCTCAGGTTACTATGGTGTTCGCAGATGCAAGTCTTAACCTTGCGGGTGGTCATCCCGCATAATATAGGTTGCATGCACAAGTGATCATGTATACTGCTCGCTGAGTGTTACAATTGGAGAAATCTCTAATGTCCCATGATGTGCTGTCGTTAAAAGTGACCTGTTTAGTGACCTTTGTTGGATGGCACACACTACAGTTCCCACATGGATAATGTCCATTGGGTGGTGGTAGGTAGTTGATATCTTCTGGTTTATTACAAAGATGGCGTGGGCAGGTGTGTGCAAGCATGTCTGTAAGACTCTTTCCCCGTTTATGTGAAAACATGTGTTTAGGAATATTTAATGAGCCACTATTGAGGATGCGCCAATGTTTGTTGATGATCTTGCTTACTTGATTGGAGGCTATGTTAAATGTGGTGATACATATCCTTTTTCCTGTACATCCTGTGGTAGTTCTTTTAGCTGGGGGTCTTTTGTAATGTTATAATACCATTAACCATCAATATCCAATAACACTGGACCCACCACTAACATTGGGTTTGAGAGCAGAGCTTCTGCCCGGCATAAAACACTTCAACTCCTCGTCCAGAGTAGTAAGCACTTCATTTTTGTATGCTACAATGTCCATTACAGCATTCCCTATACAGAACTGTTACATAGGCAATCTTGTTAAATGCCTTGATGGAGACAAATAGAAGCCACACCAGTTGTGCTGACGCTTTGAAAGAAATCACTTGCCTGCAAATGATATGTCGTTTCTCCTTTGTATGTGCTTTATTTGTAGATGAGACAACTTCAGAGGTGCTGGAAGCATGCCAGTAACCCAAATACCAAAATAATGTGCAACTAGAATTTTAAAAGTTCTTTGTGATTCTTAATATCTTAATTAATTATTTGGCAAATTGAATATTTAAAATTAGTTGCCTTGTGAACACAAAAAAGCACATTTTCTGATCTAATAGAATCTTATTTCCTCTTGTCTTCAGGGTGGGCGAAAGGTGGCTAGGTAAATTCCTATAACCCTCCTACAGAAGATGGAGGTCAAATAGATGTGATGTTGATTATTGTGTACCTTTAGATGAACACCGTTCAAATCCATGCCTTTTTAGGGCTCACCCATAAGGAAGTGCCTGTGGCAAAAAGCAGCCCGGTCATACATTTTTCTTAGATTTATGAATCAGTGCACACCCGACTCTGATTTTTAACTCTGAAGATGTTGCAACAAAAAACGTGAAAGTCCTTACAATCTGCAGTAATGCCCCTTTCAGTGGGTAATCCTGGCAGAAATAACTGAAAGCTGTGCATGTTTGTTTGAGTTTAAAGTTCTTAGACGTTACTTTTTTGCTGTGTCGTAGCCCTTGTGTTGCAAGTTTAGGAACGCTCTAACAAAATGTTACACCTTTATGTTTTTTCTTAAAGTATTGATGTGCAAACACCCTAGCAAGTTCCCATGTCTTTCATGATCTTTACACTAAAAATTATGTTTTCTGTAGCTTTTATGGTCCAGCTTGACAGCGCAGCTGTTGCCAGACAATTATGTGGGAACACCAGGAAAGGGGTTTTGGCTCTACCTACATTTTAGGAGCCAGGAGTACATGTTTTGATTGAGCAGATGTTGTGTGCTTCCACAAAAAGTGCTTGCTCTCCACACAGCTGTGATCATTTTGTCTATTTATCCAGCTGCCTGAGATTGAACTTTCAAGGCCACACATATCCTATTAAATTGTCTTTGCTAACTAGACTATTTGCATGTTTTTTCTCTGGCAGGAGCACAGACAGGGGCGGCTCCTCCATTAGGGTGGAGGCGTGTCGCTGCCACCTGCCAGGAGTGGCCACAGGGATGACAAGCAGTGAGGGGGTGTGCATGTATGTTTGGCCGGCTGTCTTGGGCCGGCCAAACACACATGCGCAGTGTGCTGTCTCCAGCCTGGCAACATAGTTGCCGGGCTGGGGAGAGCCCGCACAGACTCCCAGTTTGCCAGGGAGCACCCTAGCTGGGCGCTCCTATCCAATCCTGATGCTGCAATGAGTAGCGTCATGATTGGCCACAGGGCAGGCAGGGAGCCTGTGCCTGCAGCAGCGACAGGAGCAAGAGGAGTGGCGGCAGAGAAGGTAAGTTTTTTAATTTTTTTTTATTTATTTCAATGTTTATCCCTCCAGTGCGGCACGCCACCCCGCACCATGCACACCCCACGAGCTGCTCCTGAGCACAGATGGGAGGCGTGATTAACCTACATGGATTCTTAGGCCTGGCTTGACAGTGGAACCGTCACCTGACCTTTCAACAGACACCATTATTATTCTAAAGGTGTTTGCTTCTACACACATACATACACATTCTGATGCTATCTACGTGTAATACTTCACAATACCATGTAACATTCTCTTAAAGCTAGACCTATTGGCATTGCCAATGCTTGTTTCCATTTCTTTAGGTACTAGGTCAGCCAGAAGGGAACCGTTGTGTAGCTAAAGACCTTTCGTCTCTTAAAAGAAATAGAGGTGTCGTTATTGCATACAACTTCTGGCTCCCACTTTATGAAGTACTATGGAAAGGCAAAAGGTCTCCTCTGCCAGAACAGACATCTTGGGAAGGGACACTAAAAAGTCAAAGCTCTATCTAATCTTCATTAGAAGCTCTCTCGAATGCAGTCATATAGTTAATGATTTGTGTGGTCATCGCTTATGGGGTTAGAACGGTCGCAGGCATCCTTCTTCCGTAATTCTTCTGTAATTTAAACTGGATAAAATGAAGTATTTGCTTTTAAACCAACGCAGTGGGTTAATAACTTGCAGATGAGCTCTTTCTGTAAAAACAGGTTTTCAAGAACATAGTTCACATATAAATTAATTTGATGGCTAAAGAAAATCAGCTATATATTCGCATATACAAAATGATATTGTGTTCCTTTAGATTAATATGTGTTTGTTGTTGGCTTTGCGTTTATACTGAATACATTTTGGCACCACGTTTCTCGTGTCTGGTGAATATTGTATATCAATTCCACTTCCCACAGGAAACTAATCAATCACAGTTAACTTCCACAATCGATCCAATCTGGTGAGAACCCTGTGCGACTGGTTTCTATACAGAGGTTCAAGCACTTACATCTGCTCTGCTACCAAAAAGAAAAGTTTTTTCACTTAACCTATCTTTTCGAGAAGAGCAGCTTACCGCTAACGGAAGGAGATGATTACCCAATATTTCAGCCATTTTATTTAATGTACTTCCACGACTTCAACAACGCACTTTGTAAAGGGCTCTTCCCTTCAAACTGTGCTGGGTACAGGGATTAATCATGATCTTAAAATACTTAAGTTTCGATTTCTAACATCTCGACCCTTCTTTTTTATTTTACACTGTGGGTGGGGTCGTTTACCACAGCCCTCTTATATCATTGAGGTGAAGGTCAGTAGTAGGGATAACTGAGTTAAAAGTCAATGTGTTGTATGTTGAGCAAATATTTTTATCAATTGCCTCCTCATTTTCTTATAGCTTTTCGAAATTAACGATTGTTGCACTCCGAGAAGCTCATTAATACCAAATTGTCGTTTATACAGCAGAACTAGCTTTTTATTTACACAGCTTTGGCCCATCGATTCAGGCAACTACAAGTGGCCCGATGTTTACTCACTCAGAAAAACCACAGGTGGAGAAGGTGAAGGGCCTACCCACGGCAAGACACACTCTGTGCCCCCTGCCCAACACCCCTGACCTGCCCCCGACAAATCTTTTACACTTGCTTACAGAGAGTTTAGCACTGAAATGGCTGCATACAGCAGGTGATAAACATGGGTGTTAAACTCCCCAAAACTGGGGAAAGCCTATCTTCAAAGAGCTATTAATTTCAAGTTCATCACGTTGCTCTCTATTCTAGCAATTTTAACTCGTGATTTCGGAGTCCTCATAAGGAGATACCAGTGAGAATCATTAGGTCAGATCACAGTATCTCACTGCCGAGTTCTTGGGAACTTGGAAAGGGGTCGTCCTTGGTCATCACTTGAGAAAAGATTGTCTTGCACTCCCTGTCTAGATCCTGGGGAGCATGCATCACTCCTTTCTACAAGGTCCTCCACCAGACTGATAAATTTAGTACATCACCTCTTCCAGGTCAAAACGACTGACAAATGAGGCTTGCTCCATAATAGGAATTGAAATTTTACCATCTGCCTTAGATAATGCTTCAGAGTTTTCCCTGATAGTGCATCCTCAGAAAATAGTACACTTTCAAAACAACTCTCAGCGTCAAAGCTTCCAAAAAATAAAACTTTTTTGATTTGAAGAGATGTTTCTTGCTGCCTTTTTGTAGTATCCACTATGATGTGAAGTTGTGAGTATCACTTTTAGGGAGAAGCTGCATATTGGATTTAGGTTTCGGTACTAACCGCCACATTTTTCTGAGCCCTGCATTGAGGGTACTACTGAAACTTTGCTACACACCCTCACAGAAGGTATGGAGAAGGTGGGTCATTTGATATACTCATGCGATCCTCCAATTCAGTTTCCATGACTCTCATTACCCTAACAAATTAGTTTTTCGCTATTCCACTTTATTTGCCTACATCACTGCTGTCTAGAGTGAGAATAAGACTACCTTGCACTTATTTTCCTACAATGCTACCGCCTAAGAGGCGTAGGATCCACAACAGAAAATAATCTTAATAACAGGCAAAATTGTAATATTACTTTAATGTTCTTCATGTCTTTTATCTATCCAGTTCCCTGTCCTGTGAATTCTTGTCCGGTACATCTAGCTTGTCAGCGATATGGACTGCGAAGAATAGCATACCACGTCAAAAGTCTCAGGCTACAGATATCAGTGTTGTCTGTGAGACAGGTTTTCCAAATGTCCAGCCTTCTTTCCTGTCCTGTCATCACTTCAGCAACGCATCAATTGCACTTAACATTCGTTGAGGGAACCACTGGCATGTCAGCAGCATAACAGATGATTTTATGTGCTGACTGCAAAAAATAATTTATGGATTCAGACAGCTGCAGACTTCTCCTTCAGTCTATTCAACGTTTTTTCTTTAGTCCCACAGAGATTCATAATTATGGAAGATTTTAGGTACCGGTGGTGGAGGATAGGGTGGAGAGGACGCAAAACAGCTTATAAATGAGAGCTGCTAAAGACCACTGCTCCTACAGCTCCTTCGGCGAATCTTTCCACCAGCAATCATACTCCTTTTGTTTAAGGTATGGAGTATACCTTATTTTAACCACGCAGGACTGAACTAAGAAAGTTTGCATATCGACAACCAAAATACAAACCTACAAAAATATTAGTTACATAGCGGTATGTGTATATGTGTGTGTGTGTGTGTGCGTGCGCGTTTGTGTGTATTTGGATGTACTCGTCTAACTCCGTTGTTATGGTAGGTCGATATTAAAAAATACACATTCTATAAAAGGGATGCAAATACATAAAATATGGCCAAGCTTTTTTTTACCAAATCTTTTATGCCGCTCTGAGGATCTGAGAACAAGAACGTCAAATGTGAAATTCATTCTGAATCTTCCAAAGCAGCAAAGGCTATCGGTGCCAAAAACAAACAAAAATGCACAATAACAGCCAAAGAACAACTGACCCTTCAGTATCTATCTCTCACATTTTCTGCATCCCACCATGCTCTGATCTCCCCCCCACCACTTAATTGATTTCTAACAAGTTGTCTCGTGTGCAAAGGTGCCCTCCTAGTTATTGAGTCTTTGTGTGAAAAGTGATGCTCATCTCTGTGCTGTCCCAACCTACTCTCCCTAACGCCACGACCTAAACCTACAGGTTAATTGATGTCGCCCATATTTCTGCCACGAGCTGTTTACTTAACATGTTTTTACTTTTTATTGTTCCTTTCTTGCAAAGGTCAGCTGCCCAAGCTCTCAATAGAAATTCTAAAATAATATTAGAAGCTGGTTAGTTCAGCCATAGGTACATTTACTACCCCCTTATGTCATGTATTGGCTTTATATGCTCAGTTACTGCCACATAATCCAGGGTGGCTTTACCAGCCTACAGACAGTGCTATAAGCAGTGCCTAATTTCTAAATAAAAATGTGCCAGTGCTCAAAGCTCTCCTCTGAAACACGCAGATGCTGCAATTAAATGTGTGAGCACAAAATACTGATTCAGCATAATCTTAAAGCCCTCTGTGCCTCTTTAATCCATTTTCAGCCACTCCATGCCCCTTCAGCTCTCTCTTCCAGCTTTCAGCTTTCTCCCTTCTTGAAGCTTTTTCGTTTTTCTCTTCCTCCGTCTTTCCCATATTTGTCTTTTGCTCACAGTAAATGCTTGAGGCATTAAAATAAGTGTCAGCGCTAAAAAATAAGTGTTGGTGCCTCACCGGCTGAAATTAAGCACTGTCTATAAAATGCCCAGGGATGTGCATTCTGGGTCAGGTAGTTCAATACTGTGGAAAATATTCTCCTGTAATGCCAGGTGTTGTCATCTAGGGCATCAGCTGACAACATTTGATATCATATTTACATGCCTCATGTGGTAGATTGTGCCTTCATTTGTTGCAGTATCCACCCTCTTATGTCAGATATTGCCATCATAATATGTCCAGGCTACCTGTCATCTTTCAGGTATTGCTGTAAAAGTACTAACCTAGGTATTCACAAAATATGCAGCGCAGTGCCATCATTGCTCCTGGACTTGTTTCTAATGGCGGGCTTAGGCATCCTTAAGACGCCAGGTACTACAATCATACACTCAGAAATTATAATTAGAGAGTGCTCTTGTTAAACTTGCAATCCTTGGCGTGGTCTTCCCTAACTTTTTGCCTCTGCTTCCCAGGTTTTTGATGTGTGCTGGACTCAGTTTTTGTTGTTTTTGATACCGTGGGGACTTTACTACTGCTAACCAGTGCTAAAGAGCAAGTGATCCTATGTAAATGCTTGTCCATGATTGGCATATTTGATTTACTAGTATGTCCTTAGTAAAGTGCACTAGAGGTGCCCATGGCCTGTAAATCAAATGCTACTAGTAGGCCTGCAGCACTAGTTGTGCCACCTCCATAAGTAGCCTTGTGAACATGGCTCATACCTGCCACTGCAGAGTCTATGTGCAGTTTTAAACTGCCAATTCGACTTGGCAAGTGTACCCACTTGTCAGACCTAAACCCACATATAAGGCACCACTAAGGTAGGCCCTAGGTAGCACCAGAGGCAGGGTGCAGTGTATGTTAAAGGTGGGACATGTACTGATGTGTGTTAGATGTCCTAACAGTGAAATGCTGCTAAATCCAGTCTTCACTGTTGAAAGGCCTATCTCTCTCATAGGTTAACATGGGGGCTGCCTTTAAATAACTTTACAGTGCAGATGCCCTTTGAGAACAGATAGAAATTTGGAGTTTACGGTCTCTGAACTCACAATTTTAAAATACATCTTTTAGTGAAGTTGTTTTTTAGATTGTTAGTTTGAAAATGCCACTTTCAGAAAGTAGGCATTTTCTTGCCTAAACCATTCTGTGGCTCTGTCTGTTTGTGGATTCCCTGTCTGAGTCAGTTTGACAGTTTGGTTGTTTGCACCTCTCCTCTAGACAGTGACACAAAGGGAGCTGGGGCATAGCCTGCATATCCCGAAGAGCCATTTGTGCTAGGAGGGGAGGGAAGAGTGGTCACTTACACCTGAAAGGGCTGTGCCTGCCCTCACACAATGCCATCTCCAATCCCCTGGTGTGTGTCTGAAGCGTGGCCTGGCCAAGGCAGGATATTGCAAACAACTGAGACTTTCCTTTGAAGTGGGCCTACTTCAAAGGCAGAAAGGGGTATAAGTATTGGACCCAAAACCCTTGAAAATTATATCACTTCTGGAACCAAGAGGAACCTCTGTCAAGGAGAAGAGCTGAAGAGTTGAGGAAAAGTGTTACCTCTGCCTGTGTCTGTGCTTTGTTGGGCTATCCTGCAGTTGCTGCTTCTGCCTGTGAAAGGGAACAAAGACTGGACTTTGCCTCCTGTTTTGAAGTATCAGGGCCATCAAAGACTTCCTCTGCTAACATCTGGACTCTCTGCTGAGACTCCTGCCCTGCCAAGTGGTGTCCTATCCAGTCCCTTGGCATGTGAAAAGTGAAGACAGCAGACAAGAGCTAAAAATCCACACACAACGCTGTGCGGGAAATTTTTCATGCGCCATCTGCAACGCGGCTTATAAACGATGCGCCGCCGGCCTCGTGCCTAAAATCGATGCTCTACCTGCATCACAGCTTGGAGATCGATGCATTGTGGCTGGAGAAACAACGTGCAGCACCCCCTTGCGGCTGCTGATAATGACGCAAACCCCATGCAGCGTGGTTTTCTAACACCTTGCGACAGGATTTTTCATGCATCATCCCTGGGCGTCAAAGTCAACCTGACTCTGCGTGGATCCGAGGAGCCCCGCCCAGAAATCAATGCATCACTCTCTTGCAAGGGAGAAGAAACAACGCATCGCCAACCCGACCAGAGAAGAAAATGACGCACGGCCTCCCTTGTGAGGAAGGAATCGACGCATCGCTGCCTTTTCTGACGCATGCTCGACTGTGCGGCTTTGTTTCAGACGCTAAACCAGGTACTTTGTGTAACAACAGCATCCTCACTGTTTTCTAAGGATTAAGACTCTTATTCTTTTGAAAATTCATATCTTTACTTCTGTATGTTGGATTTTTGTCATTTTGGTCTTGTTTGATTTAGATATATATTACCTATTTTTCTAAACTGGTGTGGTGTCCATTTTGTTTTCACTGTATTACTGTGTGTGTTGGTACAAATACTTTACACATTGCTTCTGAAGTTAAGCCTGCCTGATTGTGCCAAGCTACCAAAGTGGTGAGAACGGGTTAACTGAGTGTGATTTTTCTTTACCCTCACTAGAGTAACCCCATTTCTAACAGCTTCAAATGCACAGCACAAAAAGCACACCACAGCTTGCTGGCCTCAACATAACCCTCTTCTTACACATACAGCAATAACCATAAAAACTGCACACTATTCAAAGCAGGTACAAAAACATGACTGGCCAGTGCTCATTCTACCTGGCCACTGTGGTGTACAAACACATAATATTCGCAGAATGTCTGAACATTTGCTGAGAGCCGCAGCTGGTCATCAACTATTGCCATGCCTGAAATACTCTAAATAACCCTTATTGGGGCATGTACAGCAGAAATATCCAACAGTCATGGTTGCAGAAGGATTCCTCTAATTTAATTTTCACCAACCCAATATATTATGTGCCCCCAACTTCCAGCGCACAGATATGCACAAAACATTTAGACATGCCAGATTGTGAATGCTTGAAGAACACCCCACTGTGGCACACATTCTTCTCACCAGCCCCATATCATCCAGCAGTACCCTCTATCTACCAAAAACACACAACCTAACAATCCTTACACTCCACTCCTCCACACATATTACCTATTCCTGCTACTAAATCGAACACACTCATTACCCCGTCTATCCCCTTTCACACACCACATATGCTCTCCTCCAACACACACTGCCTTCCTCTATACCACTCATCTTTAATTAGGCAACAGTACTTTATATTCAAATAATTCACAGACACAATTATCTCATCTCCATATTCCACAAAAGCAAAACATAACACACACCAGCACATCAAAATCTCGCACACACTACTTCATACTGTATTCTGTCATGAAATAGAAACAAACACCCACCCCTACCCTCATGACTACACAGATAATAAAGATCCTAAACCATCTTTACTCCCAAATCTTCTATTTTGACCAACATCTACAACAAGAATCTGAACACAACAACACTCATTTATCCGACCCTCATCTATTGCACAATTTAGAGCTTTAAAACATTACCCACATGCTCCACCACCATCCCTGACCCATATACCTACCGGCCTAAATAGACGCACACAAAATAAACAAGACGCCACTCCACACAAGTTTGCATCTCCATATTTAGGCTACTCTACAAAACTAACACACCTAACCAACTCCCTCTCAACCACCATCTCCACCACCTACACACTCAGACCCAATATAATATCGTCTAGCCCTACTAGAAGAGAATTATGATAGAAAAAAACATTATGACAATTTTAATACTAACACAAATAATACACCTGCTACAAGTTCAAAGAGTACTACTCACTCCTCTAGCAAACAAAGTCAATCAATCAATCAATCAATCATTTGTTGAGCGTGCTACTCACCCGGAAGGGTCTCAAGACGCTAGGGTGTGGGGGTGGGGGGGCTACTGCTTGAAGAGCCATGTCTTGAGGTGCTTTCTGAAGGACAGGGGGTCCCAGGTCTTGCGTTGGTTGGTGGGGAGGGAGGTCCAAGTTTTGGCGGCGAGGTGGGAAAAGGACCTGCCACTGGACGTGGTGCGTTGAATGTGAGGGACTGTTGCGATGGCCAGGTCGGCGAAGCGGAGCTGGCGTGTCGGGATGTGGAAGTTGAGTCGATCATTGAGGTAGGCCGGTCCGGTGTCATGGAGGGCTTTGTGAGCATGGATTAGGATTTTGAAGACACTCTTTTTGTTGATGGGTAGCCAGTGTAGGGTTCTGAGGTGGGCGGAGATGTGCTTGTGGTGAGGGAGGTTGAGGATGAGACGTGCTGAGGCGTTCTGGATGAGCTGGAGTTTTCTCTGGAGCTTGGCCGTAGTCCACGCGTAGAGGGCGTTGCCGTAGTCCAGTCTGCTGCTGACGAGGGTGTGGGTTACCGTTCTTCTGGTTTCTACCTGAAGGTCTTGTGGAGCATACGGAGGGTGTTGAAGCAAGAGGACTATATGGCGTTGACTTGCTGGGTCATGGAGAGAGAGGAGTCTAGTATGAAGCCGAGATTGCGTGCGTGGGTGTCGGGGTGGTTTCTGGGTGGCCGGCCACCATGAATTGTTCCATGCACCCTTGTTGGGTCCGAAGCTGATGATCTCGGTTTTTCCTGAGTTCAGCTTGAGGTGGCTTGCTGTCATCCAATTAGCGATGGCGATAAGTCCGGTGTGGAGGTTGTTCTTGGCGGTTGAGGGGTTCCTCGTGAGGGAGAGGATGAGCTGAGTGTCGTCGGCGTAGGAAATAATCTTGAGGCCGTGGGGTCAGACGATGCTGGCGAGCGGAGCCATGTAGATATTTAGGAGGGTGGGGCTGAGTGAGGATCCCTGGGGGACTTAACATATGGTCTTGGTGGCTTTTGAACGGAATGGGGGGAGGCAAACTCTTTGGGTTCTTTCGGAGAGGAAGGAGGTGAGGCAGTCCAGGCCTTTGTGGTGAATTCCGGCATCGAAGAGGCGTGTTCGAAGGGTTTGGTGGCATATGGTGTCGAAGGCTATGGAAAGGTCGAGAATGATGAGGGCAATGGTTTCACCCTTGTCGAGCCTGGTCCTGATGTCGTTGGTGCAGGTGATGAGGGCGGTCTCAGTGCAGTGGTTTTTGCGGAATCCAGACTGGGAGACGTCGAGTATGTTGTTGTCCTCCAGGAAGCGGGAAAGTTGGTTGTTGACTATCTTCTCTATGACCTTCGCGGTGAAGGGGAGTAGAGAGATAGGTCAGTAGTTTGTGAGGTCTTCGGTGTCGGCTTTGGGTTTTTTGAACAATGCGTTGACTTCGCCGTGTTTCCAGATATCCAGAAAAGTGGCGGTCTCGAAGGAGCTGTTGATGACGGACCGGAGCGGGGGAGCAATGATTTGGCTGGCCTTGTTGAAGACGTGGTGGGGGCAGGGGTCTGTTGGAGAGCCTCAGTGGATGGAGCTCATGGTTTTGGTGGCTTCTTCATCGTTGGTGAGGGTCGAGGTGCTCATGACGTTGATGCGGCAGGCTGCGGGGGTTTTGAACGTGTCACTGGTGGTGGTGGTGGTGGGGGATGGCGTATCACATCACCACCAAAACACACTCTCTCAACTGCTTACATGCTTGATCACTCTCTAAAAACAAGCACCATGACCTACTCACTGACACACAACCTGACGTACTCTTCATAACTGAATCAGGCTTGGGAGAAGATATGACTCCACTGTGGCATGAAGATATTCCTCCAGGCTATCAAACTGTCATGAAAAATCTCATAGGCAAACAAGGAAGTGGACAAGCGGTTACATTCAAGGAAACAATAAATCTCTTCAAGTCTGACAACATTCTTATACAAGGTTGTGAGGACCTCACGACCAGATGCAACCCTATGCCAACTTCCTCCTTCCCTACAGCCCACCAACTAGCAATCTAACATTTCCAGACATGTTTCTAAACGTAGTTCCAAACCTTATAACACCACACTCCAAACCATGTATCCTTTGTGACCTAAACTTATGATTTGACAAACCCAATATGTAAGAACTATCAGTACTGGCCTAGCACACTGAACCTACATCAGATTGTCCACAAACCACCACACAACCCTGGACACATTCAAAATATCATTTTTGCAAATCCAGAATACGTTACTTTTCAAAGGATTACTCCATTCACGGGGTCAGGCCACCATATTGTAGCTTTCCAACTCAAAACATCACAAAGCAACATACCTAAGGTCACCATACATATTCCACATATCAATTCTTGAACAACATCAATTTTGAATACTTAGAAAAACAACTAACTTCCAACACAGATGTAGACACAATAAATTGAATTCATAAACTTTATGAGTGGCTCCAGGAAGTGTCTGATATCCTAATCTTCCTAATGCTACTAAGAAAAACAAACAGGACAAAAGAACACAAGCACCTTGGAGGAATGCTGAACTGAAAAAGAGAAAGCAATACATTGCAAAGCTGCAACACAACTGGCTCATAACAAAAAGAATTCAAGACTAACTTCACCTACAACACACGTAACAGAAGATACAAGCCAACAATTTAAAAGGTAAAAAAGGGACTATTCAGACAAAATACAAAATGCTATATGTACAATTTAAGAATTTTAGAAAATTCTCATTGAATTTCATAAATCTAAATGTACAGAATTAACTCATCCCATGGCTTAAGCTTTTACTAACAATCTGGCAAATCAGTACACAAACAAATCAAACATCTTATTTAAACAAAGGAAAACTACCATCACAAACCATTTCCAACAATCCCCTTCAAAAGTAGTCTAACCCAGTCTCTGAATTCCTTTCCTTCAAACAATTATCACAAAGTGAATTTATGGATCTGGTCAAAGCAAGCAGGCCAGCTGGCTTCCCTTCTGATTCTTGGCCACAACAACTTGTCAATAACATCCTTTTAACTGCCTCTGCAGCCACACCAGTAAGAAAATCAATAGTTATTAAATTACAGGGATATCTTCAGAAGACCTAAAAAGGTATCCATAAACCCATTATTAAGGAAAAAACAACTACAGACCGACTGCAAATTAACCTTTCCCGGGCAAGCTGATAGAAAGAGCAGAATTTGCCCAGATGTCACAATTCACTGAAGATAACTCCATACTTTCTGACTTCCAAACAGGATTCTGTCCAGGAAGAGGAGCAGAATCTGTCCTCATTGCCATCTGGGATAACCTTAACAATACAGTACACCAGAAAGGGGGGATTGCACTACTTCTCTTAGATCTTTCAGCTGCCTTCAACACAGATGACCATGACAGTCTAAGCCAAAGACTCCACACAGATGACATAGTGGGGACTGCTCTCAACTTCATCACATCCTACCTTCAATAAAGGACAAATGTTACCCATACTCCTCCTTTCTCATCAAAACGTACTTCACAAAAGATGGGGTCCCTCAAAGCTCTATCATCTCACCCATGCTTTTCAATATCTACATGAAGTCATTACCAGCAATGACCAATGGATTTCAGCTCACAAGCTACAGCTATGCAGATGACACATAAATGCATCTTAAATTGGAAAGCCCCAAGAACATTCAAAACTCAAAAATCGTCAGTTGCCTCAAAGCCATTGATATGTAGATGGCATGGAGCCACCTCAAATGGAAAGCTTCCAACACTAAAATATTCACATGTGATAATTGGAAAATTATGACCCACTCTGCACCTGGCCTGAAGATATGGGACCACCTCCTAAAGTATCTAAGGAAGTAAGAAACCTTGAAATTACCATGGACTCCAAATTATCAATAAATGCCCAAGTGGACAAATTAGCAAGATCAAGCTTCATTATTATGAACCCCTGTGACACATCTTCCCCACCTAGGATTTACACACAAGATCCAAGCTACTATCCCTCTTGTACATCTAAACTTGAATATGCCAATGGCCTCTACCCCATATCATTTTAACAACTATGAAAAAACTACAACAAATTCAGAACTTTTCTGCCAGACTACTATATGTAAAGCCACAAGCCTGCATCTCACCTGCCTTGAGGGACATACCTTGGTTACAGGTTGTCAGAAGATCACCTTCAAGCTGCTTTGCATCACCCACAAACCAATACATGGAACAGAGCCACTTTTTATCAGGAATAAAATCACCAAATGCATACAACAAAGCAACCACCATTCAAGAATGGCACCTTGCCTCAAAACCACAGCATACAAAAAAAAAATCAATGGGCGGTACATATTTCTCTGTTCAAGCAGCCAAACTATGGAATACATCACCCTCAAACATAATAGCTACAAATAACTATCTTATTTTCATAAGACTACTCAAGAGTTGGCTGTTTCCTACATGATCACCACACTCAAACACAAATGTACAGAATATGCTTGTGCATGTAAATAATTATAATTTGATTATATATTTATATTTAGACATGTACTTTTCTTTGCACAAATATATATATTACTCATTGTTTAAAAATATATAGATATCCTTTAGCTCTGCTTAGCAAACATATGTATTACTTATGGTTATATGTATATGTATAAATATATAATTATTTACATATTTATAATTATAGTTATTTTTTGCTTAACATATATAAAGGTCACCACATAGTTTTTGTATAAGTTACTTGCTTAGATGTTTGTGGGTCACTGTTTATTTTATTTTTCTATTCAACATATAAATATGATCATAATAATTGTAACTATAAGTTCTTCACTACTGAAATATTGAGGAAAACTTAACAAAAATAAAATGAATATGTTTAAAAAATATATAAAAATACACAAGTAAACTAGCTTTACATACAGCAAAACATGAAAGTGTGAATTTCTAACTATCAATCCATACTTTCACATATGGAACTTTATGCAATACAATTTTATATCTCTTTATTAATTTCCTTATAAATGTATATTCTTTCTATGAAGTTATGTATCTACATATTTATTACTTAACTCCTACTGCAAAAAAAAGCTTTCAACTCCCTCCAATGCACTACTTTATGTCTTATCCTATACATCTCTCCATATATCCTCTACCTTAACTATCTTATTCATCCCAAACCTCATTCTACAACTATGATCTCCCTAAGAGCCTATCTTGACTCTCTCAATATATCCTCTACCTCCACTTTGACTCATCCCAATCCTCATTACAATACTATGATATCCTTAAGATCATTTTTTGACTCTTTCCTCCTCTATCCCTCCTTGACTTTCCCCAAACCTTTACTACTGTGATCTCCAAAATAACACTTCCTGGACACTTCACTCCTGTATTACTCCTTTGACGCATCCCAAACCTCATTTTAACACCTATGATCTCCCTATTAACACTTTCTAGGTCCTTCCCTACTCTATCATTTCTTTGACTCCTCCCAAACTTTCATCTAACTAGTCAGGGGTTGTAAGTGCTATATAAATACAAATACAATTACAATTGCAGTAAGTTGTGCCACATTTATAGGAGGGGGTGGCAGCACATACAACACTATTGCACAGAGTGGGACTATATGGTAACAGTGCATTTCTCGTCAGGTGAACAGGGGTAGGTTGGACTGTTCCATGGCCCCTGGTGGATAGAGTTGTGTTTGTGCACACGTTTGGATGACCAACCAGCCCAAAAGTGTGCACAAACACAACTCAATGTGAACACAAACTCAATTCTTAGCCACATGCTCTGAACTCATCCAGTTTGATACATACAACTTAGGTGAGGACACTTCACCCGTTGGCTTTCTTGTATTAAGATGGCAACATCTTGCATGGTCATATATGCCTATCTGCCTGAAAAAATTAACAATTCAGTGTGTGGGGATGTCACAATTCTTTACTTTGCCAATATGTTTTTCTTTGTAATCGTTATCCTTTTTTTATATTTTTTAGTCATCAGGTATGTTTAAACAGTAGCTCCACGTTACAGTAGTTAAAAGTCAATAGAACCTTTTCTTTCCAGATAACTAGAACCCTATTTTCCTTCGATGTTCTCTAAAACTGAAAGGGGGTTTCTATACCTGTCTGCTAGGAAACACAAATACTATATTCTATTGTAGGTGATTGACTAGATTTAAAAAAACGGCACCTTTTAATTGCAATCATGTTGCTGCATGGTTAGACAACAGCATGTTTTCTTTTTCTGACATTTGTTTGCAATAACAATTAAAATAAAAAGTCATCATTGTACCAGCTTGCCGAAGTAAAGCTTATTGGCTTTGCCAATGCTTGTTATACAAGGTACTTATCACTAATGGTGTAAAATTCAACGTCATTAGGTGTTGCTTGATAGTCACTTTTCTAGTCAAACAACAATGCAAAATAATTATAATTACTAGCCACCATGCTTATATTTTCATCTCTGCTCATCGTTCTTGGCAAGGAATCACTCAAGCGGGTTTAGGATTACCAGCATTATTTGACATATCTATGGGAGAGGATTATGTTAGAGTGATCTCCATGGCAACGAAGAGGCTGCCTTCTGGTACCTTTTTGTTCTGATTGGAAGAGAAATGGTATTGTGAAATATTCTCTCTCTCCCTCTCCTCCACCCATTTTGCCCACTAACACACTAGATATTGCGGCTCATAATGCCAACTGATCCGGTGAATGAAAAATGCTAAGAATCAGCCCCACCGCTATTAACAACTAATCGTTTTTAACTGTATTATTTCACATGCTGTTAAGTTCTTCAGTACTCCGTTACTGCATGTGAT
This sequence comes from Pleurodeles waltl, assembly GCF_031143425.1. Classification (NCBI taxonomy): domain Eukaryota; kingdom Metazoa; phylum Chordata; class Amphibia; order Caudata; family Salamandridae; genus Pleurodeles; species Pleurodeles waltl. The sequence continues at coordinate 1,450,005,563 of NC_090445.1, read as the reverse complement.
TGCAGTTTAAAAATGAATGATGTTCTTGAAATCTATATGATCCTTTACACTACATACCTTCGAAGCCCAGTCTCTTTCCTGTAACGCTCTCCTTTGCCTTTTCTCTCTGATAAGTTATGGACTAAAATCCAGTACGCACAGAGCCACAAATATGAAGAAGTGAACTTGTGAATTTACAACATGAAGGAGCGCAGGGAGTTAAGTACACGCAAATGAGCTCGAAAACACATGCAGTCCCATGGAGTGCTTAAGCTCAAAGAAAAAACACAGGCCCATATTTATACTTTTTGACGCAAAACTGCGCTAACGCAGTTTTGCGCCAAAAAAATTAGCGCCGGCTAACGCCATTCTGAAGCGCCATGCGGGTGCCGTATTTATTGAATGGCGTTAGCCGGCGTCAGCCGACCGGCGCTGCCTGGTGTGCGTGAAAAAAAACCACGTACACCAGGCAGCGCCGGCGTAGGGAAAAATGGCGTTTGGGCATCCAAAAATGGGGCAAGTCAGGCTGAGGCAAAAAAATCGTCTTAACCCGATTTGCGCCATTTTTTTGGGGCGCCCAGACGCCATTAACATGACTCCTGTCTTAGCAAAGACAGGAGTCATGCCCCCTTGCCCAATGGCCATGCCCAGGGGACTTCTGTCCCCTGGGAATGGTCATTGGGCATAGTGGCATGTAGGGGGGCACAAATCAGGCCCCCCTATGCCAAAAATAAAATTAAAAAAAATACTTACCACAACTTACCTTTTCTTCCCTGGGAAGGGTCCCTCCATCCTTGGGTGTCCTCCTGGGGTGGTCAAGGGTGGCAGGGGGTGTCCCTGGGGGCTTGGGAGGGCACCTCTGGGCTCATTCTGAGCCCACAGGTCCCTTAACGCCTGCCCTGACCCAGGCGCTAAAATCCGGCGCAAATGCGGGTTTTTTAGTCCCGCCCACTCCCGGGCGTCATTTTTGCCCGGGAGTATAAATACGACGCATATGCATCGCAGTCATTTTTTAAGACGGGAACGCCTACCTTGCATCTCATTAACGCAAGGAAGGTGTTCACGCCAAAAAATGACGCTAACTCCATGAACTTTGGCGCTAGACGTGTCTAACGCCAAAGTATAAATATGGAGTTAGTTTTGCGTCGAATTTGGGTCGAAAAAAACAACGCAAATTCGGCACAAACGGAGTATAAATATGCCCCACAGTTCCTTAAAAGTGAGCAATGTACGGATAGGAGCCAGCCAATCAAAAAGAAAGAAAAATCAGAGAAAAAAAAGAAAAGAAGTTATATGACAGGCAAAACGAATGAGGAAATTCAGATCTAAGAACCCGTTAACTGAGGGCTCCTCCAGGGAAGTGACATGTTCACAGCATCAGGACAGTTTTGTGAGACACATATCAATGAATATCAATGACCAGAAAAACTCAATATTTTCAGGAACACCTTTTCTTTTATATAGATTTTTTTCTCAGGCTGATTTTTGCTCAGGCCCAGAATCTAGTGCTCCACATTCGCGCTGTCCTTGCAAAGTCTCAAAGTCTCGCCTTCTGGCACTTGTACACAGTTCTGATGAAATAATTTTTGAACCTTCACAAAATACATATTTGTGGAACAAATCTGAATCATTTTTTGAACATCTGACCAAACTCCTAACGACGAATGTAATACGATCCTGATCTCCCTTGAAAAACATTTCACTCTGGAATTGTATATGAGGTGAGTCAGGGTAGTCTTAGGTGAACCTTAGCCTCAAAATGTCTCATGCCATTTATAGACGAGTTTAGAAAACTTAATGAGTGTCCAAAATATTTCATGAAACAATGTTTGCTGCACAAAGCAATCCTTGGTAAATCATGTGTTTATGTTTTATTCATACATAACACATCTCCTCAAAAGATAGTCAAAGTTTTTGCAACATGTAAAGCGCATGTTTCATTCAAATATTAGGAATGAGATTAGAATTGAAGCAATTGGAGACTGATAGTAGATATTTTTCTGAAATTTGAAACAATGGAGACATATGGATTTTCTTCTAAGAAGTCAACACAGAAGGACCATACAACACTTTGCATAAAACTTAGTGTCACTGCCTTTCACATTCCTTGAGGTTGTACCGGTGCTACAAAAATTCATAACATGAAATGAATGCATCTTTCCAGATCAGATTAAGAAACAAAATGCTTGTAATAATCCAAGTTGTGTTTGATGGTTTAAAGTGCCCAAGTTTAAAAATCAAATTATTCCATAGTGTAGGAGATTTATGCAAAGTTCCTCCTTGGCACAACAGAGTCATAGACACTTTCCAAACCCACGCGTTGCATTTGTAACTGAGACCTCAGAACCATTCATCTTTCTACAAGAATTTATGAATGAGAGCATAATAAAAGGCTTGAGTAAACCACGTTCAATATCTGTCCAAAACAATGTACTCTTCACTCAAGAGCCAATCAGACTACTGTTACAATATAACAGCCCTTGATACTGCAAGAAATCCTATAATCCTACGTCATATTTAAGTTGCCATTTAATAACTATTTAATAACTTCTAGGAAAACCTGCCTTCTCTCTTTGGACCTCACAAAACGTTTTCATAAACTTTATGAATAAACGTAAGTGTTATGCAATTAAGTTGATATCATTGTTTAGATAACAAGTCTATTTCTATAAACAATGACTTTACCCACAATCAAAACACAGAGGTGACCATCTGGCACAATTCTTCTTCACAAGAACCAGAAAATGTTTGAGATTGACTGCCACATGTGTAAAGATATAAATAAAAGAACATGCCGAGATAGCATCAGAATTCAGAAGGTTGCAGAGGGAGTGAAGGGTTCTGACATCCAATCCTACGCCCAATCTCTTCATGGATATGAACTAAAACTAAAGGAAGGAGAATTAGTTGGAGCTGATAGTATGCAAAGAGTGCTATATATTTGGAAAGAAGAAATTCTGAGACAATCAAGGTAGCTTTCTTTATTTCTCTACAGCAAAAACACACTTATTTTGGGTGAAGGACCTGGTCTAATTGACACTGGTGAAGCACAGAGGTCTAAGAACCCTCACAGAAGAACTGAAAAATAAAGGAATAGAATTTAGGTTTACCTTTCTATGAATCATTAGCTTCCAAATAAGAGAGAAGCCTCTTCATCTGAACTGTACTCAAGAGAGATCTTTGGTGTTGCGTGTGTCACCAAGGAAGGAAGAGAGTTGCAAAACACAACTTTCAGGATCCCATTATTAAGGGGGAGGTGGCTCCCATCCAAAGAATAGAGGCAAATACACTAATCAGTGAGGCAAAGCTGCTCAAGTGACAGAGCAATGAAACAATGGAACCACAAATCCTATTCAAGACAGGTGTGCCATTGTGAGAATGAACGGTTTAAGTGATTGCATATGGCTGTACCAGATGGTCTCAGGGAGGGGAGATGTGGTTCTAGTGTTCTGAGATCTGGAAGGTAAACAGACTATGAAACAAATGTGAATTGTGGAAGGTGAGCCCAATAATGGTCTTGTTATGGTTTATGTATGATTTGAATTTCTCAGGTACTCTTTCCATGAGCAGCAGGATGTAAAGTTTCAGACAGTGTTTTGGTATGCAAGAGGGAGAGGGGGAAGCAGTCTTGAGCATCGGAATAAAGTGATTTGTGAAGTTTCACATAATGCCCATAGCCGTAACATCTTATGTAAAGGTTATGAACGATCTGTATTCTATTTCTTAATGGAAAGGGGCCTAACTTTCCTTCCAAAACAACGTGAATTCACAGCTATGACCACAGAATTTGTGACAGTGCAGGAAACTCATCTGAAATAGATAAAATCAGAGAGATTCAAAGGCAAACTATGCAGCCTGTAGATCCATGCAACAGCACCATCCAAACCACAGCTGTTACATTTTGATCTAAAAAGAATCTTTTAACTCTATGGTCGTTGGCAACATATTCGGAGGCTCTGGGTTGTATGTTTTAGTAAAAGGAAAACTAGAAAAGGGTATGGTGACTGTTAGCGAGCCTGGTCCTTAGTAAGGAAACTTACAAGGGAACGCGTGTAGGTCGATGAACCTTTTGATTCGCATGGTGTAACCTACCTAGGCTGATAGCAGTTCTCACTAATGATTAATACGTAATTCAATAAAAATTAGTCATCATCATCAATGAATCAGAAACATAACACCCCATGACCCTCCATTCATGAATAACCACAACTCACTATACGTTTTAGTAGTTTTATTCCCTATTAGTTACAATACTAATTCATGAAAATTAATTTAACTTTATTCGAGTCAACAAATCCGTATTAATTCATTAGAAGGCGCCAAAGACATAGCCTAATCAAAACTTGCATCAGAGTGCATTCTAAAGCAGTAGCATAAGTCAATAATTGAATCAGGAATAAATAAGTCAAAATAAGTAGCATAGTTCAGCAAATCAGTTTGTCAATCATTTGTCTCTGTGTTTCTCAATGTCATAAGGTAGGAACCTCACCTAACCCAGATTAGCATCAGCATGTGGGACTTCATGCGAAAACCGTTTAGAACATGAATTTGGAAACAAAAGTTAATTCAGTCACATTGTCATATCTACTGATCCTCGGTATGGATCAGCAACAAGTCAGTCTTCATCCTCAGGCCATCAATCGATCAGAATCTCATCAGGCTCTCAAGAGCTTGAGCCCAATGACAGAATCTCGAATCGCCTTAACATCTCTCTTTATCTGTCTCTTCATTGCCTTCGCATCTGAACTTTTCCCTCTTTGTCACGGCATTATATCAAATTCACCCAGACTATCCCCCAAATCCTAATAACAATAAGCAATTCATTAATACATTTCTAATTAAGACATTTGTCATAAGGTAGGAACCTCACCTAACCCAGATTAGTATCAGCATATGGGACTTCATGCGAAAACCATTTAGAACATGAATTTGGAAGCATCTAGCGGCCAAGGCCCCTAACCAAGATCAAAACTGCTTTCCAGAAAAAACCTGGAAAGTACTGTGATTTGCTGAAGGCACAATATTAACAGCAGGCAAATTCACCTTGGTGATGGCTCTGATATAGGTCTGCCGTGGTGTGGAATGTGAGGGTGCTTTCTCAAGTGAAGTGGAAGAATTGTTGATTGTCCTAGGCTTGGTAGACATTTGGAGAACACAAAACTAGAGTGAAAGAGATTATTCCTGTTATTCAGTTGCCCACAGCATATGACCTAGAATTTACATATTTGTCCTTTGGCATGTAGTGCTGAGAAATATGGTAATCGTGATTGCTATGATACCATATCAGATCATGCCACAATGTGAGTTTATAAGGTTGGCCAACCTCCTCGAAGTGAGCAAGGCTGGTGGTTAGGCAGACACAGCACAATACAGTTAATATATTGTAGAAGTGCCCACAACTATAGATGCTTATGTAAATCCTAGCAGTACCTTTGATGTACTTAAGGAGAGCTTGGGAAAAATGTAATGCGAAGCCACGATATTTGATTTTCATAGCTTTGTAAATCTCAACTAACAATCAGCATTGTGGCTGCACCAAAAATTGTCCCAACCGGGATGTAAAATCATGGCCATAATGTACTTCACAGTCATAAGAGTCTCAAACCTCAACGGTCTAAGGAGTTTAATAGGGAATTTCTTAAAATCTTTGTACTCGAAATAACACCTTTACTTAAGGATATGTTCCACCAATTTAACAAGACCAGCCCTGTGCCTATTATGATGGAAGGTGTGCATATTCTAGTTATATCAAAACCTGGAAATGACCACACAGAGTACTCAGCTTACAGACCTACTAAACTTCTGAAAGTTGATGGTAAAATATGTATGAAAGTTCTGGTTTATGGCTAGCTCAGCACCTGTCTTTTATATACACAGACCAATTGGGCTTTCAAGGAACAATAGTAGAGGATAAACATTGAGTTCATAAGGAAAGGGCATTGGCTGTGAGATCCTTTTGGGACCTGATTTGGCTCCTGGGAATTATCAGCCTGTGAATGTTTACTGAGGTTAGATCACTAGTGCTGTACTAAACGTGGTGTACTAAATAGCTATAAATATATAAGATAACCATGTTACCATGTTGGCTCTGCTCACGCACATTCATGACAACCTAGAATTGTATGCAGCCGGAGGCAGACTGCATATTGATTTTGGACATGTTTGAGGAGGGAAGAATTGGAACATTTGAAAATTGTAGGTGAACATTTGGAATGACTGTGGCAAACAGAGTCAGATATCAATAAGTGTGGCGTTGGATATTGTAACCAAAGATAAAACAAGAAACCATTTAGCCTTTCTCAAAAGCTGAACGGCTTTTGACCACATCAAGGGTCATATTTCTGGTTTAGAGATGACTACTCACTTTGCCATCACAACACCAATGCTGAAACTATACCTCTAGATGGAAAAGGGCCATTGGAAGGCCTACTTAAAAAGATGAGTGAGTTAACATTTGAAGACATATATAAGTAAGGATGGCTTATGACAACATAGGGAATCATTAACAATTAAAGGAATGTTTGTTTTGTGAAAATCTCATCAATCATACAAGCACCATAACATAGAAACATATCACAAAATACAAAGATATAGATTTCCACATTGATAAAGATTTTAAGATCCATCAGAGCATTACAGTTTTGTTGTTTGCCAGAATCACACATCCAGTTCAGTTCACTTGAAATCTTTCTAACATGCCTGGCTAAATTTGAAGAAAACTAGAAAGTCCAACGACTGTCAGATCATTAGTATCTGATGTAAAAATTCTTACCACCACATAAAATTGTCACAATATTGTCTAATCAGTGTGTTTCAACATAATCGAATGATCCATTCTCAGATGACGCTAAACAGTACAATTTTGTTTTTTAAAATGAGCCTCCGATTCCATTTTCATCTCGCTAATTAGGCCTTTGTCAGTTTTAGCATTAGCTGATGAACATTTGCAACATAAGGTGATAATTAGTACAATCCCTATCCGTAATCTCATGCATCGTTTTTTACCTCTGAAAGGCATAGCATCATGCATCTAGGGCTTGAACTTTAGGACAACGTTCATCATTACCACTTTGTATTATTGCACATTACCACCTATTCATTACAATTGGCCAATATTTGGTTTTCAGCAAGCTTGTTGATTTTCCAACAATGGAACCAAGTGTATCCTATATCTCTTTCAGTCCCAAGAATAAAATAAGGTTTTATATAGCTTATCCAGGAAAATGCCTTGCACTATCTATTTTTATGTGCTCTTTAAGTTAGTTTTCATATGGGTCTAGTTGATCAGCTGATCAAAAAGATAGCCAGTTCATCCTGGTTTGAGTCTGATATGTGTGCCGTACATTTAGGGCATAGGCTTATATGCAGGGGGAGCATTAGGGCGCTACGGAGAATATTAACTAAAGATGTCATTAGTTTATTCTCTGATCTTGATAAATTAATACTACTAGCATAATCCCAGCTCTCTCTGCCATACCACGTTTTTTAGAATGTTATAAACTAATTTAACAAGGATTGGAATCCTATCAATGTTCTAGAAATTAAGAAAGTATAATCTGAAAACATCAGTGCTGGGCTTTTATGACCAGTCAATCTTGAGTAATCATTATCACAGTCGGTAAGGAATTCAATTGAATCTTTATTATAAAGAGAAAACAAAATAGGAGAGAGTACACAGCAATGACAGACTTTTTATATAATGATGCCCTTTCTCCCTTCATCTCTCTTGTACATAATTATCACTGTATAAGCGTATTATAACAGTCAGCATATTGTCGGGAATGCCCATGTGTTTTAGCACCGCCCACATCAACGTTCTAGAGACCAGGTCGAAAGCAGCTCTTAGATCTATGAAGCTACATACAAATGTTCATGTTTGATGGTCTCAAACTTTCAATAGAGTAACACAAATCTAAAGACCTGATCAGTTGTACTGACTTTAAGTCTAAACCCTGGTTGTAAGTCTGTCAAAATTTGACACTTCAGTCCCGTAGTTTATCTAAAGCTTGTCTTCTGAAGACTTTTTTAAGACTGTTGATCCGATCACCAATTAATTTGTAGTTGGCTGGATTGTCATTCTTCCCTTGCTACAAATGAAGATGATTTATTCTCCCTTGCAGTCTCCAGTATATCATTGCCTTCCAAAATAGTTTTTGAAAGTACTTTAACATACCGGTCCTATATCATAGGCTCTAATCGAACAAAGAAACACTGAACTGGGAGCTTTACCTTTTTTCAGGCTTGCAATAGATTTGTAAGTATCCTGGAATGGAAAATAGATTGAGTACAGTTGACGGAACTAATAATCACCAAATAATTTACTCCATTAGGTGTCAGCAAAGGCAATGTAGATAAGTAGGGATCATAATAAAGGTCCGAGACATGCTTGTGTCTAACTTGTGGTTGAATTAAGAACTCTGCATAGCTTGTTTTCTGCAGCCGACTATTTGCAACAATATGCCAGAATGAATTATGGTCATTCCTCTTCACAGCTTCTAGCTTGTCCCACCAATTTGATTATTCAATTTTCCTCTTCTTTTGAGCGGGCATCATTTATGCTCCATACTAGCTTCTGCAATTGCCTCCTTATTACAACTTTTAACTGCTGCTATAAAATTACACTTAGCCCATCTACAATCTTTGTGATACCATGATTTGTTTGTGTGGAATGTTGCTCTAGATTCCCTGTAAAAAAATGTAAAGATTCAAATAATATATGGTGCATCTCTAAGCTATGCAACTTATCCTCGTTCAAGAGCAGCAAGACTGGTGCCATACATACTGCCTAAGGTTTGAACGCTTGCTAAAATAGTTAGCCACCTAACACTCCTTTGGTTACTTGAAATTACAGGCACAAGGATCAACTTTACTATTATGAGCGACATGGGCACTCACCAAAACCCCCATCGTGATCCGAAAGAAAGCATTATGATTGCTACTCCACCTGTCTACTATTTCCAAAACCTGTAAAGTGGAACAGAGCTGAAGGTCAAACATAATATATTTTACTACCATTGATGGACAAAATGCTAGCAATACATCTAACCACTGGCAATCGCTCAGGGTAGCATCCAAACCCATTGTTCTTGTGCTCACCATGCCCCCTCAGTTTGGACCCAGCCTTATGTAAATCAATCCTGACCATGCTCTTATAGGAACAGTTCAGCCCAAACAGCCGTGCCCTGTTTTCCCTGAACTAGAACACAAGCAACCAAAGAATGGTTTTCCCCTGACTGGGGCTAGTCAGTCAGTTGTTGCTTGGTTTTAGTGGCACAGTGAGCAAGTGACACACAACTGGGCATACACTTGGTGACTTAGGGTGTTACAGCAAACACACAAAAGGTGTTGGGAGAAATTATTGCAATTTGTCTAACCACTGGCAATCGCTTGAGGTTGCATTCCAGCCCATTACAGTCCCTCTTCGGTGTGACCCACAGTCCTTGAATGCAGTGTCCTGTGCAGCGGTCTATAAAAACATGCTTTATAGCACTCAACTGGTAGTCGGAGGGGACCACCTCTTTACATGGATCATGGGACAGGTAGTGCCTTTCCGCTCAACCCATAGTCCTTGGATGCAGAATTCTCTAGGGACATAGGGAATCATCTATACAGATTATGACTGTCCGGTAATTGAATCCTAGCAAGAATGTTTACTGCTGGAGGAGCTGTTGAGGCGAATGTTCCTGCATTCATATTTGGTGGGCTTGCCTGTGGTAAGGAGGTGCTAATGCCAATTAAACTTATTGTACAGTTCCCAAGTGAGGCCAACCAGCCTTCACTGATCCGGCACTGTGTCCACTAGGGTGGGAGGAGATTACCTCAAGTGTGCGTAAATTGGTCTTCTGGTTATTGTTGGTGGCCGGGATGACCATTCTGAGATGGTGGAAACACGCTTCCGTCATACATGGCAAACCTGGTGCTGGAAAATCTAGCAAACAATGGAGGTTAATATTGGGATAAGTTCCTGGCAGTGTGGCTGATAGTCTTATGGTCTTTAGAGGGAGACAATAGAGAAACTACTTTCCCACCTACATCAAGAGACTTAAGACTGTAAAACGGATTGGGCTGGAGTCAAACCCTTCATAGGCAGTGAAAAGTAGCTCATTCTCAGATGTATGACAAATTGTAAAGATGCAGGAGTACAAAACAAGACTATAACGGGAGTCCAATGCTCAGGGGAGTTTGCGTATATTCTATTAAATGTCACTTAACTTGTTAGAGAAGTGAAAGCTTTATGGATATACTGATGTCAATACCAATTTTTTACCAGATGTGCCTTCCCCCTCAAAATTACATGACTAATTGTTTGCAATGTGGGTGTGCCTTCAATAGAATAAACTTACAAAGAAAAAATATTAAGCACCACAATCTTGAATGGATCTGGCAGGAAGATAGGTATTTCTAATTACTTAGTTCCTCTGTGAAGACTATTGACTCCCAGATGATTGTGTATGGCCTTTATAGCAAGTCTTATAAAATAGCATAACATTAGTCTTACATAACTTCAACTCTTTACCTAAGACGTGGCTATGGAGGTCACTCAATCAATACATGTGCAAAAGAACAAACTGGTTACATGGGCAACAATAAGGCTTTATTAGCATATGTCAATAATTTACACACTCTGCTCCCATCCTATTGCGTTCTACATCACATGCATTTTTCCTTGTGAGATTAAACAACAGCTTGAGAGTCGCATCATTTAGAATGTGGATAAAGGACTGCCCTAGTGTGTTCCCCTATTGAGAAACTAATTAAAATTAGACTATTTGTTAACCCCCTTATATTGACCTTTGCATGTAATAAAGAAGTAAGCCTGATAAATGTAGTCAAAAAAATCAAAGCAGTGCAGTGTTCCATTAAGAAACTAACACTCTATAAGTGAAATGCCTTCTCTGCACCAAAACTGACAAGCCACCGTGGGAACAAAGCACTAACATTTGTGCACCCAAACCGGCCTTTGACAAAGCTCGCTTGAGAATAATGGATGAACGTGATCATCATTTTCTTGAGGTCACCATTCATGTAAGATATGGGCTTGTGTCTAATTTGGGTAAGTTTCAGTAATTGTGTTCTTCATAGAGTGTAAACCTTTACCAAGAGATGACAGCATGGGTCTCTTATAAGTGGACTCCTTCAGAGACACTTCAAATTACAAGGTGGACAAGACAGGGATGTCCTCTTTGTTTGTAGTTAGTTTATTTGTATCTTGAGCCTTTTGTACAAGCACTAAAAAGCTCTTAATTAATTCTTCTTAAAATATCCATTTAATAATAAGCTTTGGGTATATGCAGATTATATCATCATTTTGATGCAGTTTCTTTTAATGTCATGAGCAAGGCAGCACGGATTAGATTTTGGATACAGACTAAACTCCGACAAAAGTCAAACTCTGAGTAATGTCAGCTCTGAGATACAGGATCAAAGAATGGTAACCTGTCCTACCTGCTTGAAAGTTTGAGACAAACTCTTTCTGAGACTGATTGATTGTTTGTTGTAGACTGGTTGTTGTAAATAGTTATTCTTCCTCGCTTTTTGAATTTGTTCCATGCCATACCTTTCATTCTTTCTAAGGGAGATTTTAAAAGCATTGAAAAAAATTGACAACAATTCACATGGCAATGCAGTAAATCACAGAGGGTTGTGTTATCTCCATTCACCTCTAAAAAAAGGGAACGGGAAACTCCATCTAGTAAGATGTATATTATCACTGCTTTAGATGCAACACTATCAATTCTAGTTGGTATTGAGTGTAAACCTTAGTTTTTGGGATCTCTATCCAGATTATTTTCCTCCTATTGGAATGCATGATTCTATTAATTTTATAATGGCTATATTTAAGGTTTTCGCTGTGTTTCATTGTATATTAGAGACTTTAGTTGTCAATATATCACTAAAGTTATTACATATACTTCACTGTGGTATAACCCTAATCTGCCTGGTTTTGTCCATGACATACATGTTAAGTGTTGCATTTCTTCATCATTGATTATGGCTGAGCAGTAAAGCCAACTACAACTGAAAGTCTGTATATCTTTGGTGCCTTTTTTCCTTTCATCACTCTTATAACCCAAACTGTTGGTCACTCATTTAAGGAGGCAAAATGCATCATGATCTTCCAGGCTCACGGTCAGAAGACAAGACCTTTATAAAGAGTCATCTGCAAATCTTACTTTCTATGAAATGGTCCAAAATAACCAAAAAAGGTGCTAATAATGTCTTTATTTTGAATCACAAAATGACCATAGCTTCAATTCAATAAGTCAGTTATTGTTCTTTCATCTTGTTCAATCTATGAGTAAAACCAAATAGCCTCTTCACCCTTCACAGTAAAGCTGTTTCTCAGTGCATTGCTAAGTATGCTGACATGTTGATCAATGGGTTCCACTCAAAGCATACCCCTGTGAGCTGAAGCAAGTTCAGCTGAAAAAGCAAGCGTACTTTCTAAAAAGTTCCTTTAAAGTTTCTAAATGAATCTAAGTTTACAACCTCCCGTTCTTTTATTCTGAACCACAACTAATACATCTTTTCACAGCACAGTACAATTATAAAGAACATTAAGATTATAATACCAAAAACCAACCAGGTCTTTTGTCAGGAACTCAGAAGATATTTCTGCTCCAGATGAGAAGTATCAAGCTTCCACTTTCTAGTTCCAGAAAGACCTATAGTACCTAAACAAACATCTAACCAGACGGGCGCCATAAATAAAGTTGTGGCAATAGAAACAGCCTTTACAGAAATAACAGTAGATATAGAAACTAGAAAACATTAAATGTCGGAATACCTATTGTGAAAAAAATGACATAAAGGGGTAGTGTCTTCCACTCTTCTTTTTATCCATCACAGACCCCCTAAATTAAGCATTAAGGGGACAGTCCCTGGCAGCTGCGTCAAATGCGCACCCGGTTCAGGTGAAGGAAGAGCAAGTGGAGGCCATTCAAACGCGACAACCATCAGGACGGAAAGTGAACTTTGGAGGACAAAATGCCCGCACCTGCCAAAGCTGTGGGTATGATCACAAACCACACATGGCGTGTCCCGCCAAAGGGAAACAATGCGACAAGTGTGGCAAAGACAACCACTTTGCAAGAGTATGCAGGTCTGGAAAAGGCTGGCAAAGGAACCAGAGAGGAAGAGACACCAAGGTCAGGAGTGTGATCACCGAGGCTGGTAATTCGAGCGAGAGGTTGGCTCAGAAAAACCCTGTCTTTGAAGAGGATGAAGATGAAGACATCTTCGTCATCTCGTTCACTGGCGAGAGGCAACAAAAGAAGCGACCTCCACCCATGAGCAAGGTCCATATCAACGGCAAGTCAGCAACAGGGCGCATAGACACAGGAGCATCGGTGAATGTGATGGACGAGACTCTGTTCAGGCAGTTGACCCCCGCACCAGTACTTTCTCCAACTACCACCAAAATGTACAACTATGGAGGCAGAGAACCGCTTCCTCTGAGGGGCACGGTGGAGGTGTCAGTGTCCAGCGAACAGATGTCAGCACTGGCAAAGTTCTATGTGGTGGCTGGAGAGAGAGGTACACTGTTGGGGTGCCACACTGCGGAAGAGCTTGAATTAGTATTTTTCGTGCGACAGATATATGAATCTCACGCCGAACGTTTAGTTGATGAGTTTCCGCAGCTCTTCGAAGGCCTAGGGCAACTCAAAGGAAAAAGTGTCAAGCTTCACATAGACCAGAAGGTGACGCCCGTTGCTCTAAGACACCGTCGAGTTCCGTTTCACCTGCGCCCGCCGTGGAAAGAGAGCTACAACTATTTGAAGACCAAGGAGTGATCAAGAAAGTAGAAGGGCCCACACCGTGGGTGTCGCCGTTGGTAATAGTGCCGAAACCTAAGCAACCTGGTGCCATCCGCCTATGTGTCGACATGCGCCTACCCAACAAGGCGATCAGAAGGGAGCGGCACATAACACCCACAATGGATGATATCATAGCGGACCTGAATGGTGCTCAGTGGTTCTCGAAGCTGGACCTTAATGCTGGGTATCATCAGCTGGAACTGGAGCCTGATAGCAGAAATATCACTACCTTCTCAACGCATGTGGGACTTAGGCGATACAAAAGACTGAGCTTTGGGGTATCCTCGGGTGCCGAAGTATTTCAAAACGCAATAAGGGAGACGCTTTCAGGACTGCAAGGGGTAATCAATCTGAGTGATGACATCCTCATATACTCAAAAACCAGAGAAGAACATCACTGACACCTAAGAGCTACACTGCAAATATTATCAGATGCAGGTCTAACACTCCATAAAAAGAAATGTGCGTTCTACCAGACGTCAGTAGAGTTTTTCGGCTATATCTTCTCAAAGAATGGTCTGCAAGTTGACCCTCGTAAAGCGGAGGCTATCCGTCAAGCACCGACTCCGAAGAACGTCACAGAAGAGAGAAGTTTCCTAGGCATGGCAACCTATTGTGGTAGGTTTATCCTGCAGCTTGCGACCATGGCTGAACCTCTCCGACAAATCACAAAAACTGGGCATCGATGGGAAAGGAGCACAATGGCGGACAAAGCGTTTGCCGATATCAAAACAGCGCTACTGGACAAGTCAACAATGGCGTACTTTAACCTTCACCGGCGAACAGAGGTCGTAGTAGATGCTAGTCCAGTAGGGCTTGGCGCCCTTCTTTTGCAGGGGCAAAACCCGCAAGAGTGGGTTCCGGTTGCGTATGCCAGTAGAGCATTGTGTTCAGTGGAAACACGCTATGCACAAATAGAACGGGAGGCTCTAGCAATCCGGTGGGCGTGTAAACATTTCCATTTGTACCTGTATGTCGTCTATCGACCAGGAGTGAATAACCCTGCAGATTATTTGTCTTGTCACCCGTCCCTCACCACATCCAATGACTCTCAGGAGAAGGATGAAGAGAGCACAGAGATATTTGTCAACATGGTGGTGCAATCGGCGTGCCCCAAAGCCTTGAGTATAGGGGACATTGTCGACGCCTCCAAGGGTGATGCAACCCTCAAGCAGGTGAAAGAAGCGCTTGAGCACAAGAAGTGGAAACTATTCCTGGAGAGAACTAAAGCAGCCAATCAGGAGTGTAAAGCAGCGATGCAAGGAATGTGGAGGGTGCGAGATGAATTGTCCACGGATGGACAAGGACTGGTTCTGAGAGGAAGGAGAATCGTGCTGCCCCAGAGTCTGTGGGCCAAAGTGGTGGAGCTAGCACATCAGGGCCATCAAGGTGCTGCAAAGACTAAGGCCAGATTGCGGGCCAAGGTGTGGTTCCCCGGCATGGACAGCCAGGTGGGTGAACTGGTGGGGAAATGCCATTCCTGTATCATCACCTCAGGGGAGCCACCCTGTTGTCCTGTGGTCACCGAGCCGGCGAGTGTGAAGCCGTGGACCAAAGTGAGTATGGACTTTGGGAGCTTCCCGGATGGGCGGCTGACGGTCGTAATCATTGACTCATGCACAAAGTTCCCTGTTGTAGACGTCGTGTCTTCCACGGCGTTTGAGAATGTGAGGCCGGTGCTTCAGAAAACGTTTGCCATGTTTGGCCTTCCTGACGAAGTCCGAACAGACAATGGCCCGCCATTCCATGGACAGGATTTTCGGTCGTACCTTCAAGGTTTGGCCATACGTCATCGCAGGGTTATGCCCTATTGGCCACAGGCGAATGGGGATGTTGAAAGATTTATGCAAACTCTAAATCGAGCCCTCAGAATAGGGGTGAAACAAAGAGAAGACAGTGAGAAATGTCTACAGGAGTTTTTGAGTGCCTATCGCCAGACTCCCCACAGTACTACAGGGTGTGCCCCGGCCACAGTGATGTTCAAGGTACCTCCCATGGATTGCATTCCGTTTGGTCCCCAGTGGGTCGCACCCCAGCTCGATGTTGAAGCCACGCAACAACGCCGAGAGTGTACTAATCGTAAAGCCACCGAGCGAAGGCGAGGTCGGTGTCGAGGATTTAAAAAAGGAGACAAAGTGGTGGTGAAGAATCGCCGGCCAGGAGGAAAATTCCAGACCCCATTTGAGCCTGAACCCTGGCAAGTCGACAGCGTACGAGGTCCCATGGTGACAGCAGCTCATGGAAGTCAGAGGGTCACCAGAAATGTGTCGCATTTTAGGAGTGCTGGGACTCCAGTCATCAATCAGGAGGAAGAGGTCGATGACTCGACTGTGGAGTCTACTGCGGAGGAGGCTAGGAATGGTGATGGTCCGGAGGTATCAAATTAATCATGGCATTAAACCGGGCCCCATACCCATATCTAATTCAACGTCATTATTAAAGTAATGCAACTTTTAGAAAGTTGCCATTCTATACCCCAGCTGGTCAAGTAGCCTCACATGGGCACTGGCCCTCAGACACCTTTCAAACAATCAATCAATCAGGGGGATTTGTAAAGCGCACTACTCATCTGTGAGGGTCTCAAGGCGCTGAGGAGGGGAGGGGGAGGTGGAGGGGGAAGGTACTGCTACTGCTCAAACAGCCAGGTATTGAGAAGTTTCCTGAAGGTAAGGAGGTCTTTGGTCTGGCGCAGGTGGGTGGGAAAAGTGTTCCACGTTTTAGTGGCGAGGTGTGAAAATGATCTACCTCCGGTTGTAGTTCTGCGGATGCGTGGGACGGTTGCGAGGGCAAGGTCAGTGGAGCAGAGATGCTGGGTCGGAGTGTAGAAGGAGAGTCGTTTGTGGAGGTATTCTGGTCCGGTGTTGTGCAGTGCTTTGTGAGCATGGGTGAGGAGTTTGAAGGTGATTCTCTTGTTGACTGAGAGCCAGTGCAGGTCTTTCAGGTCATCTGGGATGTGGCAGTGGCAGGGGATGTCCAGGATGAGCATTCAAAGGCGTTCTAGATGCGTTGCAGTTCTGGAGGCGTTTCTGCCCGTCTGGGGAGTAGTGTGAATGACTCGCAAGCTTAAAAACAATAGCAGCCCGCTGCAGGGAGAGTTGTCACCTCCCTCTTGCATGAAGCCTTTTGTTCAGGTATATCGGCTGGTGACACGGACAGAGAGAGACAATCAGTGCCCAAACCGGTTTTCCAGTGGGTGTGCAGCCAACAGGGAGCCATACCTCTAGGATGGGTTACCAACCTCCTCATAGTTGAGGAAAGGTTCACACATCTTGAGAGTGGCCAGATTAGTGCAATCTGGGACTGCCAGATGCCACACATTGCAGGAAAGTCGTCACCAAGAAGGGGTGGACCTGGTAGCCCATTGGCAAGTTACCATATTGTCCCGTCAGGGCACTTTCCCAGGAAAAGCATGGCACCCCTGGCACCTCTGGCACCCTGAACCTCAGATCACATCAGAACTGGAAAATGGAATGAAAAAAGACTGCCCTTTTGATCCCTGGACTGCACAAAGAAAGGCTGCACTGTCTGCTTGACTGCACCTGCTGCACCTTGGGCTAGAAAAGTTAGGGTTGTGCCTGTGGCTCCTGCCTTGTGGGAAAGTTGTGCCCAACCCCAGACCAAAGGACTGACCTCCATGGAACTAGCTCCAGGAACAAAAAAGCAGAAGTAGCCCAAAATCGGAAAGTCAGGCCCCTTCAGAGGAATCCCCTCTGAGTGTCGCTGGGTGCCCCAAGAGACTGATCCGCAATGGCCAAAAGTTGCAACCCAATCAACCAAACCTGTGAGTTTGGTGAAAGTCCAGATTAGTCGACCAGGAGGGACACTAACCTCCAACATGAGATTTCACTGTGACCGCTGTGCTCGGAGACCTGTATCCCAATAGCAGCTGGCCTTCTACTGTCTCTAAGAGAACTTTGTGAGACACCAACCTCTATGGCTAAAGTTGCTCCACACAACCCATATACCCAGGGATCACCACAAAGACACCCCTGTTGACCACACTGCACCCAGAACATCTTAACCATCTTTTTTATCCTACATCTCCATTATAAGGACTACTCCATTAAAGTCTATAACCATCATGCTGTAAAGTTTGGAACTGCACTGGAAAATGCTCTGGTGGACAAATAAATGTATAAATCTACCCCATTTGCCCCCAAACCTCCATTCTCTCAGATTGGTCACCCAGGCCAGAGTAGCCAAACTAACTTTTACAAACTTTTCAAAAGTTTGCAAATTTTAAATTTACCAATGCTTATTTGAGGTTGAATCAAAACTGATGAAACTTTTAAAAATCTGTATCTCTGGGACATACAGTGGATTTTGCTCATCTTGGACTCTAAAAAGTAATACAAATATAATCTATTTTTTAAAAATGGTGTTGTGTTTATTTTGTGTTATGTAGCTTTCTTATTTCATTTTTTGTTGCCCTTAAATGCTTCACACTAAGCGCCTTTGTACAAGCCTTGCTGCTCGAAGCCATAGCTACCCATGGTTGAGCTTAAGGTCGTTCAAATGTGCCAGACTGAACCCAAGACAGTTTTTGGTAATGTATTCCACGGTTACGTTCCACGGCCATTTCATATAATACACCCAAATTCTTACACCCTGTGTGTAAATGTAGCGTGACAAAACATGGGCAAAGTAATTTTTAGAAATATGCCCAGCAGATCTCATTAAATACTGATCAGTATGTACAATTAAAGTCTGTAAATAATCTGAAGTTATTCAATAAATGAATTTACACATCAGTGGCTACAAATCGCTGGTTGAACAAGATGGCAACCAATATATCTGAAGAAATAATGGGCGTCTTTTGTGGTTCTAAATATCAAACCTGACTGCTTATTTCAGGATGTTTTCCAAGCCGTCTACCATATAATTTGTTGTCAGCTTTGTTGTGTTAGTGTTAGTGTCAGCTATGTTGTGTTAGTGTTAGTGCTTGAACTGTGCATTAACATTTGCCATCAAAACGGTGAATAGGTGTTTTTCCAAATGCAGGATATGACAAACTAGTACCCGGGTGTACCTCTCAGATCTAACTTAATTGTGTGATCATTAAAATTCTGTATATTAAAGGAGGAATCAAATAAACAACCAGTTTTTTTTTCTTAGAAATAATTCTGAAACCAGGTATTCTGATAATATCACATCTGAGCTATAAATCATATAAGTAGTTTGGACTAACCAATAGTCTCCTACTAATTACAGTTTGAATTTAAGTATATATGTTTAGGCTTGTCTTATTCTTTCAATAAGCAGCGAAGAGGTCAGACAACAAAATTTAGGATCTTACAAGATCTAACAGGAAAAGTGTTAGATCTTGCTGGGCTCCTCCATTATTAATAATTAATATAATTCTAATTTAATATAGCATCATAGCCTTCTGCTGAGGGCTTTTCTGGTCTTAAAAAACCTCTGTTATAGGACTGCGTTACCGAGAATGGCCTCTAGGCAGGGCAAGGGCCTTTAACAACTGGTATAGCCAATGGCGCAGGGGCTGAAGAGGCTATGAACACTGAGGGTAGAATGTTCTAAATCAAACAAGGAGAAACAGAATGAAACGTTTTGGAAGGCTGGATCTGAAAATCTATATCAGATAATATCGGCCCTACGCCGCTCTGCTGTCTTAACTGGAGCTGTATGAGTTCCAGTGTTCTAATGTCAGTTAGGTGTGATGGTTCCCGAAAAAAGATGCAATTGTAACCATTTTAAAAGGGGACTTAAGCACTTGTATGTACTTCCTTTTTGCATTGAGGAGTAAGAATGTCTGTGGACAAACCCAGCAGCACAAGCATTCAGTGACACCCTTGTTGTCAACTGCAACTTTTCGAGATACCAGGACATACTTAGAAGGTCTGACAGGCCAGTATTTTTATTAAATTACGCTCATGTAGATCCTCAAATTATTTGCCGAGTTGTCAAACCATATTTTAGATCAACTGCATATAATATCCCAGCAAGTTTTGCTCATTAGTAACTCAGTCCACAATTTTCAAACACCTACACTTCGGTCGCCACCCTAAATTCGTCCATAGCTTAGTCTTAACCCCCATCATTTTGTTCCTGGGGTCGCTGATTTCCTCGTACTTTTACTGGTAAGTGCAGGGTAGTGTTTTGTAAGGTGTTTGACCCCTTCCCCCGCCTCAGCCCAGCTGTCCCTTTCTCTGACTTCCGTATCCTGTTCAGAGCTTGTGCTCCTAGCCCCTAGCTGTCCCCTCCCCCCCCTCCTACCTCGTATGGCGGCCGCTGCGTGACTGCGCAGCGGGCGCGCCGCTGGCGCGCCGGGGGCGCGCCAGAGGCAAGCCCGTCTGCGCCCGTCCGTGCCTGGACCGCGCCCAGTGCCACGACCCCTGGTCCCAAGCTCTCCCAAGCCCCGCTGATCCGCTACGACCCCACCACCCTCCACGCCCTCAACCCAGGACGCTCCAACACCTGCTTCCAAGCTCACCCCAAACGCACCCATGGACCCTTCGCCTGCAACTCCTGCAAACGCATCTTCCACCACGCTACTACCACGACCACAAGCCCACGCGCCATCAACCACCTCAAGTGCATCCTAGTCAACGCTCGCTCCGTCCACAAACACGCCGTCGAACTCTGGGACCTCCTGGATTCCACAGCACCGGACGTCGCCTTCATCACGGAGACCTGGATGAACGCCTCCTCTGCGCCAGACATCGCCACCGCCATCCCCGAAGGCTACAAGATCTCCAGGAAAGACCGCACCAACCAAGCAGGAGGAGGTATCGCCATCGTCTTCAAGGACTCCATCAGCGTCACCACCTCCTCCGAAGACACCCCTCTCGCCGCTGAACACCTGCCTTTTCAGATTCGCACCGACCCGAGGACCACCCTCAGAGGATCCCTCGTCTACCGTCCTCCCGGACCACGCGCCCCTTTCAGCGACGCCATCGCCGACTTCATCTCCCCGCACGCCCTCGCCTCACCGGACTACATCCTCCTAGGCGACCTCAACTTCCATCTGGAACAAAACAACGACCCCAACACCACCACCCTGCTCGACAACCTCGCCATCCTCGGCCTCAAACAACTGGTGAACACCGCCACCCACATCGCCGGACACACGCTTGACCCTATCTTCTCTGCCAGCAAACACGTCTTCTTCAGCCACACCTCCGCCCTACACTGGACCGACCACAGCTGCGTCCACTTCACATTCCGATGCGAGACCCGCCACCTCCGCACTCAACCCATCCCTCATCGACAGTGGAACAAGATCCCTGAAGAGCAACTCTTCTCCGCAGTAGCCGCCAACCAACCCACCCTCACCACCGACCCCAACGACACAGCCCTCAAACTCACAAACTGCGCAGACAACCTTGCTCCCCTCAAACGCACGCATCGACAGACCAACACCAAAAAACCTCTCTGGTTCTCTGACACCCTCAAAGAATCAAAGAAAACTTGTCGTGCCCTTGAGAAAGCCTGGCGCAAGGACCACACCGCTGACAACATGAACGCCCTCAAGAACGCTACCCGCGAACACCACCACCTGATCCGCGCTGCCAAAAGGAACTTCTTCACCGACAGACTGGACAAAAACAGCCACAACAGCAGAGAACTCTTCAGCATCGTCAAGGAGTTCTCCAACCCCAGCGCCAACGCCAACGCCGTCACGCCCTCACAGGATCTGTACGAATCCCTTGCCACTTTCTTCCATCGCAAGATCAGCGACCTCCATGACAGCTTCGGACACCAGACCCAACCAAACACCACCGAACCCGCACCCCCGGCCATCACCCTCAACAACTGGACCCACATCAACACGGAAGAAACCAAATCCATCATGAACTCTATCCACTCCGGCGCCCCTTCGGACCCTTGCCCGCACTTCATCTTTAACAAAGCCGACGACATCATCGCCCCGCACCTCCAGACCGTCATCAACTCTTCTTTTTCTTCTGCTACCTTCCCCGAATGCTGGAAACACGCCGAAGTCAACGCCCTACTAAAGAAACCTAAGGCTGACCCGAGCGACCTGAAAAACTTCCGCCCCATCTCGCTCCTCCACTTCCCCGCCAAGGTAATAGAGAAGACCGTCAACAAACAGCTGACCACCTTCCTAGAAGACAACAACCTGCTCGACCCTTCACAAACCGGATTCCGAACCAACCACAGCACTGAAACCGCCCTCATCTCAGTCACAGACGACATCAGAACCCTGATGGACAACGGTGAAACAGTCGCCCTCATCCTCCTCGACCTCTCGGCTGCC
This sequence comes from Pleurodeles waltl, assembly GCF_031143425.1. NCBI lineage: Eukaryota > Metazoa > Chordata > Amphibia > Caudata > Salamandridae > Pleurodeles > Pleurodeles waltl. Next base: position 1,449,983,528 of record NC_090445.1, on the reverse strand, counting down.
TTCGACACCGTCTGTCACCGCACCCTAATCACCCGCCTCCGCTCCACCGGGATCCAAGGCCAGGCCCTGGACTGGATCGCCTCCTTCCTCGCAAACCGTTCACAAAGAGTTTAACTCCCTCCGTTTCGCTCAGAACCCACCGAGATCATCTGCGGCGTACCTCAAGGCTCATCACTCAGCCCGACACTCTTCAATGTCTACATGAGCCCCCTCGCCAACATCGTACGCAAGCACGACATCATCATCACCTCCTACGCTGACGACACCCAACTTATTCTCTCCCTCACCAAGGACCCCGCCAGCGCCAAGACCAACCTACAAGAGGGTATGAAGGACGTCGCAGATTGGATGAGGCTCAGCCGCCTAAAGCTGAACTCTGAAAAAACTGAAGTCCTCATCCTCGGCAACACCCCGTCCGCCTGGGACGACTCCTGGTGGCCCACGGCCCTCGGCACCGCACCGACCCCCACAGACCACGCCCGCAACCTCGGCTTCATCTTGGACCCTCTTCTCACCATGACTAAGCAAGTCAACGCCGTGTCCTCCGCCTGCTTCCTCACCCTCCGCATGCTCCGTAAGATCTTCCGCTGGATCCCCGCCGACACCAGAAAAACGTGACCCACGCCCTCGTCACGAGCCGCCTGGACTACGGCAACACCCTCTACGCCGGGACCACAGCCAAACTCCAAAATCGCCTGCAACGCATTCAAAACGCCTCGGCCCGCCTCATCCTAGACGTACCCCGCAGCAGCTACATCTCCGCTCACCTGAGACACCTGCATTGGCTCTCAGTCAGCAAAAGGATCACCTTCCGACTTCTCACCCACGCACACAAAGCCCTCCACGACAAGGGACCGGAATACCTCAACAGACGCCTCAGCTTCTACGTCCCCACTCGCCACCTGCGCTCCTCCGGCCTCGCACTTGCTGCTGTCCCTCGCATCTGCCGCTCCACGGCGGGTGGGAGATCTTTCTCCTTCCTGGCGGTCAAGACCTGGAACTCCCTCCCCACCAGCCTCAGGACCACCCAGGACCACTCCGCTTTCCGGAGACTCCTAAAGATCTGGCTGTTCGAGCAGCGTTAACCCCCCCTTTTTTCCCCTAGCGCCTTGAGACCCGCACGGGTGAGTAGCGCGCTTTATAAATGTTAATGATTTGATTTGATTTGATTTGTGCTCGATTCAGAATGTTTAATATTGGCAAGGTTTCTCTATTAGGTTTCAAGCAGTGAATATTACCTTAATTAGTTAAAACAATGAGAATATGTTTTACCCTTCCATACAGTCAACCTTAATGAGTGTGGTCAGAGGAACACCAATGCAAAACTCTCAGGACTAAAGAAAAGCAATCTATATTCTGCCGATGTACATAAAACCAGCAATTAAAAGGCACAATATACAACCAGATTAAAGGTAAAAACACACTTAAACTCTTTACTAATCACTTGTAAAATACACTCAGAACCAAAGCAATTTATTTTCTGCAGCATTACCATATATTTATGCCTATCAGGGATGCCTAATGTATCACTGTAGTTCAGCTTTGTAGAGACATAAGGTATTATTGAGGGGGCAAATCACTTTAATGTGATCCACTCAGTCCTCCTCAGTAGGTACAGTTTCATGTATAGCATTGCAAGAATTCCTGATAAAGTCGTGATGATGGCCCAGTACAGGAGAGATACAATCAACACTGGGTATTTTCAATTTCCTGCATGACCTGAATATGTGTTTGACCAGTTACTAGGGTACTTACATCGCCGTAGTCTGTTACTTCACTATTCATGCCCTACCAGGCAGCTGTAATATCCAATAAAAGCAGGATGTCTAAATTGCACATAACTTAGTTGTATCTATCGCTTTGGCGCCAACCATTGCAAGGTCGGGTTGAGCTCATCTAGGTATGAAGTTTTATGATAAACATACCAGGAACCCTCCTTTGCAAACAAGGTCAGCTTGCAGTCAAAATTCCCATATAAGGCTCCGTATTGCCTTCAGATGTGTCTTTTTGTGTAACCAACATCATCTGTTTTTTTTCCTTTCATAACTGGAGCTCCCTTCTCTTGTTCCATCATAATAAAATTCAGAAAAAAATGTTGTTTGCCAAGAAACGTACGGTTAGGTTAAAACCACAATGCACTACTCTGAGAAGAGCAGATATGTAATTCGGATTTGATTGCTTCAAAGGTATTACATTTATGTTGCCCCAACATCCTCGTCTAGACCCGCACTTCTAACACATCTGGCCAGTCTTACATCTAGGAATCCAGTCCTGCCTTGGCCACATATCCCATCTTAAATGTCACAAGGCTAACTTCAAGGTGCTGAGTGATCACTTATTGCAATGGAGCAGTTTCCCTCAGATTAAATATGGCCTGAATTGAAAACTCAAGTAGCTGTGCCCCAAAAGGACCTGCTCATAATACTTGGAGCAAAACAAACATTTTCAAATGATTCTTCTTGGAGTACCTGAGTAGAATGATCAACCCCTCTGCAGTTACAATTGTGTCCTGTGCAAGAGTACCATGTTATTGGCATAGAACAGAGCAGCAGCATGCTCACACCCTCTAGATCTGGGGAAATTTGACATTTAATATCATATTCGCCTGCTCCTTAACTAAATGACTAATCTCTATTTTAAATATTAGAGGGCTACAGCAGAAATGGTCTAATGTCTATGTGACTTTTATAGGGTTGTGTTGATCAACTACAGTTTGTCTTCTTTCATGTAGCCCATGCATCCCTTAGCAATTATCTGATGATGTTAACCAGCCCCCTAGGTGCATTACGGCCACTCGCTCTTTCCAGCTTCTTCCTCTAAGCAAAATATCTAGTAGAATGGAGAATCATAAAACAACACAGACGACCACTGGTCTCAGGAATCGAGAAACTAGCCATTATAAGAATGACCGCAGATATGCGAATCATAGACTTCCCATGCTGAAACTCAGGTTGAACATTCAGTATATTAGCACTTTCACTAACCTGATCAAGAAGATATCCCCTAGTAATTAGGTGGCAAAATTACATCCCCCACAGTCTCAGTCACATTCTCTTACTCGCTCTCTTCCTACCTCCATTCCTCCCTTCTGGCCTAACCTCCCTCCAACCCTAACTGACTTCCAATAGTTCGCCATGGTCATATGGAAAAACACCAAGGCCTTCAATATAAGTGCATCATTACTTGCAATGAAGTAATTTTCCACCCGGAATTATTGATGCCCAGTGGAATGGTAATTCCTAGATATGAAATTATTGGAAAATGGCAAGTAGTCCCATACTAAATGTATAAAAACATTGCAAATACATATTTCTGCACTGCTTTAACAGATATCTTCCATGAACTAATTCTTCAGGTCTGATCTGCCAAGTTTGCTTAAAGAAACATTCCTGTCAAATTTCCCATGTGGTAACACTACATGTAAAATCACCATATTCCTAAGAATTACAATATCACCTATTACCAGGAGTTAGTAGTTGAATTGTAAATGTGAAGGTAACTATAACGAAGGCCTAAGTGCCCACCTTTTACCTCACCTACGGTTTTGTCCATATGGGCTCACCTACAGTGTGTCCCAGCTCCGCCCCTAATGACACTGATATGTTTGTCCAGTAGGGACTTGCCTATACCTCAACAGAAACACATTGCCCAGCTATATCATAGCTTCCACCCTCAGCTTACTTATTTCTCATTTCCCATGAGGGGATTTAGTAGCTGAACTTCCACATTAGATCACCTATGTCTGAATGCACCTCTTTCTTACTCCAACCATTATCTTACTATTCTATACTAGTATTTCAAACCTCATTACTTGAACTCCTCTAAACTCTAATCCTTATCCTATCTCTATTTGAAGCTCCCAGGAATTGCTAACCTTTTTAATTCCTCCCCTACCCTGCTTTCACAGTGATTTAATCAGAGCTCACCCTTAAATTGCCTATATTACAAATACAAATTACACCATTAGTTCACTGATCTTTAATTGCCCAAATCGTAAATAACATGTATGTGAGACCCAATCTTTTTCTCACGTGCATTTCTACTTTCAATCACCAATATCTCAAGCCACACCTGCACCTCCTTGGCTCTAACTTTTAGAACACCCCTCCTTCAAATGTATACCTTATTGCACCTGAATCTCCGACCTCTTCACTACGTCACCTATAGCTCTGCTCCTTCTCTCAGCTCAATTAAAAAATCAGCCCAAAGATTGTCCTTTTTTGGATCAAATGTAATATGAGTGAATCACACATGCTGTGTAGCTAGTGCAGAAAGCAGTCACTAGCCTCGTCTTCAAACTTAGCATGTTTGTCATTGTCATGCTAGACAAAAGAAGTGCTTTCAAAATGTTATGCTGTCAAGTGCATGTCATAAACTACAAACTATAACCCATTGTCACACAGCTCAGGTTTAGGGCACCTACAACAAGTCCTACTCATAGTTAAAAGAAACTGTAGTCTCTGCCCACTGTTCTCCTATATCTTTTCCTGACTCTTGGACTATTTATATTTTGGTCACCATTTGTCACCTACGGATCACACTTAACATTTAAATCACATATATGTCAGTACTACCCTAGGGTTACCTGTACCTGATCCCCCAACCCTACCTCACGTATAACTCAGAACCACCCTTCGATCACATGTATCTCAGTCCCATTCTTAAACTCATCTCGCTCTCAGTTCACATCTCGGCTCACATATGTCTCAGTCCCTATGTTTAGCTGGCCTGCATGTCAGTACTAATCATTGACTACCTGAATCCCACAAATATCACCATTAACTCACTTCACCGCCTCATATCTTAACTAATTGTCAGTGACCACATTAGATTTACCAAAGTCTTCATCCCAAACTCGCCACACATCATCCAAAGCTTACCTGTAACCCAGCACCTCCCTGTTTATTTCTGGTCTATTATAGTCAGATTCCTTTGAGTACCCATATCAGAGCTCATTACCAGAGGTCATCTGTATCTAAAACCTCATCATTAGCTCCCAAGTATTCCAGATATCCTAAATCCACCTAGATCTCGGAGCTCAGTCTGAGCTCACCTACGTGAACACTGTCTTCCTCATCCTTATCAAGGCTCAAGCGCATTAGCTCACTAGATCCCTGGATGTACAAGAAGATCACCTATATATCAATCACAAATGTCATCTCCTCTATATAGCAGCTTTTTCTGGATGGTCTACATTCTATACATTTTATCTCCCCACCTTTATCTCAACAATAATTCAGTTTCATGCACTCTTCACTCATCAATATCTCACCCTTAACTCACTTTTATCTCAGCTCACCTGCTCACCTATATTTTTTAGTACCAGGTTTAGCTTATAAATATCTACATCTACATTTATCCTCCTTATCTTATCAATAGCTGAGTTCCCACAATTAAGGCGATGATTTGGGGGCATATTTATACTCTGTTTGCGCCGGATTTGCGTCATTTTTTTTTACGCAAATCCGACACAAAGCTAACTCCATATTTATACTTTGACGCTAGACCCGTCTAGCGTCAAAATTCTTGGAGTTTGCATCATTTTTTTGCGTGGACACCTTCCTTGCGTTAATGAGATGCAGGGTAGGCGTTTCCACCCTAAAAATGACTCTAAGGCCTTTGCGCCTTATTTAAACTCCTGTGCAAAAATGACGCACGGGAGGGGGCTGGCCTTAAAAAATTACGCGCAGCCGCATTTGCGTCATTTTTTAACGCCTGGTCAGGGCAGGCGTTAAGGGATCTGTGGGCTCGGAAGGAGCCCAGAGGTGCCCTCCCATGTCCCCAGGGACACCCCCTGCCACCCTCGCCCACCCCTGGAGGACACCCATGGATGGGGGGGACCCATCACAGGTAAGTACAGGTAAGTAGAGGTAACTATTTAAAAAAAAGAAATTAAGTGGCATAGGGGGGCCTAACTTGGGCCCCCCTACATGCCACTGTGCCCAATGGCCATGCCCAGGGGACAAAAGTCCCCTGGGCATGGCCATTGGGCAGTGGGGCATGACTCCTGTCTTTGCTAAGACAGGAGTCATTTCCATGGTGGTTGTGCGTCATAAAATGACGCGAGTCAGGTTAGCGTAAAAAAAATTGACGCTAACCTGACTTGCACAATTTTTTGACGCACAACCCACATTATTCCCTACGCCAGCGCTGCCCGGTTCGCGTCATTTTTTTTTACGCTCACCAGGCAGCAGCGCCGGCTAGCGTCATTCCATAAATATGACGCCTGGCTGGCGCGTTGGAATGGGGTTAGCCCGGGTTACATTTTTTGACGCAAAACTGCGTTAGTGCAGTTTTGTGTCAAAAAGTATAAATATGGCCCTTAGATTTTAGTGGACAGGGTACTCTATCGTAAACAAAGCCTGTCAGTCAAACTCCAGGTCAGCTCACCTCACTTAGAGACGGGTGGACTGTAAACTTTCTATTGAAGGAGTCCTCAAAGGCTACATCAACAAAGTGCTTAGTTCATCAGACAGATGGAGTAGGAGCCATCAGCGGAAAGCCATCACATGCATGGTCTATTTATAGCAGACACTGTGATTTGTTTTGTTTTTTTTGTTCGTACCCTCAAGCGAAATTTCCAGGGTATGGGAGGAATTAGTTTTTTTTGTTTGTTTGTTTTTCAGAAAGAAACTCCCACTTTGGGAGTTTGTTTCTAAAGAGCAAAAAAGTTAAACGTTTGCTGAGCAGCTGCCTACCAAACTTTTTGTACCTTGAAGGGAACCGTGGAGTCCTTTCACAATGGCAGAGGTCACGTCCTCTGCAACCCGATGGATTACACTCTGTCCATCAAGCTTCAAGTTAGGCCCTGAGTCAGTCACAGATTGACACCGATAGAGCCAGTCTTCAACCAAAACTTACCGAAATCCAAGACCCGACACATAGCACACCAATATAGAAACATTCCTTATTCTCTTTTCTGTAGCTCACTTACATCTCACTCCCCATCTTTAGTCTATTTCACAGTCCCTACATTTAAGTCACCTATTGCTCAGATCCCATCAACGTATCTCAGGTACCATCCTTTTAGCACTATATTCTGGTCATCACTTCCTTATATTTCAGCTATCATCTTTAGAACACCTAAGAGGCACAACGCCTTAGCTCATTTATGACCAGTCTGCCACTCATTTCTCAGTTATATAGCAGTCCCTGCCTTTAGATCAGACATTATCTGGCTACCCTTAGGTCGCCCATACCTTAGTTCCTCATCCATAGCTTACCATTATTTCATGCCTCAATCTAAGCTCAACTTTTCTTTGGTTTTGTCCCTCACACCTAGGTATCTTTCATATTAATCCTCAATGATAGCTCAGGCCCTACCCTTATGCTTACTTATTTCTCAGCATCACCCATTACCTTCTTAAAAGTTCAGACTGCTGCTTTATCTGACTACTATATCAGACTGACGCACCTTTTCTCAAGTATTACTTTGATCTTGTTTACATTCGAGCTTTCAACCTTTAGCTTACTTATGTTTCCTTCGAGTTCCTTGTAATTCAAAATTATTACCTACCATAAACTGACGCTTAATTAGCTAACTGCCCTTAGCTCTCCAGTAGCTAATTTTTCCACCTTTTGCTCAACTTTTTTCAGCCACTGTATTAATACATTCCCCCGACATTAAATAACATATTCTATCCTTCGTGTTGGGTCATCTGTGTATCACCTGAGACATAAGTCTTCACATTTCAGCTCCCAAAGGTAGTTGATCTACACGTCAGCCATTGCTGAAAATCACTGCATCAAAGCCGCAGCCCCAACTACAACTAGAAAGCTTCCCCAGTCTCCTCCTTACTCACCTTCCTCAATTAGATCACCCACAACTCACCATCATGTTTAGCACAGTCGTATGCCGCAACCACACGCATCTTTAGCTAAGCCTTCACCTTTAGATCAACCGAATATCTGTCCTGCCCTTAATGCCTCAAAACTCAACATCTTGCCTTTCACCCAATATTCTAGACCCACTCATGTTTAACCATTATTGCAAGCTCTGCCTTAGCCATAGTTCTTACCCCCACCTACCCACACGTTTCAGCCACTTTAGATAGCATCATACTTTACACAAATACTGAGTCGCCTTTGCACTTCCAGAACCTATATATTCATTTAATTATGTTTTACCATAATGACTGGGACATAATTATGGGCAGGAATAAATATCAACACATGCCAAAGCCAATCAGTCTGTCTAATTTTGGATCTGTTTTCTTTTTGCATTCTTTTGTGTGATATGTTTGAATGCACAAACAGAAACCACTATACATCAGATAAAACACAGAGACACATACAAATGTATAAACACGCAAGCAGATACACATGAAATCCAGCAAACTTTCACATGGGCATAGGCAGAACCAGATGGATGTTTGATGGTTGCATGTGTATATGTGCGGACGAATGTTTAGTGTGATTAATGCAAGTGCATGCAGTGGTTCAATAAGTGGGTAAATGGATGGATGAATGATGTTGCATAGCTGGCGGATGCAAGCTTGTGCGGCGGGATGAATGCATAGGTGTGACTGGATGAGCGAATATATGGGTTTAGATGGATGTAATCTAATTACCATGTATAGCAGCAGCTCACTGATGGCTGAAGGTCTTTTAAAAAATTACAATTTCAAGCTTTTGTAAAGCCAATAGGTTTTGTTTTGGAAAGCCTGTAATGATTTTTCATTCATGTCTTTGTTTGCAAACACATTGCAATGCAATATACATCACAGGTATAAAATAAATAAAAAATACAAATAATGCCATCTAAAGGTGATGTGTATATCTGTTAAAGCAAAATCCAGTAAAACAATGAACCATCACAAAAATAAACTTAAAAGAAAACATGAAATGAAAGCAGGACACTCCCTTCCAGCCCCTGTACTAAAGTGAACTACTTTTTAGGTAGATGTTCACATGTGTAAGAGTAAAATGGTGTCACTCATAGTGAAGTGGACCAGTGGCTAAAGTGGGCTGGCTGACCTATTACCACATGCTATAGACTGGGGTGGGCATGAAAAACATGAGGCTGGTGATACATCAAAAGTTGTCTCAGAGACCAGATCTAAAAATCTTTACTGAGTTGCCCCATTTGTGGCGCTCCAGGGAAACCTTGGATTTTTAGCCACAAGCACTCACTTAATGCTAGGAGTTTTCAAAACTAAAGACAAGGGTACAGTAAAGATACACGTTCCAGAATGCAAAGTAAAGCTGACTGAGAAGCTAGAGTTCACTGAAGTAAACACGGAACATGGAGTCGTTTGGTTGTTATGAAGAGACAGGGTCTTAAGAGGAAATAAAATACCAGTCAGCGGAATCGCTCAGGAAGAATCCTATCACTCATGTTTAGTGTAGGTGTATCGCATGAAACTGTGCATAGAAGTTTATCTGAAGAGGCGTGCACTGCAACCCTGCAGCTGCTGGCTGTACGGCCCTGGTAGTGTATATACCTGAACTTGCAGTCGTTGCTGAAGCTGCCATCAGTGACCACAAAGAGCCTTGACAACCAGGCAGACATCTTTAGTAGAAAATAGTGCACTCTAGACTTTCTTTAGAGACATGCTGATGTCTAACTTGGTCTAGCTTGCAAGAGAGGCCAAATCAATAACTGATTTGCTAAATAAAAAATAACTGCTGGGGCCCAAGCTACTTCTCAAGTGAGCACTGCAGCTTTCACCATACACTGTCTCTAGTAGCGCTACATATGACAATTTTTACTACTATAGGTCACCAAAAGCTGTATGTGTATTCTAGGATGTTGCTAATAATTGTTTAATGTATATTGGATTTTTAAAACACACTGCTGATGGACAGTGTTACAGACAGACAGTGCCACCAAGTGTTGGAATTTAAAGATGTGCTACTTTTATGAAACACCGGCACAAATTAAGCACTGGGCCACTTGTCTGTATTTGCTGATCATGACATATATTAGGACTCTTGGAGAAAAGTGAAGTGTCCCTGAGATATGAGGCAAACATAAGTGTATGCATAACCTGTGGACGTAATGGTTTGGAAGAGACTTATTGGAGAAAATTAAGTGTCCTCTGGATAGAAAATAACGCAAGAAAAATGGGGCAAGTAATAGCCAGTGGCTGGTGCCCGACTTCATGGTAGTGAATGGTGAATAATCTCCGAAAAGCTCTTAAAATGCGTACAAACACAAACTACAGTCACAAGACTGATTCAACACTTGTGTGGCTCTCTTAGCATAGTAAAAGGCCTACAAATGTGCCTCTACTGAAAGGAAATATGAATGTACGCCTGCCCTGCCCTTGTCTGTAGTGGGCCAAACTGGACAGATGGACAGTACCCACAAAGCATGGGTTCTATCCCCTGCTACACTGCGTTCTCTTTATAATGAGTGGAAAATTTAAAACCAGGCCAAAAATGAAGAGTTGATGAACCTTCTGCAAAGTGACTCCAAGTTGCACTCTCGCTGCTGGTGTGGGATGTAAAAGTCTTCACAAAATGTACTTCCTTTTTGGGGTTGAGCCCATGCGCTTTGTGAGACTTGACCGGGCATGTAACCAGGGGCAGCTCCTCCATTATGGTGGAACAGCGTTTATTATTATTTTGAGGTATAGAGGCGGGGCCACGGGGGTGATAAGCACATGTGTGTTTGGCCTGCCGTCTGAGGCCGGCCAAACACACATGTGCAGTAGGCTCTTTCCAGCCCAACAACACAGTTGCTGGGCTGGAGAGAGCAGGCACAGGCTGCCAGTTTGCCGGTGGGCACCCTGTCTTGGCCCTCTCAGCCAATCCTGATGCTGCTCTGAACAGGGTCAGGATTGGCCACAGGGCAGGCTGTGAGCCTGTGCCTGCAGAAGAGAAGCAGATGGAGCGGTGCGGCAGTGAGCAAGGTAAGTGTTTTGGGCCGTCCTGCCCATTCCATTCTGCGCAAGCCATAAATGCATGTAACGTGCTTCACTCTGATTGTCAAGAGAACATGGCATTGTGTGAACATCTGTCATCCCTGAAGGTGCTGGAGAGGGTGCAAATATAAGAGAGGAAGGGAGAGCCAACTGAAGTAATACATGGAGAGAGAGATAAAGGAAGGGCAGACTAGAGAGAAGAATGATGAAAAAGGAAGAGATGATGGAAGGAGAGAAAGCATCGGGAGGTTATGGATTAAGGACTGACTAAAGAAAGAAAGTAAGGGAGGAAGGAAGGAAAGAAAGAAAAAAAGTACAGACTGGCCAGGAGATCGGCCTTGGTTACATGGGTGGTTATGGCATTAACATATTAACTGGATGGACGGTGAATGTATGGATGGAAAGGTTGTTTGGATAGACAGATGGTGGGGTGGATGTATGGATTTCTGTCAGGTAGAAGGATGACTGGATGGAGAATGGGTTGCATGGTCGATGAAAGGGTACGTAATGGGTGAATGTCTTGGCAGAGAGTATTTTTAGGTAGCAATGTTATAGAGCTTTATGGATGAAAGTAGAAGTGCTACACACTCTTTTCACACTTAAAGAAATTATTTGTGCACTGCAGCACGTATCTTCTGAGTGCACAGTCACACCCTGCTCTGCTAGCACCCAACATCAGTTGTGTGTAAGAATATCATGTCCAAATATATCATGCTGCAAAAACATCATACCTCGAATAGCAACTACAACAACACTGTAAAGCCATGTCCTTAGCTATGTAACTTGAAGATATAGTCAAGGTACCTACATTTGGAGTTAAGAATAGTTGATCTTGTATATCTATAGGTTGGTATGGATTTACTAATCTCCACTCCACATTTACATACTGAGCAATGGAATTAGTAGTAAATCTATATATGATATTGAGAAAATTATATTGTGACTGCAATATTTTTCTAGAATGATATTTAATACACAATATTCTGGTAGAATACAGGGTCACCTGGTGACCATGATTGATGCTCAGTCATGGCTCTAGTTGACACTCATCATCAACCACCAGCGCAAGAGTCATTCTTGCCCTTCATAATCTGGGCTGGCCAGGTAGTTCTCGTGTACAATTAAAGAGGGGAGTAAGAAGGATACATGCTGTGGGTAGGTGAGGACTTCTAACTCAGTCTGTCTCCTCTGACCTCTCTCCCCTGTTACTGAGGAATAATCAAACTGTCTGCAACCCTTACTCAGAGACACAACAGGACCACCAAGCAGCTAACATGGAAAATATCATGTTCCATTTTCAAATCACAGTAGAACAAGGCAATCAAAGAAATAGGCCCTAAGGACTCAGGCCCGTATTTATACTTTTTTTTAGCGCCGCATTTGCGCCGCTTTTTGACGCAAAACGGCACAAACCTACAAAATACAATGGCATGTTGCAAGTTTGCGCCGTTTTTGCGTAAAAAAACGACGCAAATGCAGCGCAAAAAAAGTATAAATACGGGCTTAAGTTTTCTTTCTTTTGGTGTAACATAGAAACGGCTTTTAGTGGTGCGTTGTCAAAACCTATTGTTCACTATACAAATATTTAAAGAGGGATTTGGGTCAGCCCATAGGTTCCCATTTATTAGCTATCTCGTCAGTCTCATTTGCTTGCATGTTATTTGATGGCGTTCATTCCTTCTCTTGGGTTTGTCTCTCCCCTCGAGTGCAGCTGCATTGGCGGCAGTCCGACTGCCACCGCGAGTCTGGCGGCCCTAGTACCACCAGACTTGTAATGAGGGCCACAGTCTCTAGTCTTGAACTTTGCATCTACAAATCTTTGTTTTCATCTTTGTTAGATTAATTAGTTCAGCTGAAGCAAAACAAGATTGCAATATCCAGAATATATTAGAGTAGTATTTCTGTGTCATGAGCCAATGTGGGAAGGTCCAAGCAATAGATAAAGATGCCTTTTATTTCTGTATTTATATTGTCACATCTCTGCCCTTCAAAGACAGAGGTCAAATGTCAGGCTATGTCTTCTGACAAATCGCCTTATTTTTAACATGAGTGCTGGTGTTTACAAACACCTCTCACTTAGGAGTCAGAGAAAGAAAAGTAAAGCAAATTATATGACAATCTTGCTGGGATATGGGGGGTGTGAAAGGAAAGACCGTGGGATGCCATTTTTGAAACACGAAGTAAAATGTAAATATCTGTAAATAAGCTGTACACATTCAGCAATTAAGGAAGAAAAAATGAAGCACATTTTTGTAATTCTGATGTGAGATAGAAACAATATTTTATTAGGATCAAATCAAATCAAGATATCATGCACACATCATAAATGTTCACTGAAAACCGATTTCCAAGCAGTATTATTTGTGTGCAATATAGTTTTATCAATAAAACTGTATGCAAATGTGGAGCCATTTCAATGGAAAGTGAGCTGTCTGTAAATGACAGTGAGCTACCACATGATGCCTTAGTTTAGTTACTTAAAATAAAATGCCCACTTCATGGCCATTAAAGTGGGTCGGTCACAAAGTTTGTCATTCTAAAAATTGGGCTGTGGTTCTAAAAAGTTTGGGAAGCACTTCATTAGGGTGTTACACAAAATTCCTACTTATAAGTCTTGAATGGGACATAGGGGGTCATTCTGACCCCGGCGGGCAGCGGTCGCCGCCCGCCTGGCGGGAACCGCCATTTGTCCGCACTGCGGTCAAAAGACCGCTGGTGCTATTCCAATTTTCCCGCTGGGTCGGCGGGTGCTACCCAAGGTAGCGCCCACCGGCCCAGCAGGAAGGAGGCCTGCAACACTGAAGCCGGCTCCGAATGGAGCCGGCGGTGTTGCAGGTGTGCGACGGGTGCAGTTGCACCCGTCGCGCTTTTCACTGTCTGCTAGGCAGACAGTGAAAAGCAGGCTGGGGCCCTGTTAGGGGGCCCCTGCACTGCCCATGCCAGTGGCATGGGCAGTGCAGGGACCCCCAGGGGCCCCTAGACACCCATTCCCGCCATCCTGTTCCTGGCGGTAAAAACCGCCAGAAACAGGCTGGCGGGAAGGGGGTCAGAATCCCCATGGCGGCGCTGCTTGCAGCGCCGCAATGGCGGATTTGGGCAACCGGGGAAATCCGGCGGGAAACCGCCGGACCCGGTTTTCTGACCGCGGCTTTACCGCCGCGGTCAGAATGGCCCAGGAAGCACCGCCAGCCTGTTGGCGGTGCTTCCGTCGTCCCCGGCCCTGGCGGTCTTTGACCGCCATGGTCGGAATGAGGGCCATAGTGTCTATAATGACCTGGGTGGAGGTGGTCACCCTGCCACTATCTAGGGAGCCATGAGACCTCATTTAGGGAAAGAAAATGGCCCCACTGTCAGGTAGTTGGGTAGTAAAATTCAGCAATAATTGGTTTTCTGTGAGCCCCTAACTCTCCTGGACTCCTGTGGCAGTGTACCTGCTGCACCATTGGTGGCTACACCCCTGACCTCTGCAAAGCAAGGCATATGAACAAGTGTATACATCATCACTATGGTATGGCACAGCTTTCATTTCTGTTTTTGGCAAAGCTATTGTAGAAATGCAAAGACTTCTTTTCTATTTTTCGATGTTGAATAGCAATGGCAAAAAGCATTGGCAAAGCCATAAAGTCTGATAAAGCCATTGAAAGGCAAGACCGATTGATAATGCAAATGCTTGTTTACTCAGTGAAAAAAAAAAAATCTGGTCTGCCTAAGCACAAAGAAGGGCTCTGGACAAGACCCAACTTTGGTGGTTTTCGACTGGGATGTATACTGCTATGTGGCCCTGCACAGTGTTTAATTCATAAATAAAAAGGAGCAGGTGCCCAACGCTCTCCTCTGAAAGATGTGGCTGCTGCAATTAAATGTTCAAGCACGGAATACTGAGGCAGGGTAATCCTGAAACCATCTTTGCCTCTTTAATCCATTTACAGCCACTCCTCTCTTCAGCTGACACGTGCAGCTTCCTGCTTTCCCGCTTTTGGAGCTTTTTCGTTTTTCTCTTCCTCCATCTTTCCTATATGTGTCTTTTTGCTCCCAGTAAATGGTTAGGGCTGAAAAATAAGTGCCGGCCCTCAAAAACAAGAGCTGGTGCACCACACCAGAAACCACAGGCTCAAGTTAAGCACTGGCACTGCAGTTCTGAAATCTGCAGTATCAGCACATTAACCAAGCAGGACAAGGCTGAAATAATTGCCATCAACAAATTGACATTCACACATGCTTTGCATAAACTCAGAACATTGCTAGAACAGCGCAACCACTGATCTTCCATAGAGACCAAAACAGGAGACGCTCTAGGCCGGGCATTCCACGGGTTGGAAAAGTGAAATCATTGGCTCCCAAAAATTAAAGAAAGAAGTTTCAAGGTGGTATTGGGTATTAACACAAGCCGAAGATGCCTCTCTTCCATTACCCATAGAGGGGTGGAAATATGGCTTTCCTGCATTGGACCTCCCTCATTTTTGGCAGGCATCTATGAATACACTTTGGTCTGTAGTAAAACTTGTTTACTGTGTACCGGGCTTATTGGACTCCCGGAAGGCATGCTAGAATAGGATTCCAAAGGAAGAGTAACTGCCCGAAGTGTGATCTAGAGGGCGCAGACGATGTCCATTTCTGGTGGCGGTGTTCGGGGATTCAAATATTCTGGGAAAAAATGGGCAAAATGATTTTATCTATCATACATAGACGAGCTGAGATAACCCTACCAATGATTGTATTTGGACTATATGAAGGTGTTGAGAGAAACATGCACGATAATTGGGAGAGACCACTGGGGCACCTTTTTTTTTTACTTGGTGCTGATAGCACAGTGGGAAATATGCTCTAAGTGGATCTCCAGTCTCTCCCCCCACCTATACTGATTGGCTACTGTCAGTGAAGAGATTCTCTGGCTTAGATTGTAGTAATGGCTCAGTTAATTGTCAGAGAATGTGGGAACCTTTTCTGGCCTTCTATAAAGCTAACTTTCTCCATTTACAGTTCATGGAGACTTAGGGCCTCATTACGACCCTGGCGGTCGGCGGTAAGCTGGAGGTAACAGTTACTCCAGCTATTATGACCGTGACGCAATAGCCACGGCCATACCGCCGGCCCATCCACTATACCGCCAGGCTTTCGCTTGGCGGTCATAATCCCCAGGGCAACGGTGCAAGCACCGCTGCCTGGGGATTATGAGTCCCCGACTCCCAGCCTGGCCACGGCAGTAAACACCACCATGGAAAGGCTGGCGGCAAGAGGGACTTGGGGTGCCCCTGGGGGACCCTGCACTTCCCATGCACTTGGCATGGGCAGTGCAGGGGCCCCCAGGCATAGCCCCGTCGGGCATTTCACTGCCCGAATTTCGGGCAGTGAAATGCGCGATGGGTGCTACTGCACCCGCTGCACATCAGCATTGCCGCTGGCTCTATTACAAGCCAGCAGCAATGTTGATGTGACTTTTCTGCTGGGCCAGCGGACAGTAACGATGTTACCGTCCGCTGGCCCAGCGGAAAAGTCATAATAGGGAGCCAGAAATACAGCCGATACTGGCGGTATTCTGTCTCCCGCAGACTCAGCGGTCTTTTTAAAAGACCGCTGAGGTTGTAATGAGGGCCTTAATCTGAATTAATTCTTGGTATTTGATCATGGGAAGAGTCCAATGATTAAGCACTAAGACGCAACAAAGAGGAGGTGGGGGTGTGGATCTGTTCTGACCCTCCCCCCTCATACCTCCTATCCTCAGGTTAATGGAGGCTGCCTCTTTGGTGTCAATCTGTGGGTTAGGGATCTGGCCAAAGTCGGGACACTTTATGACTCCTCCTGTCTTTTGTTATAAATGAGGACCTTAAATTTTTTTTTTAAAAGGAGACGCTAACTAAAAGTATAACAGGATACTTTTAGCAATTGTAGCCCCAGAGAGTGGTCTCTATAATTACAGGTGAAATCATTTAAAGGAACCCACGCATGCTCAATGTGTCATAGCTTCCTGTTGGATAAACAAATGTGAAAATCCATAAACAAGATTGTGCCCGGTCTTGTGAGTGGGGACATCTGGAGTCTCCCTGCTGTTGAGTAGTTTGAATTTAGTGTGGACACAACCAAAAACAATGTCAACTCTGTTACGTATCACACTGACGTCCAAGTAAGACAAACAGCACTTGCCTCTATTTTAAAATAAGCCACAGTAAATTTAACATTTCTGTTTAGGGTTTTTCTGACATTCTAATATATGGCACGAACAGAACACATCAGTGTTTTTCTCTTGAATGCTATTTATTAGGCATAATTATGCAATTCAGCTGCGACATTTGCCACATAAATATGTATTTACTGAACATGCTGCACAGTTCACCATGGGCAGCATAATAGGTAGGCTACAATAAAAAATAATTTTAGCTAAAATGCTGCTACACAAAGCGCCATACGTGGTGCTGCAGAGTTGCTGACATTTTATAAAGATTATCTGGTCACCTTGCAGTTGTGAATAACTACATTCAGGTGATAAACTAGAGCTAATGAAGTTAAACTTTTGCTTGGACAGTATCAATGTGTGTTAAAATGACCCAATAGCGAAAAAATACAGCCAAAGAATGTGCAACACAATGCCATATAATTTGCTTTTGCTCGCTGCATAATTTAGTCAACCCTGATACATAATTTGGTCCTTCATTGCCAAAAAATTGCAATGTTCTTGCTGATAGAACATTGAATGCTTTGCACATTCTTTCTTTCTTAAATGAGTGTTTTTATTGTTTCACATGAACACTGAGAGGAGTGCACAGTGCACTCCCCTCATCCCCGTCATCTCCAATGCCACGCCCCTTTAACAACTAAATGATAACAAACACTGTTTATTATTGTTTCATTGTTAAAGGCTTGCAGCTGCTCGCGTGTGTGGGGGGGCGATGCTCCTCTGCCATAGCGAAGGAGCTGCCGCTGGTCCTATATACTGTTTTAAATTGCCATTCAGTTGGGCGTAGATTTTCAATTATTAATTCCAATGCAGCAAAATGTTTCTAAATAAAATTTTGGTAGGATACAATATTTATATCAGAAGATATTCTGAATACAATATTATCTCAACAGAAGGTAACACAGGCTGTGAACTCAAACACTTTCTGCAAATGGCTGCCTAGCAATTGTGGAACGGCTCCAGGTGCATCGACAAAACAGGGGTACAGCAATTGTCCCCCAATGAATTTGGTTTCTAGACAATGGCTGACAGAGAAGTTGCATACAGTTGACAAAGCACAGGGTTGGGTGAAGCTTGCTGGCTCAGAGTTGACTGTCACTGTGCCTCTTCTCCTTGCCACCTTGTATGTGTTTTTTTCTGTTAACTGCCTCCCCTTCCTTGGCACTCAGACCCTGTTGCTCTGATCCCTGCTCCAGCCTGTGCCCTGTTCTCCCCCATACATCCTGATGCTGATCCATGGGGGAATTGTAAAGAGAAAATCATCGCCTTTCCTGCTCAATTCGCCGAAGGAACAAGAGCTATGAGCTACACTTCTGCCATCACCTCATCTCTACTCATTTGCACATGTGCTACATAGTTCCTCACTAATGACCTTCGTTGGCTACAACCAAGACGTGTCCAGCCAGGAAGTCCAGGGTTTGCGGCTGCAGTTGTTCTGGCAATTGTGTCTGGGCATAGCTTTTTCCACTACAAAAATGCCAAATTGATTGTCTTTGTCAATTCATATTTTTAAGATAAGATACCTTTAAAAGCTTATTTATATTTCTGTTGCTAGATTTCAAGATCCCAGAGCCAGTCAGAACTCAACCGAAACTGATGGATTCTGCTCTTCACTCTGCTGGCAACAGACACTGTAAAGTCAGAACTCAACTGTAATGCGTTACTGCAGAAGAGTAGTGGTGTGAGTACAGCATTTTGGGGAAAGTGTAATGTTGCAACAAAGCTGTAATAAGGACATGTTATTGGCTTTCTTACAGGCATTGCAGGTAGCCATGCATTATGGCAGGGCACATCCTTAACAACGCTGCTCAAACCACGCTGTGCCCTACAACGTGGCCCAAACCAATAAATGAGCCTTTACAATGTATTCCTTTACCACGCAAGTCATTACAACAACTTGCCTTAGGGAATGCGTTGTTGGACTGATGTTGGACTTGAAGTCCAACACTTTCCCTACTGTAGCGCACACTGGAGTTGGAATAGTAAGTTATACTATTCCAAAGTCCAGCGCTTTCCCCAAGGCAAGGCATTGCAATGACTTACGTGGTGAAGGAATGTGTGAGAAAGATGCATTCGTAGTTCTGGCCGTGTTCTCAAGGCAGGGTTGGTAAATGCCTGCGTTGTTCCAACATACAAGCATTATGGCTAACTTTATGGCAATTAATTGTATACTTGGCTGCTGTAGTAAGGTTATGCATTTCTGATAAGCTCTATTATACTAACAACATCAAAGGCATCTGCTTTTGTTTTTGAGCTCCTCATATCAATTTCTAGGCCTTTTTTTTGTTAAAAAGGAACTCTATGAACAGCCAAAAGTTGATAGACATTAATTTGCATCCGTAGATCATTTGATAAAGTCAACCTGAATTTGCATTCCCTTAAGGAACCTCCAAATTGGGCAGAAATAAGAACTTGCTGGTAAATCTTTCAAAAGGCCCCTGCTGCCACTTAAGTAGTTTACATTAATTTGTATGACCTGGATACCTGATAAATTGTCTTAATAACTGAAAATCAAACTCCTTTCAACTCTATGTGAATCTAAGACTGTTCAACAGGAATAACAAAATATCTATCCAGAGCTATTCAAATATTTTGATGCATATTCTAATGTTCCCTTAAGCCACTTCTCAAAAACTATCTTGACTCTATTCAAGTGCCCTTCAAGTTACATATTGGGGAGAGGCCCATTTCAGGAACTGGAAAAGTTCTTTTTTCTAAGGCATCCACTTTTTCTCATTGTTAAATAGACATTTATGAATCATACATGAGCGTTGCCCCGCTGTAATGGGCGGGAGGGGCTGGGCTGGAGGGAGGGGGCCGAAGGTGGGCTTTTGCTGCACAAAGTGCGCATGTCTGTTTGGCTGGCCGTGTTGGGCCGGCCAAACAGACATGCGCACTTTGCATGTACTCTACTTGGCTGTATTGCACAGCCGGGTGGAGAACACACCCAGTCTGAGCATCGAAGCAGGCCTCAGACTAATCACGATGCTGCTGTCATGCTGGTGACATTATGATTGTGATTGGCTTGGAGCCTGTGTGCCGCCGGAAGAGGACGGGGACAGAGGGAAGACGAATGCCTCTCCACCACATGTAAGCATGTATTTAGTTTTTTCACTCCCGCTCTCCCCCCCTACCCCGCCACTGGAATCGGAGGTGATTTGCCGACATTTGAAACTGAAGCTGCAGGAGGAGGATAGTGAAACTGTAATGCTGGGGCCATCTAACAATCAAAGCAAAACACAAACGCTGTGGGATAGCGTAACTGGATGGACGGAATGCAGAACCAATCAAACATTCACCCCCAGTCACAGATCTGGGTTTAATCCATCCATTATTTTGCTCACCATGCCACCCCAGTTTGAACCCAGCCATATGCAAATCAGTCTTGACCCTGTTCCTCATGGGAACAGTCCAGCCCGAACTGCCAGGCCAGGATCTCCCTGGACCGGAAACAAGCATCCTGGGACCGGTTTCTGGGTTTCACCCCTCATCAGCCAGGCTAGCTTGAATCCAGTGGCACAGTAGGCCCGGGACCCACGTCTGGGCATACCCGGCGCACTTAGGGCGGCAAAAGCAAAGCAAAACACAAACGCTGTGGGATAGCGTAACTGGATGGACGGAATGCAGAACCAATCAAACATTCACCCCCAGTCACAGATCTGGGTTTAAGCCATCCATTATTTTGCTCACCATGCCACCCCAGTTTGAACCCAGCCATATGCATATCAGTCTTGACCCTGTTCCTCATGGGAACAGTCCAGCCCGAACTGCCAGGCCAGGTTCTCCCTGGACCGGAAACAAGCATCCTGGGACCGGTTTCAGGGTTTCACCCCTCATCAGCCAGGCTAGCTTGAATCCAGTGGCACAGTGAGCCTGGGACCCACGTCTGGGCATACCCGGCGCACTTAGGGCGGCAAAAGCAAAGCAAAACACAAACGCTGTGGGATAGCGTAACTGGATGGACAGAATGCAGAACCAATCAAACATTCACCCCCAGTCACAGATCTGTGTTTAATCCATCCATTATTTTGCTCACCATGCCACCCCAGTTTGAACCCAGCCATATGCAAATCAGTCTTGACCCTGTTCCTCATGGGAAAAGTCCAGCCCGAACTGCCAGACCAGGTTCTCCCTGGACCGGAAACAAGCATCCTGGGACCGGTTTTGGGGTTTCACCCCTCATCAGCCAGGCTAGCTTGAATCCAGTGGCACAGTGAGCCCGGGACCCACGTCTGGGCATACCCGGCAGCCTTAGGGCGGCAAAAGCAAAGCAAAACACAAATGCTGTGGGATAGCGTAACTGGATGGACGGTATGCGGAACCAATCAAACATTCACCCCCAGTCACAGATCTGGGTTTAATCCGTCCATTATTTTGCTCACCATGCCACCCCAGTTTGAACCCAGCCATATGCAAATCAGTCTTGACCCTGTTCCTCATGGGAACAGTCCAGCCCCAACTGCCAGGCCAGGTTCTCCCTGGACCGGAAAAAAGCATCCTGGGACCGGTTTCGGGGTTTCACCCCTCATCACCCAGGCTAGCTTGAATCCAGTGGCACAGTGAGCCCAGGACCCACGTCTGGGCATACCCGGCGCACTTAGGGCGGCAAAAGCAAAGCAAAATACAAACGCTGTGGGATAGCGTAACTGGATGGACGGAATGCAGAACCAATCAAACATTCACCCCCAGTCACAGATCTGGGTTTAATCCATCCATTATTTTGCTCACCATGCCACCCCAGTTTGAACCCATCCATATGCAAATCAGTCTTAACCCTGTTCCTCATGGGAACAGTCCAGCCCGAACTGCCAGGCCAGGTTCTCCCTGGACCGGAAACAAGCATCCTGGGACCGGTTTTGGGGTTTCACCCCTCATCAGCCAGGCTAGCTTGAATCCAGTGGCACAGTGAGCCCGGGACCCACGTCAGTGCATACCCGGTGCACTTAGGGCAGCAAAAGGAAAGCAAAACACAAACGCTGTGGGATAGTGTAACTGGATGGACGGAATGCGGAACCAATCAAATACTCACCCCAGTCACAGATCTGGGTTTAATCCATCCATTATTTTGCTCACCATGCCACCCCAGTTTGAACCCAGCCATATGCAAATCAGTCTTGACCCTGTTCCTCATGGGAACAGTCCAGCCCCAACTGCCAGGCCAGGTTCTCCCTGGACCGGAAAAAAGCATCCTGGGACCGGTTTCGGGGTTTCACCCCTCATCACCCAGGCTAGCTTGAATCCAGTGGCACAGTGAGCCCGGGACCCACGTCTGGGCATACCCGGCGCACTTAGGGCGGCAAAAGCAAAGCAAAACACAAATGCTGTGGGATAGCGTAACTGGATGGACGGAATGCGGAACCAATCAAACATTCACCCCCAGTCACAGATCTGGGTTTAATCCATCCATTATTTTGCCCACCATGCCACCCCAGTTTGAACCCAGCCATATGCAAATCAGTCTTGACCCTGTTCCTCATGGGAACAGTCCAGCCCGAACTGCCAGGCCAGGTTCTCCCTGGACCGGAAACCAGCATCCTGGGACCAGTATCGGGGTTTCACCCCTCATCAGCCAGGCTAGCTTGAATCCAGTGGCACAGTGAGCCCGGGACCCACGTCTGGGCATACCCAGTGCACTTAGGGCGGCAAAAGCAAAGCAAAACACAAACGCTGTGGGATAGCGCAACTGGATGGACGGAATGCGGAACCAATCAAACATTCAACCCCAGTCACAGATCTGGGTTTAATCCATCCATTATTTTGCTCACCATGCCACCCCAGTTTGAACCCAGCCATATGCAAATCAGTGTTGACCCTGTTCCTCCTGGGAACAGTCCAGCCCGAACTGCCAGGCCAGGTTCTCCCTGGACCGGAAACAATCACCCTGGGACCGGTTTCGGGGTTTCACCCCTCATCAGCCAGGCTAGCTTGAATCCAGTGGCACAGTGAGCCCGGGACCCACGTCTGGGCATACCCGGCGCACTTAGGGCGGCAAAAGCAGAGCAAAACACAAACGCTGTGGGATAGCGTAACTGGATGAACGGAATGCGGAACCAATCAAACATTCACCCCGAGTCACAGATCTGGGTTTAATCCATCCATTATTTTGCTCACCATGCCACCCCAGTTTGAACCCAGCCATATGCAAATCAGTCTTGACCCTGTTCCTCATGGGAATAGTCCAGCCCGAACTGCCAGGCCAGGTTCTCCCTGGACCGGAAACAAGCATCCTGGGACCGGTTTCGGGGTTTCACCCCTCATCAGCCAGGCTAGCTTGAATCCAGTGGCACAGTGAGCCCGGGACCCACGTCTGGGCATACCCGGCGCACTTAGGGCAGCAAAAGCAAAGCAAAACACAAACGCTGTGGGATAGCGTAACTGGATGGACGGAATGCGGAACCAATCAAACATTCACCCCCAGTCACGGATCTGGGTTTAATCCATCCATTACTTTGCTCACCATGCCACCCCAGTTTGAACCCAGCCATATGCAAATCACTCTTGACCCTGTTCCTCATGGGAACAGTCCAGCCCGAACTGCCAGGCCAGGTTCTCCCTGGACCGGAAACAAGCACCCTGGGACCGGTTTCAGGGTTTCACCCCTCATCAGCCAGGATAGCTTGAATCCAGTGGCACAGTGAGCCCGGGACCCACGTCTGGGCATACCCGGCGCACTTAGGGCGCCAAAAGCAAAGCAAAACACAAACGCTGTGTGTGAGAAAACAGGGCTGATTGCAGAGGCCCCCTAACTTTATGCTGGTGTTTTCCTGACTCTGATGGTGCCCTGGGTACTGCTAACCAGTCCCAGGGCCTGTGCTCTGTGTAAAATGGATATGCAAATTAGGCTAATTATAATTGGCTAAGTTAACCTACCTATAAGTCCCTAGTATATGGTAGGGCATGTAGGTTTAGGGACCACAGCATAGGTGGTGCACACCTAGGTGCACTGCTGAGGTGCCCAGTGTCATTTTAAAGGCAGGCCTGCCTTGCTGGCTGCTTTTAAATTAAGGTTATATGCAAATTCGACTTTGGAATTAAAAGTACTTCCAAAGTCTTAAACTACCTTATTTTTACATATAAGTCACCCCTAAGGTGTGCCCCTAGGGCTGGGTGCCATGTAACTATAAGCAGGGACTTTATAAAAATAGATTTATAAGCCCTGGTGAGGTAAAAACAGCCAAATTCGTTTTTCCCTCATTGAAGAAAATGGCCTTCATAGGCTAGAATGGGGAGACTTTATTTTAAATTTTAAAGTCTCCTTAAATGTTGCATACCAAGAATTTGGTATCAAATTAATTGTTGTAATAAATCCCACAACTTCCAGTTGTTGGATTTAAAATAACTTGTACAGGTAAAAAGTTTAGACTTTACCTAAAAAGTTGCCAATTTCAGCTCTGCATTGTTTTTGCTGCTGTGCTCTGATTGGCCAGCCTGCAGCAGCTTTTGCCAAGCTGCCTTGATGAGGTGTGAAGTGGCCTGGCTTCACACAAAGGAATGTGCTTGGGGGAGAGAATCTCCCCTCAGCAGATGGTGAGGCAGGAATGGGGAGGGCTGCCAAACTGGTTTTCAAAGGCAGAGAAGGACATCTGGAGCACCCAGCAACACCCCCACATCCTGCAACCCCAGACAACTAGGTGCCCCCTTGATTAGATTAGGAGAGGGCAGGAGAGGGGTGTGTTTATGATTTTTAGCCACACCAGTGGGTGGGCTCAGCCAGATGTAACCTCCAAAAATCAGATTCAGCCATGTTGGATTTTTAGAGACTGTTGCCTTTTGGGATGGATTTTTGCCACACTTCCCAGGAAGTGGTCATCACAGGGGGACGACCCTGTACCTGATTGGAGGACCAGGACCCCCCTGCTTTTCACCCAGGAGCAAGGATAAAACTGGCAGACCTGCCCACACACCTCAGATCCCTGCCAGATTTCAAGAAGAAAAGAACTAAAGGAGAAGAAGGACTGCCCTGCTGGACCCCTGGCCTGCACCTGGAACCTGCACTCAGAAGGACTGCACCAGCTGCACACTTGGGCTTCACCACAAGAAGGACTTTGCCTGGCTTCAACTGGTTCAAGGAGGGACTCCCTGTTTGCTACAGGTGAAAAATTGCTAACCAGAGTCCCCTGCACCAACTCCTGAAGAAAGCGACCAGCTGACCACTGTCCAGTGGCCAAAAAGGAGTTTGCGCCATGTGCATTCTGGGAGTTGAAGTCCGCACCCCCCAAGGACCATCACAGAACTTCTGGACCCTTGGGGTGAGCTGTGGACCCCAAAAGAACCTTAAAAGAACATCTGGATGAAGCCCCAGAAGTTTGGAGAAGATTTGAGAATTTTTGAAAAAAAGCTCCAGAGAGGGAGCGACCCGCCGCGGAAATTCTAGCCGGCTTGCCTCAACCGCGACCCGGCCTGATTTGGTGGTTCGTCCCGGTAAAGAAAAATCTCCGAAAAAGAGACTAAGTCCGAAGGTAAAAAGTTGACCGGGACCTCCCAGCCATCGTATACGAGAAGGGCTCCATGGACGTCGGATCAAGATCCAGGTTTACCCCGGTCGAAGGATTTTCATCTCGAAAAAACGACTAAGTCCGAAGGTAAAAATCTCCACCGAGGAATCCAGCATCGCGTATCCGGACAAGGGCTCCAGGAGGTCGGATTCGACTGGCAGGTTCGTCCCGCTGAAGAAAATCTTCAAAATAAAGACTAAGTCAGAAGGTAACTTTTTAACCGAGGCCTCCCGCGACTTGTAGCCGAGCAGGGCTCCATCGCGGTCGGCCTGAAACTTTGACTTTGCCCCGGTCGAGGTGCAACCAGATGACCCGATTGGCGCTTTTTGTTTCTAAGCGCTAGAAAAGTAATAATTCTTTAAAAATTCATATCGCCGGTTCCCTTTATCCGATTTTATTCGTTTTTGTGTCATTTTAAAGATAAAAATATAAACTATTTTCATAAATTGGTTTTGGATTTTTAAACTGTTTCCTGTGTTTTATTTAATTACTGTTTTGCGATATTTGAATGCTTTACACACTGTCTCCTAAGTTAAGCCTTGACGCTCGTTGCCAAGCTACCAAGGGTTGAGCTGGGATTAATTTACTGAGACCTAACTGTACCTAGGTGGAGGTTAGTGGCTTGTTGCTAGGTGTAGGTACCTACCTGCCCTTACCAATAACCCATTTTCCAACATTTTTGGTGGCAGCGGTGGGATCCTGTACTTGTGTTCAGTATCACGTTACAGTTTTGAGTAAAACAAATTAAAAATCCTTTAAATTGTCTTAGTGCAAAAAATATTTTTTTTTTAATTTTTTTTTTTTTTTTTTTTTTTATAATTTGGATTAATTTCAATTATTGAATTTTTGTAATTTTTCTAAGTTCTTGTTTCCAATTTTTGCAAAAAGTTTTTGTTGACACAAAACTAGGGAACCATGGAGCTTGATCTGGCTAGCCTACCCACACTGACAGTAGTCCAGCTTAGGGGGTTGTGTACTGAAAGAGGGTTGCCTGCAACCACAGACCTCAGGAAGCAAATCCTGATCAAATCCCTGACAGCATGGGCTGAGGCCCAAGAGGTAGAGTCAGAAGAAGCTCCAGAGGAGGGAGAAAGAAGGGAGGATGCTAGCTCTAACCACTCAGGGGAGGGAAGGCATCTGAGCCTAAGTGAGGATGAGGAAGAACGGTCCTCAGTAAATACAGTCACTAGGGGCAGATCCAAAGCTAGTTGTGGGAAGGGGGTCCTTTCAGGAGGAGAGAACCCATCCATCAGAGAAAGAGAGCTGGAGGCCCAGCTAGCATACATAGCTTTGGAAGCAGAGAAGCTGGCCCTAGAAAAGACAAAGTGGGCAAAGAAAGAAAAAAGAGATGGTGGCAGCGACAGAGAAGTTGAGGTGTCCATGGGTGGGGGAGTTTGCCCCAGATTACCCAAGGGGGTGGTTCCTGCCTATGTAGAGGGGGATGACATAGATAAGTGGCTGGGGGCCTTTGAGAGGGCCCTCCAGATGAGGAGAGTCAAGCCTCAGTACTGGGGTTCACTTCTTTGGGAGTTAGTTCCCAACTCTGGGAGGGATAGGCTCCTAACCATGAGTGGGGAGGATGCAGACTCATACCCCAGTATGAAGAGTTGCTTGACTAAAAAGTTTGGTCTGACCCCAGAGCAGTATAGGCTCAAGTTTAGGGACACCCAAAAGACAAGCACCCAGTCCTGGGTGGACTTTGTAGACACCTCACTTAAGGCACTAGAGGGCTGGATTATTGGTAACAAAGTAAATACTTATGAGGGGTTATACAATCTGATCATGAGAGAGCACATCTTGACCAATTGTACCCAAGAAAGGTTACGCCAGCATCTAGTGGACTCTAAGCAGACCAACCCTAGAGAGCTAGGGGAGGCAGCTGATGAGTGGTTGAGAACCAGGGTGGTTGTCAAGTCCCAGGGGGGAGACTCCAAGAAGGGGGGGTCAGGTCCCCAAAAACCTAAGGAGGGAGGTGGTAAGCCCACCACAGAGACTCCCTCTGTACCCCAGAACCCTAAGAAGGAGGAGAGTAAATCCCACTCCCACTCTGACAAGCAGAGACAGGGAGACCCAGGGTTAAAAAAGCTCTTGGACAGTAGGGCTTGCTTTGACTGTCAGCAGACAGGTCATTTCAGAGGAGATGCAGCCTGTCCAAAGAAGGTGGTTAGCATTGGGCTGTCCAGTGTAGCCATGGAGGAGGACTCCTCAGATGATGAAGTCCTCCTAGCATTGAGCTGGGAGACAGGACCAGATGGTAAGCTGGTGATCCCTGAGGGTGGGAGTAGGCACTTCCACCACATTCAAGTGAATGGGATCCCTACCACTGGCCTGAGAGACACCTGTGCCAGTCACACTATAGTGAGTGACCGGTTAGTGACCCCAGACATGTATGTCCCAGGAGAGACTAGGAAAGTCAGGATAGCCACAGAGGAGGTCACCACCAAACCTGTAGCCATAGTGCCCCTAGAGAGGGAGGGTATCCTTGACTGGTTTAGGGTGGTAGTCAGTGCTGACCTCCCCCTAGATTGTATCCTGGGCAATGACCTCCCAGAGGTGGGTCTGGTCCCAGATGGGGCGGTCGCCCAGGGCGCCCCCCCAACCCAAAGTCCTGGGGAGTCAGTCCCTACAGTTAGGAGACAGGGGTCCCCAAGAAAAGGAAAGAAGAAAAGGAAGGGTAGGCCACTCTTAAAGAGAGTTCCAGGGAGCCAAAGGCCTTCTGCCCCAGTAGGGGGGGAGCCCAGAATTGGCACTGGTGAGGCCTCCCCTGACCCCAAGGAAGTCCTGAGTAGTCAGGCAGCTGTCCAGATGCAGGGTGTTGCCCCTGCACTGACAGAAGGGAGAGTGGAAGGAGGGTGTCTGCCACAGGAAGTGGTAGCCCCCCACTCTAGACAGCAAGAGGGGTGCCAGGACCCCAAAATGCCCCCTAAAGCAGCTCAGCCACCTGTCAGTGGAGAGCTTAGGGTGTGGTTTTGGGTACTGACAGCTGTCAGTAGCCTCTGCTGGGTGCTAGCCTTCCTGGCAGCACTGTACTTGGCCTGGGAGGTAGACCCCAGGGCCAATAGCAAAGTAGGCCCCCTGACCCTATTGGTCATGGTGGGGTTGCTCAAGTGTTGGGTGACCTCTTTGGGTAAGCTAGGTGTTGCCCTAGCAAAGTTTGGAGTAGGGGAGGTGGGCACCTCACTACCCAAGTTTGCAGAGAAAGAGGAGGAAGACCCCCCTAGAGGGAAGTTTCAGTTTGAAATGGGTCCTTTCATTGTTGGGGTGGGTTCACTACCCAGAGGGAGTGACCCTGACAGGAGGATGTAAGGCAGAGTAGGCCCTGCAAAGGGACAGCCAGTTTTCTTCACTGTCTTCCTCGCCTAACAAGCCAGGAAGACTCTCCCACGGTTGGGCTGAGTCTCCTGGGCGTGTGGGCTGGGGGGGGCTGTGTGAGAAAACAGGGCTGATTGCAGAGGCCCCCTAACTTTTTGCCCCCATTTTCCACTTTATGCTGGTGTTTTCCTGACTCTGATGGTGCCCTGGGTACTGCTAACCAGTCCCAGGGCCTGTGCTCTGTGTAAAATGGATATGCAAATTAGGCTAATTATAATTGGCTAAGTTAACCTACCTATAAGTCCCTAGTATATGGTAGGGCATGTAGGTTTAGGGACCACAGCATAGGTGGTGCACACCTAGGTGCACTGCTGAGGTGCCCAGTGTCATTTTAAAGGCAGGCCTGCCTTGCTGGCTGCTTTTAAATTAAAGTTATATGCAAATTCGACTTTGGAATTAAAAGTACTTCCAAAGTCTTAAACTACCTTATTTTTACATATAAGTCACCCCTAAGGTGTGCCCTATGTGCCCCTAGGGCTGGGTGCCATGTAACTATAAGCAGGGACTTTATAAAAATTGATTTATAAGCCCTGGTGAGGTAAAAACAGCCACATTTGTTTTTCCCTCATTGAAGTAAATGGCCTTCATAGGCTAGAATGGGGAGACTTTATTTTAAATTTTAAAGTCTCCTTAAATGTTGCATACCAAGAATTTGGTATCAAATTAATTGTTGTAATAAATCCCACAACTTCCAGTTGTTGGATTTAAAATAACTTGTACAGGTAAAAAGTTTAGACTTTACCTAAAAAGTTGCCAATTTCAGCTCTGCATTGTTTTTGCTGCTGTGCTCTGATTGACCAGCCTGCAGCAGCTTTTGCCAAGCTGCCTTGATGAGGTGTGAAGTGGCCTGGCTTCACACAAAGGAATGTGCTTGGGGGAGAGAATCTCCCCTCAGCAGATGGTGAGGCAGGAAGGGGGAGGGCTGCCAAACTGGTTTTCAAAGGCAGAGAAGGACATCTGGAGCACCCAGCAACACCCCCACATCCTGCAACCCCAGACAACTAGGTGCCCCCTTGATTAGATTAGGAGAGGGCAAGAGAGGGGTGTGTTTATGATTTTTAGCCACACCAGTGGGTGGGCTCAGCCAGATGTAACCTCCAAAAATCAGATTCAGCCATGTTGGATTTTTAGAGACTGTTGCCTTTTGGGATGGATTTTTGCCACACTTCCCAGGAAGTGGTCATCACAGGGGGACGACCCTGTACCTGATTGGAGGACCAGGACCCCCCTGCTTTTCACCCAGGAGCAAGGATAAAACTGGCAGACCTGCCCCCACACCTCAGATCCCTGCCAGATTTCAAGAAGAAAAGAACTAAAGGAGAAGAAGGACTGCCCTGCTGGACCCCTGGCCTGCACCTGGAACCTGCACTCAGAAGGACTGCACCAGCTGCACACTTGGGCTTCACCACAAGAACGACTTTGCCTGGCTTCAACTGGTTCAAGGAGGGACTCTCTGTTTGCTACAGGTGAAAAATTGCTAACCAGAGTCCCCTGCACCAACTCCTGAAGAAAGCGACCAGCTGACCACTGTCCAGTGGCCAAAAAGGAGTTTGCGCCAGGTGCATTCTGGGAGTTGAAGTCCGCACCTCCCAAGGACCATCACAGAACTTCTGGACCCTTGGGGTGAGCTGTGGACCCCAAAAGAACCTTAAAAGAACATCTGGATGAAGCCCCAGAAGTTTGGAGAAGATTTGAGAATTTTTTTTAAAAAGCTCCAGAGAGGGACCGACCCGCCGCGGAAATTCTAGCCGGCTTGCCTCAACCGCGACCCGGCCTGATTTGGTGGTTCGTCCCGATAAAGAAAAATCTCCGAAAAAGAGACTAAGTCCGAAGGTAAAAAGTTGACCGGGACCTCCCAGCCATCGTATCCGAGAAGGGCTCCATGGACGTCAGATCAAGATCCAGGTTTACCCCGGTCGAAGGATTTTCATCTCGAAAAAACGACTAAGTCCGAAGGTAAAAATCTCCACCGAGGAATCCAGCATTGCGTATCCGGACAAGGGCTCCAGGAGGTCGGATTCGACTGGCAGGTTCGTCCCGCTGAAGAAAATCTTCAAAATAAAGACTAAGTCAGAAGGTAACTTTTTAACCGAGGCCTCCCGCGACTTGTAGCCGAGCAGGGCTCCATCGCGGTCGGCCTGAAACTTTGACTTTGCCCCGGTCGCGGTGCAACCAGATGACCCGATTGGCGCTTTTTGTTTCTAAGTGCTAGAAAAGTAATAATTCTTTAAAAATTCATATCTCCGGTTCCCTTTATCCGATTTTATTCGTTTTTGTGTCATTTTAAAGATAAAAATATAAACTATTTTTATAAATTGGTTTTGGATTTTTAAACTGTTTCCTGTGTTTTATTTAATTACTTTTTTGTGATATTTGAATGCTTTACACACTGTCTCCTAAGTTAAGCCTTGACGCTCGTTGCCAAGCTACCAAGGGTTGAGCTGGGATTAATTTACTGAGACCTAACTGTACCTAGGTGGAGGTTAGTGGCTTGTTGCTAGGTGTAGGTACCTACCTGCCCTTACCAATAACCCATTTTCCAACACTGTGGGATAGCGTAACTGGATGGATGGAATGCAGAACCAATCAAACATTCACCCCCAGTCACAGATCTGGGTTTAATCCATCCATTATTTTGCTCACCATGCCACCCCAGTTTGAACCCAGCCATATGCAAATCAGTCTTGACCCTGTTCCTCATGGGAACAGTCCAGCCCGAACTGCCAGGTCAAGTTCTCCCTGGACCGGAAACAAGCATCCTGGGACCGGTTTCGGGGTTTCACCCCTCATCAGCCAGGCTAGCTTGAATCCAGTGGCACAGTGAGCCCGGGACCCACATCTGGGCATACAATCAGCCTGGGGCAAATATTATGTAGTGCTAAAATAATGTCACCACACACGACTTGCTGAAATGGATTTGATTACAATCATTATTCCCATCAGTGATGGTCTTGCCAGCGGTTCAACCTTGATCTTAATCTAAGCTTATTTTAAAATGTACTCTGGTCTGCACGGAAAATACCAACAAAACAACTATCCGCACTTCAAGAAGTGTTGATGATCATGTACCAAGCATAAATCAATGCCACTAGCCTTTAATGCCCTGGTCACTCAGCATGATAAGAACAAACCGAATTGTATCAGTCTTGCAGTATTACAAGATATATAATTACACTTGTTTCACCTTTATTTGCGACTTACTTAGGAACGAAATGCTGCACCTTACCCACTTGGTACAAATTATATTAAAGCACTTCAAACCAACTTTCTGCTATTTCTACGTGTTGTAAATAACATGTGTTACTATTGTCCAAATAAATTATATTCATTTTATAAACCTTGGAAACCAGCAATCAGTAGCTCCTGTGACTCACTTGTGATCACACCAGCAACTAAAAACTGCTGCACTACTGGTAAATTTCCATGGAATAGATCTGCTGTTAAGTCCCTTACTACTCCAGCCGAATCTGTGACAGCAGCTTCAGTAGCCAATAAACACGACTCCCAGCCCTCAAACTGAATTTAATAACTGATAACCATTTTATTTACTTTGAGAAACAGCAGTCAATAGTAAAGAAAGTGTTACTCTGTGCTCCGCTTATTGCTCTTTGTCAAATTAATCGTTGTAAAAGCTATAATAATGTGCAACGTTAAATTATATTGTGTAAACCCAAAATCTTGTTGCAGCAGGGTTAATCAGTCATTTTAGAATGAATATGATCTCAAGGACAGATGCAATACCTCTGGAAAAGTTTGACTGAGGTATACCGCTACAATTTTGTTTTCCAAATCTCTAATTATGTTATCATTGAGGTTCCCCATTTTCACGCTGTACATTACCTCAGGAGGCATATAAGGCCTGCTGACCTCTTTGTTATAAAGTCTTATCTAGTGCATTGCTGACAGGGATACCTTTTGCCTTGGTTGCAAATACTTACAGCTTTCCTCAGGACCAGTTCATTTATGGGCTATTTTGTGTAGATTGTACACTATTTAATCCTATTACACAACGCTTACCTCTTTCATCACCCCAGGACAAAATGTCTGTGTTACTTTTTTTTATACTGCTATAGCATCTACCATTCCTTCTCAGATTCACTTTCAAATTATATACCTTCCAATCTTTATTGTAACCGATTGAGTGAGTGAGCCTGATTCAGCTTCTGTGCCCTGTATCAGGCTTAGTAAATTGTCTGCAGAATTTCTGATTTCACCTACCTTCTATATATCCCAATTTTCTCAGACAGATCTCACCACAAACATTAAATTTAGACATTGAAGTGCTCACATTTCTACACCACTAAAAAGGCAAGCATTGACTAAGCCAATAGGTCTCGCCTATGCAAGAACTACTTTCTTTGCCAATGTGTTTCAGCCATGTTGTACACCAGCGTGGCTGCTGTTCAGCATGGCTAAAGGTGTAGAGGAGAGTTATGAGGAGTGTCATAGAGAGGCACTGCGACGAGTGGAGTTGAGTGCTATAGGGTGGAAAATCAGATAGTGTTGTGTTTTGGAGTGACATAGGGGGTCATTCTGACCCTGGCGGTCATGGACCGCCAGGGCCAACGACCACGGAAGCACCGCCAACAGGCTGGCGGTGCTTCCGGGGGCATTCTGACTGC
This sequence comes from Pleurodeles waltl, assembly GCF_031143425.1. NCBI lineage: Eukaryota > Metazoa > Chordata > Amphibia > Caudata > Salamandridae > Pleurodeles > Pleurodeles waltl. Next base: position 1,449,949,999 of record NC_090445.1, on the reverse strand, counting down.
GGCGGTAAAGCCGCGGTCAGAAAAGGGAAGCCGGCGGTTTCCCGCCGGCTTCCCGCTGCCCCAGGGAATCCTCCACGGCGGCGCTGCAAGCAGCGCCGCCATGGGGATTCCGACTCCCTTCCCGCCAGCCTGGTTCTGGCGGTTTTCACTGCCAGAACCTGGCTGGCGGGAACGGGTGTCGTGGGGCCCCTGGGGGCCCCACATAGATTTTCAGTGCCTGCGTGGCAGACGCTGAAAATCGCGACGGGTGCAACTGCACCCGTCGCACCCCTTCCACTCCGCCGGCTCCATTCGGAGCCGGCATCCTCGTGGAAGGGGGTTTCCCGCTGGGCGGGCGGGCGGCCTTCTGGCGGTCGCCCGCCAGCCCAGCGGGAAACTCAGAATGACCGCCGCGGTCTTTGACCGCGGTACGGTCTTCTGGCGGTTCCCGCCAGGCCGATGACCCCCATAGTGTAGAGTCATGTAGAGTGGCATACACTGGAGTGTCATAGAGTAGATTGGACTTATGTCGAGTGCAATGGCATAGAGTTTTGCAGACTATAGTGGCATAGAGTGCAGCAGCATTGAGTGCAGTGGCATTGAGTGCAGCGGTTTGAATTTAGCAGCAATGCAGTGTTGTAGAATGCAGTGGAGTACATTAGAGTTCTACATAGCAGAGAAGATTGGTGCAGAGTGGAGTGGTGCAGAGTAGAGTGCAGAGTGGAGGTGAGTGGAATAGAGTGGTGCAGATTAGAGTAGCATAGAGAGGTGCCGACCAGAGTATAGTGCAGGGCATAGAGTGCCATGGCATAGAGTAGACCAGTGCAGAGTACAGTGGGATAGAGCTCAGTGACGGAGAGTGCAGGTTTGCTGAGCAGAGTTTCTGAGTGCAGTGGTGTAAAGTGCCCTAGAGTAGCGTAGAGAGCAGTGGCGTAGAGAACTGTGATGCAGAGTAGAGTACAGTGGCATAGAGTGTAGTTGTGTAGAGTGCATTGGTGTAGAGTCCAGTGGTTAAGGGTAGAGTGGCATAGAGTACAGTGGCATCGAGTATATTGTTTCAATGTAGAGTAAAGTGGCGTAGAGTGCAGTGGTGCAGGGGAGAATGCATTTGCCTTGAGAGGCATAGAGTGTAATGACGTAGAGCAAAGTGGTGTAGTGTGCAGTGTCATAAAGTACGGTGGTGCAGAGTAGATTTGAGTGGCGTACAGTGGATTGATGTAGAGTGCAGGGGCAAAGACCCAGGTTTTGCAGAGTAAAGCGCATTGGCATAGAGTACAGTGGTGTAGAGTGGAGATGTTTAGAGTGGTTTGGCATGGCCTAGACTGGAGTGATGTAGAGTGCAGTGGTGTAGAATACAGTGGTGAAAAGTGCATTTGCATAGAGTAGAGTGGTACAGGGTAGAGTAGAAAGGTGTAGCGTGAAGTGGCATAGAGTGCAGTGGCATAGAGTGGAGTAGTGCAGAGTGCAGTGGCATTTAGTGATGTAAAGTGGAATGGTGCAAAGTAGAGTGCAGTGGTGTGGATGGTGCAGAGTAGAGTGCGGTAGAGCGGAGTATGCATGGCTTAGTAGTGCACCGCCGTTACAGACAATACATTTTCAATTGAAATGACCATTACATTTGCACCAACATGCAATCTTACTAGTACAACTATACAGTGTACAAATGAAACCGGGGAAATTGCATCACCTAGTGTAATGATTTGATTTGATTATATTAAAGTACTTGTTTCCAACACACTTCAGAAATAACAAAATGTACTTCATATGTGTTACTAATTCTGATATATTCTAAAATACTTACCGTTCATTTAAATGTTTTCATGTGCTGGAAAACACGTCTTTCCTACACCCAGTATACAGCAAGATTGTCACATAAATCCTCTCACTTTCAAGTCAGAGAAAGAAAGGTAAACAAGCACCCTCGTAAGCCAGCGCTCAACATTTGACCTTGGTCTTTGAATGCACCAAGATAAGTACAAGATTTAAAGGCCTGTTTACAGAAAGGGATTTTGTGGAAGAATACAGTAACCACAGTTTTGGCAATGGGAGGTACAAGTTGAACCTAGAGAGCCTAAAGAAAATAAAGGCAGCAAATAGAAAGCCAGAAATGTAGGTTACAAACCACAAAGGCAGTGGTAATCAATGGGTGGAATACATTCCTAGGTCAACTTTCTGAAAGTCTGCAAGATGTCTTTAACAAACCAGACAGCTGTGCTGTCTGGTAGGATTCAAACTAAAAAAGCAGCCACAGGAAGACCTCAAAAGAGTGACAGCACCTCTAAGTCAGTGGTCTTGCTCATAAGGCTTCGCTCTACAGTGCTCCACATGACACACCATAAGCCGGACCAATAAGCAACAGAGAGAGAATCACTGAGCAAAGAATCATAGCATCGTCCTTGAGCACCCAAGAGAGCTTGCCTTGTTCTACACCATTAGAAACCAAATGCATGATCCACTATGTCACCTTCAGTCACTGGGGTGGCATAGTTGAATCAAAGTTTTCACTCCATTTGTAGCTTCTCGTTACTAAGAACTATCACCTACAGACCAGATTACAAAAGACTGATTCATGGCCTCAGTGGTGTTTCCAGTCATTCAATTCTTTCTGCATATCATGATCATTCTTCTCCATTTCTTGGTCAATAATAGAATCTTTCTACAGCATCCTTTTATAATAAAGTGAATAAATCTTCTTCCTACTCTCAAAAAAGTTATTTCACAATGGAGGACTCTGTGACATTGTGTGTCCTTGATCTCCAACTGCTACCTGATGGAGCACAAAATTCATACTGGTGTGTCTCTGTCTGACCTCCTAAATGTTAATTGATAGAGTCACATGAACTAGTATGTTTTATTTTTTCACATCTATCCATATTTACTATTTCCAAACAAAATTTATAAAGCAGTAGTTGACATTTTGAGGGTCTGGTGAAAAGCTCCAAAAATATATGATATCTGTATTCCACCTTGACTACCCTCTGATACAAGGACTGTTTTGTTTATGATTCAGAAATATAGTCAATAATTTGCTAAAGTATGAGCCTAACATTGATGTGTAACACAGAACTGTAAAGTGGACTGCATTAAATATACTAAGAATAAATCATGAACTACATGCAAAACGTCTTCCTGACATTACGAAAAGGTGCAAGATTGTGCACAGAAATACAGTCAAACATTGCTTCTAGATTAAAATAAACACAATTGAAATCAAACTTAATGTGAATACCACCCACAATTAATAGGCCAATATCGCGTCCTTATAATATTTCCTAGTACCATATGCTTCTTCATTATCCCTATAGAACACTGTTTTACCTATCCTTTAAAATGTCTTGCCTTTTGCAACTCATTCACATCTAGTACCACATTTTATAGCCACTCACCTCAGATCACATAATCAGCCTCACCTATCAAACAGCTGCCCGGTAACTGAGTCTCCACTTGGTTAAGTCCAGACCTAAACTAGGCAGGTGCTCACTTCACTACATTAGCAGACATCTTCATGCACAACTCAATCATACCGCAATTTTGTCTGTTATCACGTGCTTTATCTAAGTACCATCTGCTTCACCATTTTCAGCCTTTACTTCTAACAATTATATATTCCCATTGGGTAGCACCATAGCCCAGCTCCGTGTACCAGTCCCATGCCACTCTCCCCCATAACTACTAAATCCTAACTACTAAATCCACATTTAATCCCAGATCCATATTTCTTATCAAGTTAAGATGGTTTAAGATGAATATCTTAAATTCTTTGGATGATCTCATATCACAATTACTGTTTCACTCACTGATAGTGTCTACCATGCTTAGATAATCACAGTCAACCCATATTTCACCTCCTGCTCCTTATTTGTATTTGACCACATATTACAGACCATAACCTTAATTGACATGGATCCTAAATCCTTTAATTTAGTAACCGCCTACATCATTTAAATATATCTATATCACTATCTATATCTGTAGATAGATAGATAGATAGATAGATAGATAGATAGATAGATAGATAGATAGATAGATAGATAGATAGATAGATAGATATTACCTTACACTGTATCTCCAGCAAGGATGAGCTAACTCCATTTCACAGTGTTATTGTTATCATAGCAAGTGACCATTTTAACAGACTAGTGGCCAGATGTACAAAAGTTAGCGTTTGTGTTTACCAAATAGCCATTTTTTGTGATTTGCTATTTTGTAATCACATATGTACTGCAGTGTGTTTAACAGTTTTTGTGATTCCAGGTGGGTCGCAAATAGACCTACCTCATGAATATTAATGAGGTAGGTCTCGGTTTGCTATCCATTGGCAATGGCAAAAATCAAAAGGATGGTGGCCTGCTTGGGTCAGCAGATCACCATATCTATGATTTCTTTTAAATAAAGCAATCTTCTTTGAAAAATGCAACTCATGCGTTTCAACAAAGAAATATGAAACGTTTTATTCCATATTTTTAGAGTAGGCAGTGGTCTGGGGATCACAGCCTGCTCTCAAAAAATATTTTCACATCCATTCTCAAAGGGGAATTGGCCCATTGGGGACCCTTTCACAGTTGTGAATCGGTTACCACCTACTTGAAGTAGGCAGTAAAATGTGAATGTTTGCGCCTGCATTTCAGTCGCAAAACATTCTCACATACCAGAGCCCGTCTGTATTAGGAAGGGAAGCCCTAAACACACCCTTTCGTAATGCTGAATCGCAAACCCTATTTGTGATTCGGTAATAGGTTACAGAATCACAAATAGGCCCTTTGTGATTCCAAAATTCGTTTTCAGTCGCAAATGGCCCAATTCTGCGAATCGGACCATTTACGACTAATAAAAAGATTTGTACATCTGGCCCTATATGTGTTTATCTCCTTAGTGAATTCCATAGCTAACTCAATAAATGACAGCTGCTCCTCTGCAAAACCAACCCCATAACATTTCCCAAGGTAAGCCTAGTTTTCATCTCATTGTTGTACCCCTCTCAGTGAGTGAGTGACTCCATGGCTATGCTGTAGGCAGGTGGTTAAAGGGGGTTGTTTCTGCTGTCTGAGTCCTACAATAGAGACTCCTATGATACTTTTGATGGTAGCAAAAGAAGATAGTTGCACCCACAGCACAAGTAGCTAAAACTATTATGAGCTTTGCTTCAGAGACATATTATAAGCCAACAACCTTTTGCTAACCCAGTTGCCAGAAGCAGCTTTTAGATATTCCATATTCTATGCCACTCTAAAAACGAATATTTTGGCTAATGTCAGCTAACATCATTTAACCTTCTTCTATGCTAGCCTTAGGTTCTAGCCCTTTCTCAGATAGCTGATGTTCTCACCCGTCAGTAAACCATGTGGCTTACCTAACTTGAACTATTACAATTCTTCAAAGCCTCCTCATCTAATACTATCTCAAACGACCTTACTTAATTTCCAATTGCAATCTTACCTTAGGTACAACCCATGTCCACTTTTAGTCAAACAAAAATCACCTTGTTAATATTCCTATTTTTCAGCCAACCACTGGTTTGCCCTCAATTTCAGTCTTCTGTTGATATGATATGTCAGCCTCCTAAAATACCCGAGCTCAATAGTTATTAACCTTTTGATTTCTGTGGTCCCCAACTGAATCATTAATGAAATTAAGCGACCTCCACTGAGTCAATATTGGAAGCTTGGCACTTCCAGTCTTAGCAATTTTCATGATTTGGATCTCAATACAATACACAAAAATACAAAAATAAGTATACACAAACAAATGCTCAAATATTAAAATATTTGGTGTAGTTAACAATAAAATATAGAAACAAATGAAAATGTTCAATGTTGCTTCTTTATTTGTATGTACTTTATTACATGTAATTGATTATTTTTTTAATTATTTAGTTTTGTATAACAGTCACAGACCCCAGGGGTGCCTGAACCACCGGTTAAGAACCACTGCTGTAGGTAATTCCATATATTAGTTATCTTTTACATAACCTCATTGTATAACAGGCATTACCTGATCCCATACAATAATGACCAAAACAAAAGGCATATTTCAATCTCTTAAATAGCCTTAATCCTGAGCTCAACCATTGCTTAAAAATATATCAACCCGAGCTGCAGCCTACAAATATCTCTAGCCTCATGCTCTCACACTGTATCTCACATCTCCTATGATTAACCAATACATGCTCCTGCAATTATAAAATCTCATTGCTGAGCCCTTTACTGATACCCCCATAAGTGCTTGAATCTATCATTCCTACTCACATAGTTCAACTCCTTTCTGAGGTACTGCTAAATCGCAGCTCAGTTAGCTATCCTCTGAACCCAGTATGCCCCTGCACTAATGAGTAGCTCAACCTCACTGACTAAATCCATTCACCATCGCCGTGAAATAGGTAAATCCCAACTATGGTTGCTAGCCACCTGCTCCAAGGTACATTACCTAATATCATGTATCTTATTCTTTGTGCCCCACTTGGCAGATCACTTTAAACAACCAAAATCAGACCCCTTGAATAAACCCATATCATATCTTAGTCTTTCATATTGAATGGCTCCATATTGCAAACCAGTCTTTGAAACCCTTTGCTTTACAGTAACCCCATAATGAAAACTTCATGAGTACTACTCTTTCCCCGTGGCTAATCCTACATTTCACTACTTTAGTTAAACCTGTATGATTAAACATCAAGTATCCAGAAGTCATGTTTCATTTTTCCATAGGTAACCATTTGGTATTGCCATCTTTATCCATATTCTATATCTCTGCTCACCCTAACGAACTTTGCATTTAATTCAAACATACCTGCTTTAACATATCATTTAACAGGATAAAAATAAACTTCAGCCCTTATTTGCTAATTCCAGTCCCTCTTAGATGACATCATACCCAATCCCTAAGCCTCCACCCCTTTGCTACCCTCCTTTGATCTGCTTTCGACTAAAAATAATACCCTTCCTCATGTGATGTAATCCTATATCATGTCACCACCTTGGCTAACCCCAAATTTCAGTTCACTTGCAGGTAAGTACCTTGTTGAACGTTCTATAGCGCTCCAGTGCCTCAGCCACCATTAGTAATCCACTCTGTCTCCTACATCTTTGCACCTACTGGAGTTACCTTCATCATTTTACAGGGGTTAACCAAAGTTTAGCCCACATCTAGCTGAAAATGCCCGAAGCCTCTCAGATAATTCCACAGCGATGTCTACCTACTCTCTCAGTTGGCTGTTTGCCCTTTCTCTTATGTCTTACTGTCGTTTAGCTAAACAGATATCTCGCGCTCTAAATCTCCAGTTACTGTGCCCTCTTAAGACCTTTCTGCTTGTCTGTAGTTGTAGCTTTCTTTGGCTAACTTTTGATTTAAACTCTAGACTCCCAGTGTCTTAACCGAGTGCTCCAGCTCCCCCATTTCTCCTTCCTGGCAAAACTCTCTTTTCTCTGCCTTCTTGGCCATCCGATTTCACAGCCCCTTATCTCACAGTGTACTAATGTTTTGTAAGTTGTATGCATTCAGGCATTTGTATGTCTTGAGACAGAAGTGCTATGCAAAACATCAAACAATACATAAGAACAACGTCAGTTGTGGGAGCTAAATAGAGTTAGATATGTGACAACCGAATTATTTCACAACAGTTTAGCCACCAAGGCTCTTACGTTTTTTAGACCCGGATCAATCTCGCAGACCTTTTTAAGTCCTTCTATGTTTCGGCCCCCCTTTGTTCTCTCATACCTTGCCCCCCTTCTCCAATCCCATATCTTTTCCCAGTGTCTCTGACAGTCTTCGTTCCTGGGGAACTCTCCCATACAACTCAACCCGCTAAATCCATTCCCGTACTTTGCCCTTTATCTCACCCCCCTTTAGCTAGCGGTATACTTGGGCTCCTCTTTGGGTAACCGGATATATAAGTCCCCTAGGTGTACTGTTGCTCTGGCCCCTTAACTCTTTCGACTTTCTACCCTCCCCTGACTCCCCTTTGTCCCAGCTTAGAAGCTCGGCTCTCCCCATGGTCTGTCCCATCTCCTAGACCTTCATCAACCATGTTTTGCCCGGTTAATTTTGTCATTATTAACTTACTTAGCTAACCCCGCTACAGCTGCCGTGCATAACCCGCTTGTCTCGCCTCCTATCCCAGTCCAGGCTTTCCCCTGACCCCACTCCTTCTCCTACTCCCTAGTTTGCTCGCAGTCTCACACACATTGTCCCGGGCGAAACTCACTTGTCCAGGACAAAGTAGAGGTCGAAGGCCCCCGTGCATGATGTCTCGGGCTCCCCGCCCTCCTCCTCTGGTCTCCCCCCTGGGTCTTCCGCGCTCTGCCCGCAGCTCGGGGGCACAGATGCTACCAGCACTAGGAGGCACAGGGCGACTGCAGCGGCACCGGGACGCTGCAACCTTCGCCAGCCGGGACTCGCCATCCTCCGCCCGGGACAGGCAGTGAGACCCGGAGCAGAAGCACCGGATCCCGCACAGCGGAAAGGGATGAGGGGGACAGGAGGAGGAGGGGAAGGAAGAGATGAGGAAAATGGGAGGGGGTAGAAGACGGGACGAAGGAGGGAGAGAAAGGAGGGGGTGCGTGGTAAAAGGAGAGATGTGGGGAGGGACCATATGCTATGATGTCACCCTTGGGGGTGTCCTGACTCCTCGCCCTGTGCCGACCCCTCCCTTCATAGAAAGCAGAGGCCGATTGGTCAAGACCCCGCGGACCATCTGCGGCTGCTTGCAGATGGGGTTTTTAAGGGATGTGTCCCGTAATATGCATTCCCAGTGCAAAACACGAGAAGGGTGTATGCCCGAAGTCGGGAATATCACCAAGTCACATTGCATTTTTAATAAAGGAGAGTGGGAGTGTCTCACCAGGGCTGTGGCCAGGAAGTTGCTAGTCTCTGCCCTACTCGCCAGACGTTACGAGGAGAAGCATCTAGCCGTGCTTCTCGGAGGTCACGGCAAATATAATCTCATCTCTGGTCCCTTGTGCTGTCTTTCAGAGCTACGAAGAGGTGAAACTTGGTCCTTTTCCCGTGGTATGTGAAAAAAAACATGTCAAAACACTGGTCCGTGAGTTGTGTAAAGTGAAGAACTTAAACTTTAGCCTTTTGCGGGAAATGCATGGCAGTTCTGGTCTCATGAGAAGTGAGGAGGTGACAACACTGCCCAGTGCTAAAAGAAAGACCTCAAGCGTGAGGAGAACCAGATCCATGATCCTTTGAGGTAGGAGGCTGTGCATGTCAAGCCTGTCCCTCTGAGGTGTGAAGAGGAGAAATGCCGGTTCGGTGGATGTAAGGATGCGCCCGGCCTCTGTCCACTCTGGTGTGAGGAGGGGAGTCTCAGCTTTGACGTGTGAGGAGACTTTTAGCTCTCGTCTGTCAAATCACTCGGAGGATAATCTTAGTTGCTCCAATGGTGATAAGGTGAGATTCTATGAATTAAAATTCTGAGGATATGATATGGAGACTCAATTTTAGGCGATCATTACAAGTGATGCAATTTCACCCAAAGCAATATCTCTAGGTAGAATTATCCCACTGGTGATTAAAAGTACTGCTGGGCTCAGAATTACTTGGTCTGGAAAATTCAGACCCAACAATTCTGGGCCTGGAGACACTGGGCTTGTCTTTACTGCTGCAGAGGCAGGGCTGCTGGCAGGAACTCACCCCACCCCTTGCAGTATTGGGAGAGCAGATAATGCTCCCCTCGGTAAGACAGACACCTGTCCTGACCACCCATGTGCCTCATCTCATTGTAACGCCCCACATTCCTCCCACTAACACTTCCCGCCTCCTCAGAGTAGGCAGAAAATGTCCGCTGTGTTCTCCCGTAATGAAGAAAAATGCATGGGAAAGGACCCAGTATTTCCCAGTATCTGCAGTTTTCCTCATTCTCGGTAGAAAACTCAGAATAGCAGAACGTTCAAATGGTGATGTCTGCCAGGTATTTTTTAATTTTTTTTATAAAGAACTTTATTGATTTTGAGGACAGGTGAAGGAAAATAACACGCATAAAAAGATAAACAATAAGAGGCATTAAATTGAAGCATTAGAGACGAATATTCTTCCAGATTCAAACAAGCCCTGCGGGCAATAGTAACAATTTACAGTTAAAGTTCCACTTGCAGATGTCTGCCAGGTATTAAGACTGCCACCCTGCCCCTCAAATCCACCTCTCAACCAAATTTCAGTCAACTCGTAATAAAGGCCTTAGACATGGTGCACACAAGTGTGAAGAGGGTAATTTCTTTTTGGAGTGTGTGAAGAAAATAATTACAGCTAAAATCCTCTGAAGTCGTGTGGATTATTTCAACTAAAATGCACAAAGTGCAAAAGAAACATCTGGATCACTGAGAATTGATCAGCAGAACTTTAACCCTAGTCCCACAGGATACAATGAGTAAAACGTCAGCTCCAGTTCCCACAGGTTGTGAGGAAATCTCGGCCCTGGACTTTTGTGGTGAACACAATCTTAGATGCAGTCCTAAGAGGTGTAAGGAGGCTGTGTTAGCACTTTTTTCCGTTGTTATTCTTCAATGTTGCCCCAGCCTCTCAATTTCCTAACCTTCCCATCTTCTCCTCTGCCTATCTGCCTCCCTGATCTGCACATATTGCGTTCCAAATGTTCAATAAATAAATTAAGGTACACCTATCTAGTCCACATTGGATGTCAAGTAGTGGCTCATCTTGCTACTCGGTCAATGTAAGAGGAAATGGTTGACATTGCGCACTCCATTCTGGGTTTACAGAGTGTGCAAGATTAAGGTATATTGTCCCAGTCTGTTTTACACAGTGGTAAGCCTGGAGAAGATGGCTTGTCTCAACCATTTACCAAGATAGCAAGTGGAGCCTCTAGGAGATTACAAGTTTCAGTCCATGATCACTATATGCACGAGGATGTGATGGCAAGCCTCAGTTCATGACCGCTATACGCCATGAAGTGATGGCAAGTCTGAGTCCATGACCACAATATATGTGAGACGTTGCCAGCAGGTCTCTGTCCATGATAACTATGTGCAAGAGGAGAAGATAGCAGGTCTACGTCCTTGATCAAAAAGTGTCAGAAAAAGAGACCTCAAGTTTAAGTCCATGATCACAATGTGTAAGGAGAAAAAAAGGCAAGTCTCAGACTTGGATCACAAGGTGCATGAGGGCTAGTGAGGGCCGGATTTAGAGTTTGGCAAACATGTTACTTCATCACAAACTTGACAGATATCCCGTCCACCATATTACGATTTCCATAGGATATAATGGGATTGTAATACAGCGAATGTGATATCCGTCATGTTTGTGATGGAGTAAGCCCATCCGCCGAACTCTAAATCATGCCCTGAGTCTCTTTCATGGACATCAGAGTGTGTGAGGAGATGGTAAGCCTCAGTCCATTATCACAGTGTGCATGAGGAGGAGACAGCTAGTCTCATCCGTGGATCAGCAAGTGTATGAAGAGGAGACAGTAAGTCTCACTTCTGGATCATGAGGAAGAGCTGGTGAGTGTCAGTCCTGGATCACAGAGTGCTTGAAGAGAATATGAAAAGACCAAGACCAGGTTCAGAAAGTGTATGAAAAGGAGACCTCAAGTATAAGTCCATGAACATAATGTGTAAGAAGAGGCAGAGCCTTTTCTAAGATAGCGCACTGGGCATGGACGGAGAGAAATTTGTCGCCCTTGCTGATGGTAGTGAATTAAATGAGGCAGCAGGGCATCCCTTTGGTGTTCACTGGTCAGTATCTGGAACTTGCCCCAAAACACAAACATCCCCCTCCCCCGCTCACCTTAATCACCGATAGATTAGCTGCCTAACAGAGATGATGGTTTTGTTGATGTGTGTAAATTGGGGTGAGAGGGTAAAGGGAGGGCAAGGAAGGGGGCTAAAGGGTTGTTAAAAACATTGCCTGTGTGTGATAATGAAGGACTTAAAACCATTTTAAACTGTCAAAGCAGACAGAAATGAACAGGTAGGGACAAGCATAAGGTTGGAGCAAGATGAGGAGGGTGCTGCTGTTGGCATAACCTTAGTGCACACAGCTCCATGTGCCCCTCAGGATATTGACGCCCTGGGCCTGAGGCCAGCTCGCCCATGCTAAAGGCTGGCCCCGAGAAGAGGAGAACACAAGGCTTAATTCTGGATCAGAACATAAAGTGTATAAGGAGGAAATGGCAAGTCTGAGTCCTGATCAGAAGTGTATGAAGAGGAGACAGCAAGTTTTCATTCTGGATCAGAACAAAACGTGCTTGAAAAAGAAATGGCAAGTATGAGACTGCCTGGACTGGAATGTCCATGAGACAGTCTCTCAGAGATGCTTGAACCTGTCAGAACAGAGAAGCTAAGGAAAGATGCTGCAGGACATTACTTCAGTGAGTGTGAAGGGATAGCGGAGCAGCACACCCAATGAAAGGGCGCAAGTGAAGGTAGCTCAACATGTACCCACTGAGGGTGGAGAGAAATGGTTCGGGATAGTGACCCATTCAGAGAGTGGCAGGAGAGGTGACACAACCTTTTACCTCGCAATGATGACGAGTGGCTTCACACATATGATGGGGCCTCCCACAGAATGTGATGTGTGGTACCGGAGCCCCCATTATCTCACTGATATCCTTTGTGTCTGGCCAGAATGGGGGGGGGGCTTAAAGGTTTAGTGGGCCCTGCAAGTTTAGGGGGACCCCGGTACCACATAGGTTGTAGTAACGTGAGTTACTCCACTGGTGATAACTGAACATACTTTCTCAGGGGCGTTCTGCTGCCACAGCTAAGAAGTTAGGAAGAGGTTGGCTGAGAATGCCCTCTTGGGGAAGGTGACCTGAGCTGGCTGAATACTCCTTAGAGGGGTGAGTCGAGCTGTCAGAGTATCTCTTCTCACAGTGCGTGACGCAGCCAGTTGCTCTCATTTCACAAGAGAGTGTAAACATGCATGACTGAAAATTAGGGTGACAAGAATTTTAAGGCCAAAAACCGGGACATTTCACAAAAAATAGTAGAAGGACTACAATTTTACTTCAAACGAGCGTACAGAATGACAGCGCTCATCAGCACATAATTACAGAAGAAGCACTACGAGCATTAACAAAATGCAAGTTTTAAAGCCAGTATAATGCCTGTTAATTAAATTGTTTTCTGGTAGCACCTGATAACTATTTCTATTTTGGAAAACAAACAAAAAAATCTCCACAGTTTACAGGTGACCCTCTCTATCCCTGGGACATGAGCTAAATTTTGTGAAATCTGCCGGGACAGCTGGTGAAAACCGGGACTATCCCGGCAAATCCGGGACACCTGGTCACCGTACTAAAAATATGCCACAGGGTGAGTCAGGTGAGAGGCAACGTGGGCTCTCGGGGTGTGACGTAACAAAGTTGATCTCAGCTGTTGGGAGCTGAGAGGACAGGTGTCAGGTTTGGGCGTGAAATGACATGTCAGCCGGCAGACTCCTCCCAGTTAAAAGTACTTTCAATCCATATCTCTATCGGATCACGCCGGTTTTTTGAGCAGGGGATACTCATACCATGGGAATACCAGATATTACGCAGCACCTGTGAAGAATAAAAGTACCTCAACTACGAGATGGCATATTTCCTTACCAGTGGCACCATGATTATGTGTACCCGATTTCAGCTGAGACGGTGACATTTCTGCTTGTGACGGGAGGGATACGCACTAACATAGTTTAGACTGTATGTAAAAAGCATATACCGCGAATTATGCATAATTATTGTGCATTGGTTTTCTCGTCTGAGCTGTGTCGCGTGACTAGAAAGCCTGATTCAGCAGCTCGTCTCGCGGTGGCATGCTCGCAGCAGCAGCCACTTTGGCATCTGTTGTCCTCGCTTACGGCTCCTATGTAGTCCTGACTGCTCTACATGTTGATATGGTACATTAAGAAAGGCTGCCGGACCCTCGGAGGCGAAGCATCGCCGTGAACAGGATCTTTTGAGGAACTGTCAGGCGGAAGCGATTCGGGGAGGGACCGAGCTTCCCTGCCACGTGTATGGTCCAAACCTCCAGGAACGAAACAGGCAAGAGCGCTGCCAAACTCTGACTAAAGCAGGCAGGGCTCGGGGATTTAAGAAGCAGACAGCGACGCCAGGATGGTTTCCCCCCGGCCCCGCAGAGCTCTGGTCGTCGCGTGCAGCCAGAGCATTGGCGCTGCCGTTTTCCAATAGGTGAGTCCGATCCGTTCAGCATCAGGAGCCCTACAATTGACCCAATCCCGACCCCATTCGCCAAAATTTAGGAGCCTAACGCAAACGTGAACTTTAAAGCTAAGCACTATTCTATGGAAAACGCACACTCTAGGCTTCTGGATCTGGGACGACTATAAAGAAGTAAGGCATGGGGTTTGAAGATATTTGGGAGCAGACAATACAAACACGAGCTTTCTGGAATGTGCTGTTTTAGACGCCTAAATGTCCTATTCGAAAGGCAAGGTTACTGACCAAGGTGGGGTGCTTGGCACACTATATGGACACAGCCCAAGCTCCTTGCGCAGTGATTACTGGTTATGGCCGGAGACAGCAGAAAAAGCAAGCACATCAAATGCAGTGTGCATGACTTCACCCTTAAAGTGTCAGGTACAATCACAAATGTCATAAATGTCTTAAATCACATTTGTCATAAATAAACTTACAGAGGAGATTGCTTACCACATTAATGTTAGACATGTGAGCCTTTGGGTGGTCTTAGCCCAAACATTTTTGCTTGCCTCCATTTTGCCTGGATTTTTGCTCTGTTTGCCTTAGGGCTCTATTAACTTTACCACTGCTAACCAGTGGTAAACTGCATGTGCTCACTCCCCTAAACATGGCTTGATTGGCACTTACCTGACTGGCATATTTAATTTATATATATGTCCCTTGTAGAGTGGCATAATATAATATCCAGGGCCAGTAAATTAAATGCTAGCAGTGAGCCTGCAACACTTATTGTGCCACCCACTTAAGTGGCACCTTAAAACTCATCCCAGGCCTGTAATTGAAGCCTGAAGGCAGTGTTCCACTGCCATGTCGACTTGCCATTTGAAACCCCTCACCAAGCCTTAAACTCCCCTTTTATTACATATGTCACCCCTAATGTAGGCCCTAAGCAGCCCATAGGGCAGGGTGCTGTGTAATTAAAAGGTAGAACATGTACTTTTCAGTTTTACATGTCCTAGTAATGAAAAACTCCCAAATTCATTTTCTCACTACTGAGAGGCCTACCCATACCATAGGTAACCATTGGGGATTCCTTATTAAAATAATGAGTTGTAATTCCTAAACCAGAGGTGGTAGATAGATCATGTTTGGTACCTATGAACTTGTAATGATAAACCCTCTTTAATGGTAAAGGAAGATTTATCATCACTAGTTTGAAAATGACACATTAAAAAAGTTGGCATTTTCCTGCCCTTAGCCCTCTCTGCCAGTAACCTGCCTTAGGTCACATGACTGAGTGTAACTGACAGTTTGGGCTTTTTGAATCCACCCCCGAAAAAGACACAATAGGGGGATTAGCAGAGCCTGAATGGGCCATTAACTGACTTGTTGAGGCGGGGGGGGAAGTGAGGGGGTTAAGCACAACCCCACTTGCAAATGAATAGGCTGGGCTCTTACACCACACAATAGGCTTAACAATCCTGTATTTTCAGTGCAGCCAGCTAGGAGCCAGGGAAGGAGAGGCAGGAAATTCCTGGAACTTCAGAGAACCCTTCCAGAAACTTTACCCAACTTCTAGGAACAGGGCACCAGGGTATAAAAAGAGGGCTCTCAGACCTGCTTCTCAGTTCACTACCGGACCTGTGGAAGGACTCTCAGAGGACTGCCTGCTTCTGAGACCTGCCGTGCACTCTGCCAGACCGCTGCTGTACCTGGAAGGACTCCTTTGCTGCCTGGAGCCTGCTTGGGACCTTCAGAGACCAGCCCTGCTGCAGAGCCCTGCATAACCTGCTACACCGTGGACTCCAGAAGTGACTCCAAGGGCTAATTCAACTGGTTGCCTGATTTGAGCTACATAGACATAACAGGTTCCCACCATCTTAAACCTGCACCTGGACCCAGCCTGAGTGAGTGTTGTACTCCCAAGAGGTATCCCTCTACTCCTGGCCCTTGATTGTGGTGCTAAAAGTACCAAGGTGGACATTTTCTAAAATTGAGGACCTGCTATTTTGAACCTTAAAATTTTAAAATTCAGAACTCTGGTTCTACTAATTGGATTCTCATGGTTTTGGTGTCAAATAATTTATTCACATTTTCCTTATCCTTCAAATTTGGTCTGAGATTTTTATTGTGTTGTGTTTTCACTGTATTGCTGTTTGTGTACTGAATAAATACTTAACACATTGCCTTTAAGTTTAGCTTAACTACTTTTTGTGCTTAGCTGCCCAGGGTTAAGCATGGGTTAATTTAGTGACTTTTTGTGGTTCACATTGTAAGGGATTGTTGCTGTTGCTTGACCAGGGTTCACACCCCAGTCAACCAACACCCCAATTTCTCACAATTACCTTAAGCAATTTGGATGATGCATCTATGAAAGTTATTTTTTATTGGTTTATGTATGTTATTTAATAAGGTTATGCTTTGGGGTATTGCTACTTCTTGGTGTTAATATTGTGCGGTCATAAGCATTGCACTTGGTGTGCAAGTTGTAGGTTGCATGACTGTTGTGTGAGTTATACTTTGTAGTAATAACCATAACTTCCACATTTCAGTGGATTTTAGATTTGATTTTGTATCCATTAACTTAACTTTAACTGTGTTTTTAAGTGAAATTCAGATATCTTTAAACACTTACCTTAGGGTGATATAGCTAATCCTAACCGTAACTGTAGTTTTTGTAGTGAATTGCTGATTTTTTTAGATGATATACTAGGTCACACTGCTATGAAAGTATATCCTACCTTGTTGGGCATCGCCTCTGACCAGGGGTTTTCAGCGCATCTGAGCATTTTGGAGTTTTTTGATGATATAACACATTGACAAGTTCGCTGCATTCAACCCTCAGTAGGTGGCCAACACCCCCTGCACATGGCCTTCAACTGCACACAACTTCAACTCTCTGGATTGCCAATTCCAGCTGTGCACATAGCCTTCAGCTGAGTGCAGAAACGGAATTGACCACAGCGCTGGGCTTCCTACCAGGGCTGGTGGTCAAACCTTTTTGGACAGGTGCGGCTTGACTGCAGGGTGTAGCCTACAGCCACCAAGCCTGCCTCTGCTCCTAACTCTCCATGGGTGCCCCCTTCAGCTGTGCACAGCTGGGATAACAAGGCCTGGACTCCAGCAAAGACTTGCACCCAGACCTCCCCAGTCAAATCATTCTTGTACCATTGATCGATTTTCCCATCTGCAGTACCAAAATGGCTGAGTGCAGAAACATTTCCTGGAGATCTGAATATTTTTTCAATGTAGGAGCCATGGCACTCCGTGGTCCTAGCAACCTTGGTGCTCTGCAAAGTAACAGTGCAGATAACGCTTAAAGATATCTTCTTCATGCCCAAGGCAAGCACTTTTTTAATGCTAATCCTTTTAAAACAACTGAAAGGATTTTGCCTAAAAACGGAAAAAACACAATCTTGTGTAAAGTTCTACCTTCATGCCAAAATTGCTGTAATTCGGTCCTGCCATTTTTTTCTGTATATAAGAACAAATATTAGGAAGGCATCACATTTTTTGCTTTCTTAAACATATTGGTGCAGTTCGATCAATCTGCACAAAACGTAAAAAAAAGTCATCCACTTTGGGTCCTCCATGGCACGTTTCATGCAGGTCCACCAATGGGGTGGGGCGGGGGGGTGGGAAGGAACGGGTCCCCAAAGTTTACCATATGGTGTTGCAATGCCCTTTGATTGAACAATAGTGGTAAAGGGCGTGGATACTCTGGCCTAGATTACAGTGAGACCACTGGATCCTAGCCCAGTGGCATGTCTGCTGGGTAAATAGCCCTGGTATATGAAGACTAAGGGCCATATTTATACTTTTTGACGCACAACTGCGCCAACGCAGTTGTGCGTCAAAAATGTTAACGCCGGCTAACGCCATTCCAAAGCGCCACGCGGGCGCCTTATTTATGGAATGACGTTAGCCGGCGGAGCTGACTGGTGTGCGTAAAAAAAAATGACCCACACCAGGCAGCGCCGGCGTAGGGGAAAATGGAGCTTGGACGTCAAAAAATGGGGCAAGTCGGTCTGAGGCAAAAAATCTGCCTCAACCCGAGTTGCGCCATTTTTTTTGACCCCCACCCTCTATTGACATGACTCCTGTCTTAGCAAAGACAGGAGTCATGCCCCCTTGCCCAATGGCCATGCCCAGGGGACTTCTGTCCCCTGGGCATGGTCATTGGGCATAGTGGCATGTAGGGGGGCACAAATCAGGCCCCCCTATGCCACAATAAAATTTTTAAAAAAATACTTACCTGATCTTACCTTAAGTTCCCTGGGATGGGTCCCTCCATACTTGGGCGTCCTCCTGGGGTGGGCAAGGGTGGCAGGGGGTGTCCCTGGGGGCATGGGAGGGCACCTCTGGGCTCCTTTCGAGCCCACAGGTCCCTTAACGCCTGCCATGACCAGGTGTTAAGAAATGACGCAAAAGCGGCTGGACGTAATTTTTTTTGACCCGCCCACTCCCGTGCGCCATTTTTGCACGGGAGTTTGAATAAGGCGCACATGCCTTGGAGTCATTTTTTAGACGGGAACGCCTACCTTGCATATCATTAACGCAAGGTAGGTGTCCACGCTAAAAAATGACGCAAACTCCAAGATCTTTGGCGCTAGACGGGTCTAACGCCAAAGTATAAATATGGAGTTAGCTTTGCGTCGGATTTGCGTAAAAAAAAACATCGCAATTCCGGCGCAAACAGAGTATAAATATGCCCCTAAATATCTGTCAAAATGTAATGACCTTGCCCTGGTGCTACTGAAACAATGAATAGCCATGTTATGAAAATCAGCCTGCCCCCAAAAGCGGTTTTCAGGTTGGGCGATCTGAAAGGTAGACAACCTCAGAGTCAAATGCCTTAACAGAGTTACACCGAAGTACAAGACGCGGTGGTGGGGGAGTGACATGGGATACTTACCTAACCGAAAATGAGACAAGGTCTTAAACAGCACCACACTGAGGAGTACAATCGGATACAGAGGCACTTTAGTCTCCATATTTTTTTAATCGTACAGACCTGTGGGAGGTGAACAGCACTGTAAAGGCCCGGAGCTTTGCACAGGGGATGGACACCAGGAAGGACAGTACTGAAATTGTATGTGACCTTCCCGTAATTTGCTACGTACACATCTGTAAAAAATTACTACGAGCCACACATGGTAGTTACTTGCTACCTATTAGGAGGGGCATAAAGGGTCAGTCTTGTTATGTTTGTTACAGGTAATCACTAAGTTTTGCTTCGAAATGTTCAATGTTCAAAACCCATTAGATGTATGGAGCAAACTTGCAACCCGTATGTGGGCACTAGCACAAAGGCATGAATATGGGGACTGGGATATCTATATCTATATATATATATATATATATATATATATATATATATATATATATATATATATATATATATATAAAATTCACTCAAAAAACAAAAGTTACAGGGACGTTATAGTTAGGTTCGGAATTTACTTGTGCAAAACCATAGAAATTCAGCTGTTATAGTTAAGAGTTCTTTCAAGTAGCTGTAACTCGTGCCCTTATGTAACTATAACTCACGCCGTTGCTATGCACAGTTTTCTTATCAACAATGTTATTGCAAACAATGCAATTATATCAAAGATGCCATAAAAGATCTCATCAATGACATAATATGTGGCGTAATTAGTTGTGCATAGCGAGTTAAAGTTACCTTAGGGCGCACGTTATAGTTACTTGAAAGAACTCTAACTGCTGAATTTCTATGGTTTTGTATGAGTAAATTCAGAACCCAACTATAACGTCCCTGTAACCTTTGATTTTTTCAGTGAATTAATATGTTTTTTTACCGTAAGGTTATTTTAATTAATATAAGTTATTCCAACCCCCTGCAGGGGTTGGTAGCAAGGCCTGGCCTTGCAGGAAGGCCTTGCAGCCAAGTCCTTTTAACCACCCAACCCCGTGACATGCATGGCCTTTGGCAGCTCCGGTTGGTGTCCGTGGGTGCCTGAGTGTCTGAGTGATCTGAAAGTGGGTCTGTGAGTCTATGAGTGGGTCTGAGTAGGTGTATGAGTGTCTAAGTGGGTGTGTGAGTGGAAGCATGAGCCTCTGAGTGCATGTATGAGTGAATGAATTAGTGTATGAGTGAGCCTGTGGTTTTTCTTTCAAATTTTTCTATATTCATGAATATTTTGCAAAGAAATTTTGGAAATTCACGAACATTCGGGAATTTTCACGAATATTGTGCGCTGTGATTCAAAATTATGTTAAATCTATAATTTGCCTCTAAAGCACACCTATATCACACCCTGGGGTCACGGTACCTTCACTTTACCCCTTATGCCACTTTCAGTTTCAGTTTTCACCCCTGGGCACTGTGTCCCGTGAAATAAAATGGCAGTTAAAACTTTCTATTCAGCTTGCAGTCAGCCAATTGCAGCGCTTCTTTTCACAAGCAGCTTCACAAAAATTTGCACATTTTGCAATTAATAGCGGCCAGAGATATGCAAATTTATTTGCCCTCAAATATTTCCTAAACTACTGAATGGATTTACACCAATAAACAAAAACACAATCCGCATAACTGCAGCTAGCTTTCTTACAAATTTGGTGTAATCCCGTCCAGTGGTTTGGGCTGTTGACGTGTTGACAGGTCCTATGGGAAATAACTTAGGAAACATGAGCCCCCTCATTCTTGGCCCCCGCTTGTATGTAGATTCGTCAAACAGTGACAAGGATATAGGCAAGTCAAAAAACGCTTTTTCTATGGAAACATGGTCCTAACTATAACTAGGTACTGGAGACTGCCAGTAGGTGATATAAAAAAAAAAATATATATATATATATATATATATAAAACCATATTACCTATTGGCAGTCACCAGTAGGTAGTTATAGTTAGTCCCAAAATACTTTTTCACCATTTTACGTCAATGGTATTTTTTAAATTTATGAACATGACTACAGCCCGAACCACTGAACAGAATCACACCAAATTTGGCAAAAAGCTAGCTCTTGGTCCAGAAAGCATGATTTTTGGGATTTGGTTTGAATCCCTTTAGTAGCTTTGGAGATATTAGAGTTTAAATAACATAGATATCTAGGGATGTGGATCCTCCGCACATCCAACTGTCCATGTGTTGTTATCTGATTGGCTGCCAATATTTCAACAAGGAAGTGTTGGCAGCTATCTTGGGACTCAGCTTCAGCTGAGTCCCACAAAAAACAGAAAAAAACAAAAGGGGGCAGGATAGGGACACCATGAACCCCTAGCTTTGGTCTGCAGGTCCCTCAGGGACCCCGCAAGGCTAAAAAGCCTTGTAAATGTGAAATGTTAGAAAATCCACAGATCCAGATCCACAGATTTTCCAGACGTTTAAAAAAAAAAAGGGCAGTCTCCCATGCTTTGTTTATTTGACCCCGGGTGGGTCAGGTCCAGAGTGCATTGAGGGCTTTTAAAAGGAGGGGGGCGCACAGGGCCTCTTCCTAGGGGCAGCCCCTGCTGCAGACAGCCTTCGGCCGTACGTGGCGTAGGGTTCAGTGGTTAAAGAGGCTTGGCCGCAGGCACTGCAGTCAACCTCTGTTTTGCACTGCGGCCAAAGGTGGCGGTGGTTGCATTAATGTATAGTAATTCAAATAACTTTACTTTAAAAAACCATAAAATTCACTTAAATAACCAAAGCTTACAGGTACGTTATAGTTATGTTCTGAATTTACTCGCACAAAATAAGAGAAATTCTGCGGTTAGAGTTATTTTAAGTAACTATAACTTGTGCCTAAAGGTAACTATAACTTGTGCCCACGCCATGCCTGCTAATTATCCTACAAATTACATCACTCTTGTCATCTTTGATGACATCATTGATAATGTCACTGTAACATCTGCAATAAAATTATTGATCACATAACTGCATGGAGGGGGGCCCGAGTTATAGTTACCTTAGGGTGCAAGGTAGGTTATGTATATATATATATTTCTTGCTGCTCCCTGTGTGCAAGAGCAATGAGATTATGGGGAAATTGAGGTCCCCACTGCAGTCTATAAGAGTCAACAGTTTTGCTCAAAATTATGGATTCTTCTTGGAAAAGTAAGGAGGTGAGAATCCAGTCTAGCACCAATGGTTTACTGGAGCGCAATCTCTTCTGTGGTGACTGTGACAAGCAGGATGTTTCCAGTGCTCTCCTGATGAGATGAGAGCACAGTCCTTCCTTCAACTCTTGAATTAGTAGCAGTATGCAAATGCCAAAATTACCTGGAAGCTCCACTTGTTTGGAACCTCCCAGTAGCCTTTAGTGATATGCATTGGTCTTCCCACCTTTTTCCAGCTTGATGGATAGCTTACCAAAAGGTCACGTGAACGTTTATGATGCAGAGGAATAAGACCACATTTCCACCAAGCAAAGAAGGACTGCCTTCATATTATTAACAGAAAGCAACTTTGTTTGGTGGAGATTTAACTCTTTGTAGAATCACCAACTTCTCTATACAAGGATTCATATGAGCACAGATTTCAGTAGGAACACGCCTGAGGATCAGTAACATTCCCAAAATTACACCACCATGGTCACTGAAGGCATTACCTCGCGGTCCTTTATGCAGTGGTAGAGTATAATATACACTATCCATTTTCCCAATGAGGTAGCACTTACTAATTAGTCAGTAGAAGGTACTCCTGTTGGGTAGACATTTTGCGCAAAACTGTGTCTCTTCTTGGATAAATAAGCAGGTGAGGATCCATTCTGGCACCAGTGCGCATTTCACAGAAATTAAACCTCAAAGGGAAGCACTTACAAATATAAACATAGCAGGAGCCTCAGCTGAAGCTTAGCTTCTTGAAAGGACAAATCCTCCCAACTTATTGAACTAATCCAAGGCAAAGCAAGGATGATTTGTCTGCAATTCCACATTGAAAAAACAGCTGTGGCTAACCCCTGCTGCGCATGGCTGAAGTCCGTGCATGTTGCAGGATTAGATGCCTACAGGGGGGTTGGCCACAGTTTCTGGCCACAGGCCAGGCCTTGTGGTCAACCCCCACAGCAGATGGCCGAAGGGCCATACTCAGCGAGGGCTGGATTAATGTATGGTAATTTAATATTACTTAACATTAAAAAACCCTTAGAAATCCATTAAAAAACCCAAAGGTTACAGGGATGTTAAAGATAGGTTCTGAATTTGCATTCAGAAAACCATAGAAATACAGCTGATATAGTTAGAGTTATTTCAACTAACTATAAGTTGTGGCCTGAGTGTATGGGGGGTGTTAAAGTTACCTCAGGGCACGAGTTATGGTTACTTGAAATAACTCTTAACTAAAACAGCTGAATTTTAAATATATGTATATAACATATTATTGGGGAGAAGGAGGTTGCATAGCCTTCTTCCCCTTTTTGACAAATTGCGACTCTGAGGTGGGCTCCCTGAGGCTTGTGATGGCTCTTGGAGAGGGACTGCATATTCCTCATCCCTTTTTGAGAATGTTTGGCCTCCGGGGTGCAGGGGCTTGTGATGGCTCGGGTGGGGGTTCCATTAATAAAAGAAAGCTGCCCTGGCAGACATTTTATTTTCTATTTTGTGGCTGTCCCACTGGGTTGATGCATAAACTGCTATTTTTGTGGTTGTCCCTTTGGGTCCTCCCTCCCCTTGGGGCCTAGAGGAGCAGGGTATACCTACCCTGCCCCCTTATATATATATTTTTTACTTGTTCAGGTCAGGGGATTAAATTCCTGAAATGGCTTCCAGCAACATTTTTCTCATGTTACTGGCAGCCAGTCAAAGTGCTTGCTTCCACGGCATTCAGACTGACTCCCATGGGAGCAAGAGGGCCCACAGGAAATAAAGCTCCCTGGGCCAATCAGAATGCTCTATTTTTAAATTGGCCAATTTCTCAAAAATTATTGAACAGATTTACATCAAATCACAAAAAACACAATCTGCGCATCATTTGGCTTCCTGCTGAATTAGGTGTAATTTGATTCAGCAATTTTAGCTGTAACACTTCTTAAAGTCTATGGATTTTGCATTTTGGGACCCCCCTTTTCTCTTGGCCACGACTTGATGGAGCACCCCAAAACATTCCAGGCACAAACTAGTAAAAAAGTAACACCTTTTTCTAAGTTTCGTGGAGGTTTGTCAAACGGGGCCAAGGTTATTAGCATCACAAAAAAATGTTTTTCCTATTGAACCTCTGACCTAAGAATAACTACCCATTGGGTAATATATATGTATATGTATATAGACTCGCGCACACACACACACACACACACACACACACATATATATATTTACCTACTGGCGGTCACCAGTAGGTCGTTATAGTTAGCGCCTAGTTTCCATTTAAAAAGTGTTTTTGACTCGCCTATATCTTTGGTGCCGGTTGATGAATATTCAGTAAATTTTCCTGAAAAAAATTGATGCTTACTTCAGCTGCTGTCTGGAAAGTTTTAGGGTGACCATTCAAGTGGGGCTGAGAAAAAAGAGCGTTTACCCCATGTTAATTTCCATTGGAATTTTGAACACAACTAAAGCCTGAACCTCTGGACGGATTTACACCAAACTTAGCAGAAAGCTAGCTCTTGGTCCAGAAATCGCCCTTTTTATCATTTGGTGTAAATTTGTTCAGTACTATATGAAATATATAATATATATATATATATATATATGTGTGTGTGTGTGAGTGTGTGTGTGTATATATATATACTGTATGTATCTATATATATATATATATCTATATATATATATATAGATATATATACAAATCCTCCTCGGATCCAGAGGAAAAACAAGGCCGCAATCTGACACAAATATTAACATTTGCATTGCAAAAACCATAGAACTTCCCTGAAAAAAAAAAAAAGGCTACAGAAACAATATAGTTAGGTTGGTGTCTTACCCATACAAAACCATAGAAATTCAGCAGTTATAGTTATGCATATGGTTGCACTTATCTGAAGAAACTATAACTTGTGCCCGAACATAACTTTGGGCAACAAGTTATAAATTCTTATCATAAGTATAAACTGAAGCCGGTAAACCCCAAACTCAGGAATGGACTTAGTACTCACTTGAGCAGAGAAAGTGAGAGTGGGAAACACAGCAATGCATCAAAGTCAAAACGGCTTCAGTTTGGCTTAGCCTAGCTTCACTGTAGTCAGTGTCATCTTAAGGACTTTTCGGGGTCCAAACAAGACATATTTTGGGGACCCCTGTGCTGAAAATATATGAATTTTATTACCAATTTACTTCAAAGAGTTAAACTTCACTTTCCAAGGGGACCCCTTGGAAGGTGGAGGCCCTGGGCAATTGCTTACTTTCGTCATGCCACAAAACATCTCTGTAGCCCTTCTTTCTGATGCCTGAAAGTATACATGCTTATTATATGTTTATTCTGAAAATCGTGTACCTTTGATTAAAACTAAAATGCTGCATATATATTTTCTGATTTGTGGGTAGCTATACAACCTGAGCGACTCCATGAATACTCCTTCTATAACCAGAGACATAACACCAAAGATAGCCCTACTGTTGGAAATGGGCCTTTTTGCAGGGTTATCCTCAAACATTTTCCTTCTGACCTCCCGTTTTGATCCTGTGCCAAATTTCGATTTTGCTGGCTTAGGACTCTGGCCACTTTGCCGCAGTTGACCAGTGCTAAAGTGCAAGTGCTCTCTGTCTCAATGGTATTGGTGATTGGGTTATCCATGATTGGCATATTTGATTGACCAGTAAGCCCCTCTTATAGTGCACCAGGTGTGCCCAGGGCCTGTAAATAAAATGCTACTAGTGGGCCTGCAGCACTGATTGTGCCACCCACATGAGTAGCCCTGTAAACATGTCTCAGACCTACCACTGCAGTGTCTGTGTGTGCAGTTTTAAACCGCCATTTCGACCTGGCAAGTGCACTCACTTGCCTGGCCCAAACCTTCCTTTTATTACCTTTAAGTCACCCCTGAGGTAGACCCAAGGCAGACCCAAGGGCAGGATGCAGTGTATTTAAAAAGTAGGACATGTACTGGTGTGTTTTACATGCCCTGACAGTGAAATACTGCTAAATTCGGTTTTAGGTCAGGTGTGCAAGCGCTTTGACCTTTTGTAAGTATTGTGGGCTTTTAACCACACCCATCACTTTCACTCGTTTGTGGGCTTACCTTTTTAAAAATCACTTGATGTCATTGGTAAATGCTTTATGTTTGGCCCGCCTTGAGGCTGTTTTGTCATGCCTTGCAGACTGCCCTGTTACATAGAATATTTCATGATTGCTGATATACTTCAGCGTGGACAAACTATTTCTTTTGTCCCTCCCCTTCGTGTTGCATGGTGGCCATGGCACTCACAGGGCAAAGAGGCACAAGAGTGTCAACTTGATAGGCGGTATTGGAGCGCTGGTCACATACTTCACAGTTACCTCGTCAGACTAATTTGTTGTGGCTCTCCCCATACAACACTTGAAATTAGTGAATACTTTCCGTAAAACAGAAATCCTCAGAGCAAAAGCAGCTCTCCTGGCACATCTGGAGAGCTGATATTACAATATTCACTGCACTCTGGGAAACTCGACCCATAATGCTTTGCAGGACATTCTTTTACAAAACATGTTTGCTCATAAATCAGCATGTGGTAGTCCTAGGACAATGGGACCACCACCAAAATGTTCAAGACAACGTGTTCCATGTTCTTTCTGTCTACATCATGTCTAGGTCCCCACACTAGATTAGTGGGGAAACCAAAATAATAACCCCTTCCACCATTCACTGTTTAAACTCTCTTATGGTTGGTGCTTTTGTTTTACAGCTGATAGTACTTTGTGTTTCAGTGTTTTTCTTTGTAGTATCATTGCTATAAATCTGTTGTTCCCTGAATATTTGTAATGCACTATGCTTTTTAGGGGCTAAATGTATGGTTACACTGCATTATTTGTTGCCATTTTCTTTTTGTGTAGGTATGTGCACTAGTGACTAACTATATAATTACATGACCATGTTTCTTACAATACCATTTTCATTGTGGTGTTTTCTAAGGGCTGTTCTAGGTGTTATAGTCATATCAACATAGTCAAATATGAAGTTCACTGAAACTTGTCCTATAATGCTTTGCAGGGCGTTACTTTTACAAAACATTTTTTGCTCATAACTCAGCAGGTGGTAGCCCTAGGACAATGGTACATCTTCAAAACATTGACCACGTTGTACTCTTTTTGTCTACATAATTTCTGGGACCCTACACTATGTTAATGGGGACTCCAAAATAATAACACCTACGACCATTCATTATCTTGTTAAGTTTTCTCATTCCTGGAACTTTGGTTTTATAGCTAGGAGAAGGTATGTTTTATGGTCTTTGTTTATAATATCAGTGCAATAGTCTTGTAGCCATGAAAATGTGTAATGATTATGGCCCTCATTATGGCACTGGCGGTAAATGCTGCTTACTGCTATGCTGACAGCCACCAATTTACCGCTGCAGTGGTGATATCCGTTCACCATATTATGACACACACACACACCAATCCAACAGAATACGGCCACATACACAAATCCAAGAGACCAAAGGTGAGTGATAAACTGGGGGTCCCAAAACCCACCACATTATGACCCACAAATCACCACGGCAGACATTCAGCTGCGGTAACCCATTGGTGGTACATACCGCCACGCTCACAATGGACACCACAGCCAAAACAACACCACATTGGACAGTTCAAACAACACACACCCGACACCCATACACACACCACACTCACACACCCACACCACTATAAAACACACACCCACAGTACCCACAACCCAGTTTAGTTCAATTCAGTTCAGTTCATAATCTTTATTCAGCTATACCAAAAGTAAGCCATAAAAGTGAATAATAGTATAAAGTAAAGCAATAAAACATTAATCAATGAGCTCATAAAAAGTTGGAAGTAAAGGAAATTTGAATAGTTAAAATACAATTGATACTTAAAACAAATTTTAGAGTGCAACAAGACTTTTCCTGACATGAATTGCTTTTAGGATATAGTTTGCCGCCCTGTAGCAGACATTTGTGGAGTCTAAGGCTAACAGGAGTTTCAATGCTTCCTGATGAGTTCTTATATTAAGTGCATTTAAAAGTGGTTTAAGATAGGTGATTCTAATGTGTTCATAGAATTTTCAGAAAAGGACGAAATGCAAGGTGCTTTGTTTGCTATCTGCATCACAAGCGCATCTGTCTGACTCTAAATGGCAATGACTAGTTTGGGGAAATGCTACTATGTGTTGAGCAATACCCAGTCTTAGTCTAGTTAACACGAACCTGTGCTGCATGTTAGTGACCATGGAAAAATAGCCAAATCTACTTACATCCAAAGAGTACGATAAGTAAAAACCAACAGTGGTTTTAGTAGATTCAGTTAGCTTCCTTGCGTCCGCCTTAAGTTTCATTAAAGTGTCCTTGATAATTTTGTTTGAAAATGTCAGCACATCCTCTGTATTATGTTTTAGAGATCTGTTAAAACAGATTTAAAGGAGGATTCAATAACAGCTATCCAGAGTATACGCATGGCATCATTCATTTTCATACAGTCTAGTATAAGATCTTTAGTAAAACCAGTGGCTTCCTTAGACCATATCCTATGCCTTAAAAGCAGGGGTCTCACCTGTAGCACATCTTCCAAATATTGAAGACCCATTTCTTGATGCGTAATCCAATTAGTGGCTGATGTGGGTAGACATAACATACGTTTTAGGAAGTAATTCTCCTTAAATTGTAGGGGAGCACTTTTGGTGTAATCCCACACTCCGGCACCATACGCAATCGTGGAGACAACTCTAGCCCTGTAAGTATCCAACATGGTGCCTATGGGGTGACTCCATAGTTTACTAGCAAATCTGAATATAGCACCTGAGTTTCTTCTAAGTTTGTTCCTACCCGAACAAACCAGCTGGTCCCACTTTCCGTTGCTAGAGAATGATACCCCCAGATAGTTATCCATATTCTGAATGTAAAAGCTTCTGCATTTCTTTACCTTCTTGCCATAAGCCATAGAAAATGTTTTGGATTTATTGATTATCATATCCTTAGATGACATAAACTTCAAATCTGCACAATAACTTCTGAAGCCTCATGGGTGTTCTGGAGATCAGGACAGCATTGTCTGCATAAAGTAGGGCGGGCACCAGGCATCCAGCCTACGTACGGGGGATCGGCCTGTAAAATCTGAAGATGTTTATATAACCCATTAATGTATAGAGAAAACAATAACTGTGCAAGGATGCAACCTTGGCGGATACCTCTATCTATCTTGAAAGGGGTGGTACATTCTCCAACTTGGCCGAAACAGAATTTGTATGTCAAATCGCTAAACAGGACAGACAAGAAATTGATGATATACCTGGGAGCGCCTAACTC